>NC_092372.1:104366445-104683350 GCF_030028105.1 Mobula birostris
TTGAGCACTTTCATCTGCGCCTGTCACACTGGAATGTGATGAAGCTTTTTTATTAGCATCCTTTCTGATTAGTGGTGTAATCTTCCATGTTAATGTCCCTTTCATTACAGGGATACTTGATTTAAAATGAAACATTTGCCTCTGAAGAGGAGACAGTTGATAGAAAATTATAGGGCAAAAGAGAAGAAAATAAAACAGCTATATTTTTGTTCTTCAGTTGTTTACTTTTGATTAGTTTATGCATCATCAGAAAAAGCTTATTAGAACAATACACGCATATACGAATGTTGCTCAGATCTTTGAACAATTAATAAGGGGTATCTGGTTAGTCCTTGTCCCTTTTTCTTTCCCCTGAGGCTTGTTTTTCTTTTCATTACACATATCTCTAATTCCGTTTTCAAAAGTTCTTTTCAATCTGCTTCAATCGTGTATTAAGACAAAGTGTTTCTAAAGACTTGTCTGTATTTAAATAATTTTGAAGTGTTTCTTAGGGAAGTACACAAAATATAATTGTTCTATTAGTGATAACTCTCAGAGATGGCAATCAATGATCACTGAGATTTTTAAAAAGCAATTAACATAAAGAATGTTCTAAGACCATTCAAAGGATGATGACGTTGTAATTAAAGTGGACTGACTGGAGGTTTAGTAGAAGAGATGACTTTTGAAGTAGATGAGAAGCCCTTCTGGTTGGAAAACATGGAAATTGGCCCGGATATCTGTAAGATCTACTGGTTGCACCAGGCATACGTGGGAAGGAGTTATTGATCAGGAGGATTCTTAAGAGAACAGGTTCGAGATTACATTGAACTGCTGCTGCTAAGTTAACAAATTTCACATCAGCATAATAATCAGTGATAATAAACCTGATTCTGATTCTGATTTGAGCAATACTGGAGAATGGATAACATTTTCATGACTGCAAAATGATGCAAAGCTAAGCTTTTACAAAGATATTTAGAGATATAAAGATGGATTTTAAATTTATGTCAATGGTTAATATATGCCAGGACTTGATACATAGAACCATAGGAACATAGAAAATAAGTGCAGGAGTAGGCCATTCGGCCCCTCGAGCCTGCACCGCCATTCAGTACAATCATGGCTGATCATCCAACTCAGAACCCTGTACCAGCCTTCTCTCCATACCCCTTGACCCCCGTAGCCACAAGGGCCATATCTAACTCCCTCTTAAATATAGCCAATGAACTGGCCTCAACTGTTTCCTGTGGCAGAGAATTTCACAGATTCACCACTCTCTGTGTGATGAAGTTCTTCCTCATCTTGGTCCTAAAAGGCTTCTCCTTTATCCTCAAACTGTGACCCCTCGTTCTGGACTTCCCCAACATTGGGAACAATCTTCCTGCATCTAGCCTGTCCAATCCCTTTAGAATTTTATACGTTTCAATCAGATCCCCCCTCAATCTCCTAAATTCCAGAGAGTATAAGCCTAGTCGATCCAATCTTTCATCAAATGAAAGTCCTGCCATCCCAGGGATCAATCTGGTGAACCTTCTTTGTACTCCCTCTATGGCAAGAATGTTTTTCCTCAGATTAGGGGACCAAAACTGCACACAATACTCCAGGTGTGGTCTCACCGAGGCCTTGTACAACTGCAGTAGTACCTCCCTGCACCTGTACTCGAATCTTCTTGCTATGAATGCCATCATACCATTTGCCTTTTTCACCGCCTACTGTACCTGCATGCCCACTTTCAATGATTGGTGTACAATGACACCTAGGTCTCGTTGCACCTCCCTTTTTCCTAATAGGTCATCATTCAGATAATAATCTGTTTTCGTGTTCTTGCTACCAAAGTGGATAACCTCACATTTATCCACATTAAATTGCATCTGCCATGAATTTGCCCACTCACCTAATCTATCCAAGTCACCCTGCATCCTCTTAGCATCCTCCTCACAGCTAACACTGCCGCCCAGCTTCATGTCAGCCGCAAACGTGGAGATGCTGCATTTAATTCCCTCGTCTAAATCAATAATATATATTGTAAACAACTGGGGTCCCAGCACTGAGCCTTGCGGTACCCCACTAGTCACTGCCTGCCATTCTGAAAAGGTCCCATTTATTCCCACTCTTTGCTTCCTGTCTGCCAACCATTTCTCTATCCACATCAATACCTTACCCCCAATACCGTGTGCTTTAAGTTTGCACACTAATCTCCTGTGTGGGACCTTGTCAAAAGCCTTTTGAAAATCCAAGTATACCACATCCCCTATCCACTCTACTAGTTACATCCTCAAAAAATTCTATGAGATTCGTCAGGCATGACTTTCCTTTCACAAATCCATGCTGACTTTGTCCGATGATTTCACCGCTTTCCTAATGTGCTGTTATCACATCTTTGATAACTGACTCTAGCATTTTCCCCACCACCGATGTCAGGCTTACAAGTCTATAATTCCCCGGTTTCTCTCTCCCTCCTTTTTTAAAAAACTATTTAATAATGTTTTAAACATGTTAGAAAATGGAAAATATGGGAGAATTTTGATTAGTCTTGTAACAGAAATATGGACAAGTTAAACAAAACAAGTAAAGTAATAAGCAAATAGGATGAACTAAACAAATACCGAAGAACAAACTATCTTTCTTTGCTTCAGAGAGAAGAGAAAGCTGTAAGTATACACGGCAGCTCATGTTCATTTGAAGCCACATTAAAGGGATGACAGCCAGTAATATCCTGTTTGAGTTCATTCGTTTTTGCCATGTTGCAAGGAGAGCAGCCAATTTGCTCAGCAAGCTCCCACCAATAGACACATGATAAGACCCAAACAACAATTATTCTGTAACTCTGAGTAAAAGATATACAATGGCCAAGACATGAGAAAAGAATATTCTATGTTCTTCAGGTCAGTAATGTCCACCTGTGGGGGGTGGGGGGGGGGAATCAATCCTAAATTTGATAGCTTGACATCTCCTGAAATTAGAAGGATATGATCCTAATCTTTACAAATAGGATTAGTACACATGGGCAAAAGTACTTGTCATTAAGGGGTCCTCTTCCTGTGCTGTCCAACCTTGTGACTCAATGATTTAAAGGAATGTATCCCTGACATTATGGTGCCCATCTCTGGAAGGTTAGTCATTCAGATTTCTGCAATGGAATTCAAAACTGAAATCTACTCAGTCTTGGTACTAACTAAGCCACAGATGATGATCCAATGAGGAAAAAATTACTGACATGTTCAGGTGTTCTACAGAATTATAAACAGTAACCACAGTATAGCTGCATACAACATTCCTAAAATGAAAATTAAGCTAAAATCTGTTTCGTCCATCTTTTAGATGAATTTTCCTGGAATAATAGGATCTCTGATCACTGTACTACAAAATGCAGCAGTTCAGTTCAGTTTTTGTTTATTGTCATTTAGAAAAGCATGCATTAAAAAATGATACAAACTTTCCTCCAGAATGATATCACAAGAAAACACAGGACAAACCAAGACTAAAACTAACAAAACCACATAATTATAACATATAGTTACAACAGTGCAAAGCAATACCATAATTTGATAAGGAGCAGACCATGGGCATGATAAAAAAAAATCTCAAAGTCCCGATAGACTCATCATTCCATGCAGGCGGCAGAAGGGAGGAACTCTCCCCGCCATGAACCTCCAAGCCGATGCAACTCGCCGATGCAGCACCGTTGGAAGCACCCAACCGCAGCGGACTCTGAGTCCATCCGAAAACTTCAAGCCTCCAACCAGCCCCTCCAACACAGCCTCTCCAAGCACCATCCTCTGCCAAGCACTTTGACCCCGCCCCGGCCGCCGAGCAACAAGCAAAGCCAAAGACTCGGGGCCTTCTCCTCCAGAGATTCTGGGCCACACAGTAGCAGCAGCAGCAAAGCAGGCATTTCAGAAGTTTCACCAGATGTTCCTCCGTGCTCTCATGTCTGTCTCCATCAAATCAGGATTCTGCACGGTACCCTACTTGATAAATAACAGACATCACCACCGGAGTGGCCACTGCGAGCTGCGTCATGCCGCCATCTTTCCACCTGTTCCATTTTATCTTCACCCTAATATTATAATATATCATAATTTATGATATTTTAAGTAAGGCCCTGGACTTAACAAGGTCTTTCACCCCTATACATCCTTTAGTTAATCCTCCCCCCTCCCCCCCCCCACCTTGGCCCTTGCTGGCTCAGATTTTCTACTCTGAGGGCAGAACTAGATGATCGTGTGTGCCCAAGGCAGACCAGTCTCCAAGTGGAGACTTCCCTCTGTCTGTACACTGTCTTCCCTCCCCCAAAACACCACAAGGCCTTTGACAAATCTCCGCTATCGCAGGGGCTTTAGCTACTTGATAAATTTTGTGGCCAGAGGTATTTGAAACTGTTCAAATGCATGTAGGTAAACAAAATAAGTTAAGTAGATTTTAAAGCATTTATAATAAATTTAATTAAAAGTATGTATGTTAATACATTGACAAATTACCAAAAGAATAAAAAAAAAACAAGTTAAAGACAGTCTTTGTACATGGGTTGGATGATGCTATTCAAAAGAAAACTGAAAAAAAGCACAGATGCTGAAATTCTGAAATAAAATCGATTCACGCTGATGATGCTGTACCATTCAAGCAGGACATATGGAAAGAGAGGAAGAGTTAACGTCCGAGATCAATTACAGATTTCCAGCAGTTGCCATTCAAATGTATGTGATTGCCACTCTCTCTGGGGATAAATGCTAAGGTTTTGATGTGAGTGTACCCGGCACGTTTCTATGGCTCAACACTTGTTTGCTGTTGGAATCAGAATGTTTCAAACTTACACTTTGACTGCTCATTGCAGAATTCTGAGATCTGTTCAGAACTATTGGCCCTGAGTCAAATTATTCAAACACAAAAATTTCAAAGTTCAAACTTCAATGCAAATTTTATTATCAAAGTACATATACGTTCACCATGAACAACCCTGAGATTCATTTTCCTGTGGGCACACTCAACAAAGCTAAAGAATAGTAACTATAACAGAAGCATTGAAAGACCACCCAACTAAGGTGATCAACCAGAGTGCAGAAATCAACAGTAAATATCGAGTAAAAGTCATTGTGACTATATAGAATTTACTAATAAGGCTACACCCTGAAATTGCCCTCTTAAGATAATCTTTGTTCTAATGATAACATAGTTCACCTTGCCATGCTTATGTTTCTATTTCGATGATATTGCTTTTACTGCTGATGGACTAAGTGGTTTGAAGGAGATCAGGATTGCACACAAGCACCCAAGGCGTGAAGTCATTCTATTAACACAATTAGTTGGCTCTTTGATAAGCTAGTTTCTTTGATCAACCTTAGTAATAACTGAGAATAGTAGATGGAGTAGGAGTCAGAGCCTTTCAAAGAAGGGTCTGCTAGATTACTGGCATTTGTCCAACTGATATTGGCATTCCAGGTGCTCGATATTGAATTCTCATGTTTTTACAGTGAAAGGACCAGGCTTGTCGATCATTTTCTTCTATCTACTAGAAGGGTACATACATAATGCATGTCATGTGAACATAGTTCAGAGACATATGAGGGTATTTAAAACCCTTCAGGATGAGTGAGAGAGGGAGTAAGGTTAAGCTCTCAAAAAATAGCAAACCTGGATCCAAATTTCAATGACTTACAGATGTAACCTCTATGATTTAGTTGGCTAAGGTTAGGATTAGGATCAGAATTCCAAAATCTGGATGCCAAAAGCCCTTCTCTAGTGCCTATGATCTAAATTTCAATATCCATCTACTGAATATTCAGCTCCATTTGAAATGATCAGCCTCACATTAATGCAGGGAAAATGCTGAAACTCATTATTAAGGAACTGATGTTTGAACACTCAGAAAAATTCTAGAACTGGCAGTATGAACATAAATTTATATAAGAACAACCATGTCTGACAGATGTTAAAGGCTGTAACAACCGAGTAGATAAAGGGAGACCAGTGGATGTGGTATTTTTAGATTTTCCAAATGCCTACAAGAAAATGGTGCATGTCATTTCATTAAAGATTCAGATCCATTTATTTATCATGTGTAAATGGAGACATATAGTGAAGTGCATCATCTGGCACATCCTACTGAATAAGCAGTGGAGCACTTTTTCAAACAGACTCATTCAGCTCCACTGTCACAAGGATCATTACAGAAAATCTTCCCTTCCAAATGCAAAAGCATATACAACAGTTCATCTCTGTGTGACAGGGGAACACACATCATAGAACAACAGTCTCTGCTTTATTATTTCATACATTATTGCACATTGGTAAATTATTATTGTGTATATTGTTATTCTGTACTTTATTATTAGTTAAGTCTGCACACTGCTAAATGTGTCTTCAAATGTTGCTGCTGTGATGAAAAAATTTCTCACTCGGGATCAATAAAGTACTTATTATTATTATTATTATTATTATTATCATTTGTGATAACAACCAACACAACCAAAGATGTGCTGGGACCTGCCTGTAAGTGTTGCCACCCAATCTGGTACCCACAATACTTGACAGAACAGCACAGAACACAATGTGCAATAAAGCAATAACTGCAAAACAAGCCTGTTTACTCCGTCCCACCCACACACATGACAATCCTCTAAACCAAGGCCTCTAGGCCTCCAGTCTCCAGGCTTTGGCCATGGGGCTTCAACTTCTGGACTTGCAGTCAACCCTAGGGCTTTGGTCTTCAGTATTGACTTCCAGACTAGCTGATGAGAGGATTCCTAATTCAAGCTTCTGATGACTCACCTGCTCTCATGCCTCCTGCGCGAATGGTCATCTGAACCAAGAACCTGCCCTGGGACAGCCCAACATCCAAGGATGTCCTTTGTCATACTTCCATATTCCTTGTCATTGAGTACAGAGCAGAGGCCGAGGCTCCAGATGGCCTTTGTCACCTGTTCATGTTGCTGGACTTCTAACATGGTACAGAGACCTGGGCTCTGGATGTCCTTCATCCTATGCCCACGTCACTGGCATTTGGGACAGCTCGACATCAAGATGCCCTTTGTCATCCATCCATGTCGCTGGCCTTTGAACATGGAGCACAGAGCAGAGGCTAGAATCCAACCTAACCTCTAACTCCTCCACATTCGTGTCCCTAATCCTTAACCTGAATGCAAACTTCCCTTTCTGTCCCCAAAATCTTCCCTATAAACTGAAAAGACCACTGAATCTGAGCCATGACCTCAACGGAGACCATAGTTTGGTGCCAAGCCAAACTGAAATATATAGAATGAGAGTAATACAGATAATACAGATAGATGGGTGGTTAACTGACAAAAACAAAATAGAATAATAATAATAACATTCTGAAGAATAATGAGGTTGTTTTTGGGTTGGAGCTGTAACTGAATGGCCGGACCTTCATAACAATTTTATGTGATTTGAATGAGCAGACCAAGTGTGAAACTTTGAAGCAAATAAGGGTGACAGTGTGAGTTATGAAGAGGATGCAGAGAGGCTGCAAGGGGATATATAGACACGGGTGAGGATATGGCAGATGGAATATAAATGCAGAATATTCGAAACATTTTGGTAGAAAATGGTGAGTGATTGAAAATATTTGCTGAGATCCATACACAAGTGATAAGACATGCAGAAAAAGGAAGCAGATAAGAAAGCAAATGATGTATTGGCCTTCACTGCAGGATTACTTGAATTCTAATGTAACAGTGTCCAAATGGGAGTGTATAAGGCATTGGTGAGACTGCACTTGGCATATTGTGCACAGGTCAGTTTTCTCTGCCTAAGAGAAGGTACACCTAAATAGTGTGAGTGCAGAAAAGCTCAGCAGATTAATTCCTGAGATGAAGAGATTACCATGTGAAGAAATACTAAAGAGGCCTCCTTAGAATTAAACAAATGAAATATGATTTTGTGGTGTTACGTACCCCGTAACTGGGTTGCCAAACCAGCAGAAATGGAACGCTCGTTGGAGTCTGTGATTACTAGGAACTAATAAAGTGTTATTAAAGAAATAAGTAATACAGTACACTAATTGTAAGGATATAAATGTAACAGGTTAGCAATGATAATACACACATATACACAGAAATAGGGTAATAGGAATCAACCAAGCTCTATTGCAGTCTAGGGGTAAAATGATCAGTCTTAAGTGAAGCAGAGTTCAGTTCAGTTTAGTGCAGTTCAAGGTAGTTGCTGCTTTTGTACTGGTGGGGGTGGGGGGGAAGAGAGAGAGAGAGTGAGAGATGCAGTTGGTTTCAGGCAGACCTTTTGATGTCTTCTAATCCCTCTGTGGTCACCAACTGTGACCCCTCCGTTCCGGATATGATCGTTCTTCCACGGTGAACCCCAGGCAAGGGCGGACACACACCCCAGGTTCCCACGGATCGTACCTTTACACCCTGTGAGCCTCTGATCAGTTCCCGCAAACCAGTCTTCCAAACTCCACCAACTTGTGGGGGCACACTGCTCTTTCCAGGGTCTCGTGGCGTGTCGTGCCCTAGCAAACCTGCTATTTTTATCCCCTTGCTGGGGTATCACCTGTCCATCAAACTTTGAACAGTTCAGGTTCAAAGCAACCGGTCTGTCAATATCTGAATTGTGTTTCTTTCTCGTTAATCTCTCTCTTCTCTCTTACTAGCATTTTGAATGTTTCTCCATTGTCTTCTGTTATCTCTCTCATTAGCATCATCTGTCCAGTAGCTCTGCTTGGCGTCACACACGACACCCCCACCCTCAAAAGGATTTTTACCAGGGTAAAAATTATGGGGATGAATGCACATTATAATATACACACTAATATACAGGGTCATCAGCTGTTCAGCTAATACAGAGAACTTTAAGTTTTAACACCTTGACAATCAGCAATCACATTGTCCGTTCCTTTCATATGTTTTATCTTAATATCAAATTCCTGTAACACCAAGCTCCTACTTAGTAAGCGTTTGTTTTTATCCTTCATTGTGGCCAAAAACGCTAATGGATTGTGATCAGTGTAAATTATCAATGGTTTCCGTGCCGGACAAATATAAACCTCAAGATGTTGTAATGCCAGTATGATTGCCAGTAATTCCTTCTCCACAGTGGAATAATTTCTCTGATGGACATTAAACTTCTTAGCAAAATAAGCCACTGGGTGTTCAATTTCCTCTTTGTCTGTCTGCAACTGAATCGCCCCTGCTGCTTTGTCGCCAGCATCTGTTGCTAGGGAGAAGGGTTTTGAAAAGTCAGGCGCATTCAATACAGGGTGGTGACACAGAATCGCCTTCAGACTCTTGAAGGCTTGTTGACAAAGGTCATTCCACACAAACTTCGCATTCTTCGGCAAGAGCTTAGTAAGAGGGAGGGTAATATCCGCAAAGTTTTTGCAAAACTTCCGATAGTATCCCACCATCCCCAAGAACCTTCTCAGGGCTCTCTTGTCTGTAGGGATGGGAACTTCAGAGATAGCCTGCACCTTAGCCTGCATCGGTGCCAGCTGCCCCTGTCCTACCGTATACCCCAGGTAAGTGACCTCCGCGTGGCTGAACTCACTTTTTGTGAAGTTCACTGTCAGGTTGACTTCAGACAGCCATTTAAACAGTTCCTCTACTGCCACAATGTGCTCCTCCCATATATCACTCCAGACCACTAAATCGTCAATGTATGCTTCTGCGTTCTTTAACCCTTTTATCACTGAATTAATCATCCTCTGGAAGGTCCCTGGGGCATTTTTCATGTCAACAGATAAAACATTATACTCGTATAACCCGGAGGGAGTGACAAATGCTGAGATTTCTCTAGCTCGGTTGGTTAAAGGAACACACCAGTACCCTTTCAGCAAATCGATCTTTGTGATGTACTTAGCTCTCCCCACTTTATCGATGCAATTGTTTACCCTTTGGATGGGGTAAGCATCAGTTTTTGTGATGGCGTTCACCTTTCTGTAATCTGTACGGAATCGTATGCTCCCATCAGGTTTCGGGACAACCGCACAGGGAGAAGCCCATTCCAATTTGGATGGCCTAATAATACCTGTGGCTAGCATGTGTTCAATTTCTTTCTCCACTAGCTTGCCCTTCTCCAAGTTCATCCTATAGGGGTGTTGCTTAATAGGCTGATCTGATGTAAAGACAACATCATGTACCGTCCCCTTGCATTGCCTCGGGACATCCGGACATACATCTGCATGCCGGTTAATTAGTTTTATCAGCGGCTCGCTCTGTTCAGGGGTTAAGTGAGAGATCTTATCAGCAAAGTTGGCCAAAACAATAGAGTTCTCCAATCTGGTCGGCACCATATTTATCTTTTCAAGATGGGTTTTCCCTTTATCATTTGGCACCCCAGCCTCATTAATTTTCGTGATAACACCGTCTAGATCTGCTTTCTGATCGTGATAAGCTTTTAACATATTAACGTGTACTAATTGGGTTGGCTTACATCTGTCCGGCGTTTTGATAACATAATTCAAAGAGTCTATCTTTTTAATCACTTTGTACGGACCGTGGAATCTTGCCTGGAGGGGGTTGGTTGCCACTGGAAACAGAACTCAGACCCTATCGCCCACTTGAAACACTTGTCCGCGGGCACGTCTATCATACCACTGTTTCATTTTAGTTTGGGAGTGTCGTAGATTTTCTTTGGCAAGGTCACAGATCCTTTTAAGCCTCTCACGAAATTTTAAAACATAATCAATCACATTGACTTGTACTGTCGGACTGGACCATTGCTCTTTCAGTAAGGTCAGGGGTCCTCTGGGCCGATGACAGAAGACGAGCACAAATGGGCTGAATCCCAATGACTCTTGAACTGTGTCCCTTACGGGAAATAACAGAAGGGGCAAGGCATCATCCCAGTCCCTAGCGTTCTCTTGACAATAAATTTTAATCATGGTCTTTAATGTTGCGTGGAATCTTTCCAACGCCCCTTGGGACTCTGGGTGGTACGTGGAGGCCAAAATCTGCTTTGCTCCCTTCTCATCCAACATCCGTCGGAAGGTGTGAGATGTGAAGACACTCCCCTGATCTGACTGGATTTCCCTGGGCAGTCCCACCGTAGTGAAAAATTTCACAAGCGCACTTGCCACTGCGGGAGCCTTGACGCTTGCCAGGGGCACAGGCTCCGGAAACCTGGTGGCGGTGCACATTATAGTCATCACATACTCTTGCCCACTTGCAGTTCTGGGCAGGGGACCGACAAAATCCACAATTATTCCGGAAAAAGGTTCCCCGAAAGTGGGTATCGGTCAAAGGGGTGCTTTAGGCAGGACCTGGTTTGGCTTTCCTACCACCTGACAGGAATGGTACCGTCTACAATATTCAATAATATCCTTCCTCTTCTTCAGCCAGCAAAACTCTTTCATAATTCTATCAACTGTTTTCCTCACCCCAAAATGTCCACCGAGAGGTATCTTGTGGGCCAAGTTAAAAATCTCACCCCTATAAATTTTCGGCACTACCACCTGGTGTATCACCCCCCACTCCTCATCTGCGGGCACGGTACTTGGTCTACACTTCCTCATCAGTACTCCCTCCTTCACATAATATCCCACTGGTTCACTTTTTATTTCTGCTTCGGAGAGAGCTGTCTCCGTCAAAACCATCAGCTCCTTGTCTCGTTCCTGTACCTGTATAAATTCCTCCCTCGCTAATGATAAATCTACCTCAACTCCCTCACTTCCCTCCGCTCCACTATGCTCCTTCTTCTCACTTTCTAACCCCTCCTGGTACAAGGCTGGTAAAAACATCTCAGCTAAATCTACATTAGCTTCAGCAGCCTCTCTGGACATGCGCCGAGTTACTGCGCAAACGGGATAAACCTATGAGTCCATGGGCGGGTCCTCAGTCCTGGCAGGCTTGCTCGTCAGCTTTACTGCTGGGTACACGTCTCCACCTACAAGGTCGTTACTGAGTAAGGCCTCCACGTCTTCCATCGGTAATTCGGGCCTCACCCCTATTGTGACCGGTCCAGAGACCAAGTCACTTTTTAGGTGTATCTGGTGCAAAGGTACTGCCTCAGTCCCTTTCCCAATGCCTTTTATCACACTGACCTCCCCAGTCTCGGTCTCTGAACTAAAGTCTAACACCCTCCTTAAGATCAATGACTCGCAAGCCCTAGTGTCTCTCCAGATCCGTACTGGAAATGGGGTTGACCACTCCTTCACCAACACCAATGAGGCCGAAATAAACTTCTCGCGCCCTTCCTGAACTCTATCAGACCTCTTCTCCCCTAGTGGTTTGTTTGCCGGCTCAATACAGCCAGTCGAAGTCGTTGTTTTTCCTTTCCCCGTCTCCTTCTTTGGGGCAAAACACCTGGATGCAATGTGACCAGTTTTCCCACAATTATAGCATACAACCCCAGGAGACTTCCTACCAAACTGCTTCCTATCTTCCTTATCCTTCTCACTAGTGCCTAGCTTACTTTCTGGCTTTTCGGGTGGACTTTCTCCGCCCTCTCAACTACCCTTCTGGTAGCTCTTACTCAGGGTAAACTTTGCTTTGTGTGTTAACATGTACTCATCCGCTAACTTAGCAGTTGTGGCTAAGGTTTCTGCCTCTTTCTCATCTAGATAGGGCCTCATACCTTCAGGAACACAACCTTTAAATTGCTCAGTCAGTATTAACTGTAGCAGTCTGTCATAATCCCCAGTGACCCCTTTCGAGACGCACCAACGCTCACAATACATCTGCATCTCACGGGCAAACTCTAAATACACTGCTTCCTCACATTCCGGAACCTTTGCCAGTATGCTTCCGGGATCAACTCATAAGTCCTGAGTATAGCCTCTTTCACCACATCGTACCTCTGGGCATCTTCTGCCGACAATGCCGAGTAAGCTTGCTGAGCCTTCCCTTTAAGCACGCTCTGAAGCAAAACAACCCACTTATTCCTTGGTCAGTCCTGACTTGCAGCGACTTTTTCAAAATGGAGAAAGTACCGATCAACATCGGCCTCCTCAAATGGGGGAACCAACCTAACCTCCTGGGTCGCCCTGAACCCTCCACCTTGGTTCGGCATTTGGCTCCTCTCTAGCGTCATCTTAATTTCTCCAGCTCAAACTCCCTTCCCTTCTCTGTCTCTTCCTGTTCTAACTGCTTCTCTTCTTGTTCTAGCTGCTTTACTTGGAACTTGTGCTCGAGTCTTAATTTTTCCATCTGCAGCTGCACTGCCTTTCCACCAGTTTTGTTCATAGACACCAGCTCCAGCTCCCCGTGGGGAAACACACCTTTAGATACATAATGCTCAATGACAGCTCTGTGTATCTCCGCTCTCCTCATTGTCGGCTTCCCCTTAAAAAAATTCAACCATTTTGCAACAGTCGCCAATTCTGATTTCCTGGCATCCTCTAATGCCTCCAAGGTTGGCGCTTTTAGAAATTCCTCAATCTCCATTTCTGCTGTACGGCCTATTTTTTTCTTTCGGGAATTTTAACCCAATCAATTTACCCAGTCCCAATTTTGGCGTTCAAATTCCCGGATGAGATCCCCACTTATGTTACGTACCCTGTAACTGGGTTGCCAAACCAGCAGAAATGGAACGCTCGTTGGAGTCTGTGATTACTAGGAACTAATAAAGTTTTATTAAAGAAATAAGTAATACCTATTACTAATTGCAAGGATATAAATGTAACAGGTTAGCAATGATAATACACACATATACACAGAAATAGGGTAATTGGAATCAACCAAGCTCTATTGCAGTCTAGGGGTAAAATGATCAGTCTTAAGAGAAGTAGAGTTCAGTTCAAAGTAGTCGTTGTTGTTGTACCATTGGAGAGAGAGAGAGAGAGAGAGAGAGTGAGAGATGCAGTTGGTTTTGGGCAGACCTTTTGACATCTTCTAATCCTGCTGTGGTCACTGACTGTGACCCTTCCATTCCGGATATGATCGTTCTTCTGCGGTGAACCCGGCACCCAGGCAAGGGTGGACACACACCCCAGCTTCCCACCAATTGTACCTTTACACTCTGTGAGCCTCTGATCGGTTCCCGTGAACCAGTCCTCCAAACTTCCACCAACTTGTGGGGGCACACTGCTCTTTCCAGGGTTTCGTGGCGTGTTGTGCCTTAGCAAACCTGCTCTTTTTAATCCCCCTGCTGGGGTATCACCTGTTCATCAAATCAAACAGTTCAGGTTCAAAGCAACTGGTCTGTCAATATCTGAATTGTGTTTCTTTCTTGTTAATCTCTCTCTTCTCTCTTATTAGCATTTTGAATGTTTTTCCATTGTCTTCCGTTATCTCTCTCATTAGCATCATCCGTCTGGTAGCTCTGCTTGGCGTCACACATGACAGTGGAAACATACTTAAGTCTTCGGGGACTTTTCAGGGATAGTTAGTCCCCTGGCTGTTCTATCTAGAAACAGAGGTCACATTCTCAAAATAAGGCACCTGCTTTCCTATCTGATATTAGAAGTTTCTTAGTGCACCTTTGAAATTCTCTACCCAAGAGTGATGTGAAGGCTGCTTCACTGAAAATTCAAGACAGTGGTTGATAGAGTTTTCAAGAAGCAGGAATCAAAGGTTATGGGATGGTAAGCGGCACTGAAGTAAAAGGTCAACATTAATCTAATTGAATGGTGGATCACATATGAGGGTCTGAATAGCCTACCCCACTCTATAATACACTTATCCTTTGATTCTTTTAGTATTAACAAATCTCTCGATCCTTTTGACTGCCCTCTCCAAACTAACATCATATCCCGAGCCCATGATCTGAAATCAACTTTCCATCAGCCTCACAAAATGTTCTACCACCTTCTTGTGAAACAATCAGTCTCTAGTCTAATTTCCAAAGCTTCTGCAACTCACTCTACCTCAAACCCAATCTCTAACCTCAATCTAAACTCCGCCACTGAAACCTGGTGTCTAGCCCTCAAACTGCATTTCCAGTGATAATCTACAAACTGATCTTCAGCCGCTCACAATATGAACCCTGGCCCCATAAAGGTAATCTCTGAGCCCACCATTTGTTCTCCACATTCTTGTGAGCCAAGATCCACTTTCTCCACTAACTAATCTCCAGTCCTCCACAATCTACACTCCAGTTTCAGTGATCAAGCCTCAAACAGATCATATTCATCTGATTTTTAACATCACACCCACTTGAATTGACTTTTGGTTCTCATGACCTTTTTTATATATTCATTTATGGGATGAGGGCATTTCCAGCTAAGCCAGCATTTATTGCCCATTGCTAGTTGCCCTTGAGAAGGTGGTGATGAGCTGCCTTCTTGAATTGCTGCATCCCCTGAGGTGTAAGTATGCCTACACCTGGTTCAGTTAGAGACCTGGTCTCCACATGCCCATTACTCACTACAGTTACTGGTCTTCAGCCAGCCCTCCTATTCAATCTTCAGCTCCCACAATATGATCTGCAACCCCTCGACTATATAATCAGCAGCTCATTCAGGATGGAGAATCAGCTCCGCTCACTGACATGCCCTCAGTGCTCAGCTTTATGATTATACTTTCCTCAACCCACATTATGATCTGAATCCTAATGTCTACAAGAACTTTCTTGGGCTCTTATTGCAACTGTATTACCCAATGCTGACCACCATCTCCCTACCCTTTGACTTCCTGCCAAAATACCACTCTCTTGCTCTAAACGTTGGACCCCTGCTATGATCTTCTACTTGGACTGTCCTGCGCAGGAACCAACCAGTTTTTCAATCTGTCAGCTGCCGGTGCAAAAACAAGAGATAAAATATATTATGTGTTGTCCTTTTGTCAAATTCTGTGTTTCTCAGCTACTCATCTCTCTCCCTTTCTTGATTAGAGTCATAGGTTAGTTATGGCACGGGAAGAAGCCATTTAACCCAATGATTATATTCTGAGCTTTCTTGAGCAAACTGTTGAATTTGTTTTCTTAATTAATTATTAAAATTAATTCCCTTCTAATAATCTAATTTCCTTTGCAAAATTACAAATATTTTTCCAGAATTTACAGAGAATGATTTTTAACCAAGGAAAAATCAGGATATTTCTTCTCAGTGCCATGTACCAGTCCATATGTGTGAATATTAAAAATCTTGCCATATTTTGAATATTTTACTAAATATCTTCATAATATGTTTGCTAACTGAAAAATAGTTATTTGTAGACAGAATTCTCTACTATTATGAAATTATCAAAAAATCTGGTACTTGAAATCAATAAAATGCAGAATTGAAATAAATTTAAGTTAGTTAAAAGATTCTGAATAATTCCACACCACAGGAGTAATTTGTATGAAAGTTGGCCATAACAACTATTGACTTTGGGATGGGCTATTAATCCTGATTCTTAGAAACAGCTATGCACCATAACCTGTATGCTGGATTGGTATGGGTGCAATGCAATGGCAACAGTCTTTGCTATTGGCCAACCACATTAAAAGAGGCTCGCTACTGAGACTGAGAGCACAACAAAGATCAGTCGTTACAAGTTCTGATTTACCCTTCCGATATCACTCCTCTTCGTCACAGCTATTTGTGTGATCTGCTGGCTCCCTGCCTTCCTCGGCTAACTCCACAATGCACATTCTACCAGATGAAATCATAGGCCTTGTGGGCAAGGTATTTCATTGCTGTTAGGTCGTGCACACATTTTAAGCCTCCTTTCCTAGCACTAGAAACTTTCTAAACCTAAATATTTTATCTTCAGCTTGGTGATACTGAAACATGTAACTAATTAAGCACAATTAAGTATCATTAAAGGAATGAATGTAGTCTGAATTCCCTGCATGCATTCTATATCAAAGCAGAATTGTATTTTTGTAATCATGATAATTTGATACTCTCTTCTGAGTTCCAACCTGATTAAAAGCAGACAATAGGTCTTAGAAACATAGAAACATAGAAAACCTACAGCACAATACAGGCCCTTCAGCCCACATTACTGTTCCAAACATGTACTTACTTTAGCAATTGTCTGGGGTTACCCATAGCCCTCTATTTTTCTTAGCTCCATCCAGAAGTCTCTTAAAAGACCCTATCGTATCTGCCTCCACCACCTTCACCGGTAGCCCATTCCACGCACTCACCACTCTCTGTGTAAAAAACTTACCCCCGATATCTCCTCTGTACCTACTTCCAAGCACCTTAAAACTGTGCCCTCTTGTGATAGCCATTTCAGCCCTGGGAAAAAGCCTCTGACTATCCACACGATCAATGCCTCTCATCATCTTATACATCTATAGACTTCAGAAGTTATTTAAACCTTTCTCCTGTTTACTTGCTGCCAGGAATTTAAAGAAGGTGTTTGAAACTAATGGGGAGAATTTTCCATATAATTTGACAGGATTTCACCAATTCCCCAACAACATCCTCTCTGGATTATTTTGTGAACTTGTCAATACTACTTTTTGGATGCCTCAGCATATTCACCAGAAGAACTGAAGTGCTTAGGTATGGATAACTTGATGGGGTTGCAAGAAGATTTGGAGGAGAACATGAACCCAGCAGAGCATATTCTGATTTCTACAGAGGATGCATACTGTTCATCCCTTCTTTTTTGTGGTTTCTCCATCTGTCCCTCCAGAGTCTCTTCCAAACAATTATGCATCTTTCACTTGGTTCCCGTGGCTCCATCAAACATGCAACCTTGAGTCAACCAGGCACCCCACAACACGTTTTAAACCCAAAATGTGGACAATTCCCTTTACCCCACTGATACTGTTTAACCTGCTGAATCCCTGCAGCAGACTGTTCATTTGTCCATATTCCCGCATTTGCACTCCGTTATGAAAAAGGGGGACAAAATCAAAAAGGGGAAATACAGGAATGAAGGAGTTATATTTGAATGTGCGGAGTATACAGAATCAGGTACATGAACTTGTAGCACAGTTACAGATTGGCAAGTACGATACATATGATGTTGTAGGCATCACTGAATCATGGCTTAACAAGGTAAAATCCCATGACAATATAGGAAAGATACTGACATGGATAGAAGAATGGCTGATGGGCAGAAGACAGAGTGAGAATAAAGGGAGCCTTTCCTGGTTGGCTGCCAGTGATTAGTGGTGTTCTTCAGGGGTCAGTATTGGGACCGATTCTTTTCACATTGTTTGTCAATGATTTAATAGTGGAATTGATGGCTGCGTAGCAAAATTTGTGGATGATATGAAAATAAGTGGAGGGGTAGGTAGTGCTGAGGAAAAAATGCAATTACAGCAGGACTTTCCAAATTGGAAAAATGGGCAAAAAAGTGGCTAACAGAATACAATGTTGGGAAATGTATTTTGGTAAAAGGAACAAAAGTACAGACTATTATCTAAATGGGAGGACACTCAAACATCAGAGGTGCAAAGGGACTTAGGAGTCCTTGTGCAAGGTTCCCAGAAAGTTAATTTGTAGGTTGAGTCTGTGGTAAAAAAGGCAAATGCAATGTTGGCTTTCATTCCAAGGGGAAGAGAATATGAAACAAGGAGATAATGCTGAGCCTTTATAAGCCACTAGCGAGGCCGCACTTGGAGTATTGTCAACAGTTTTGGGCCCCATATCTCAGAAAGGATGTGATGTCATTGGAGAGGGTCCAGAGGAGGATGATTCCAGGGATGAAGGGGTTGAGGTATGAGGAGCGTTTGGCAGCTTTGTGCTTGTACTCACTGGAATTTAGAAGAATGTGGGGGGGAGTGAATCTCATTGAAAACTGCCAAATGTTGAGAGGACTAGATAAATTGGATGTGGAAATGACGTTTCCTGTGGTGGAGGTGTTCGGAACTAGGGGTGGCCCTTTAGGACAGGTAAGAAAGAATTTGTTTAGCCAGACAGTTGTGAACCTGTGGAATGCTCTGCCTCAGACAGTTGTTGAGGCCAAAACCATGCATGTATTAAAAGCAAAAGTTGATAGCTTCCCAATTGGTCAGGGCATCAAAGTATATGATTAGAAGGCAGGTGCCTGGGGTTGAGTGGGATCTGGGATCAGCCATGATGGAATGGTGGAGCAGACTTGATGGGCTGAATGGCCTAATTCTGCTCCTATGTCTTATGGCTAAAAGAAGATTATAGCTGGGAGCTTGATGTCCAAGGATACACATTGTACTGAAAGGACAGGCAGGAAGGTGGGGGGCGGGGGGGATGCGGCTGGCTTGCTCTGTTGGGATAAAATGAAATCAATTCATTCGAAAGAGATGACATAGGGTTGGCAGGTGCTGCCTCATTGTGGATACAGCTTATGAACTGCAAGGGAAAAAATACCCTGATAGGAGTTGTATACAGACCCCCCAAACAGTAGTAAGGATGTGGTCTACAAATTACAATGGGATATTGAAAATGCATGCCAAAAGGGCAATGTTACAATAGTCATGGAGAATTTCAATATGCAGGAAGATTGGGAAAATCAGGTTGGTGCCGGATTCTAGGAGGGGGAATTCTCGAATGTCTATAAGATAGCTTTTCAGAGCAGCTCATTCTTGAGCCCATGAGAGGATCAGCTATTCTGGATTGGGTGCTGCGGAATGAACCAAAATTGCTTAAGGTAAAAGGACCTTTAGGAGAAAGTGATGATTATATGATTGAATCCACCCTGAAGTTTGAGAAGCAGAAGCTAAAGTCAGATGTATCAGTATTAGATTTTAGATTATGAGGACACTCAGTCCTCATTTATTGTCATTTAGAAATGCATGCATTAAGAAATGATACAATGTTCCTCCAGAGTGATATCACAGAAAAACAGGACAAACCAAAGACTAACACTAACAAAACTACATAATTATAACATATAGTTACAGCAGTGCAAAACAATACCATAATTTGATAAAAAGAAGACTTTGGGCACAGTAAAAAAAAGTCTCAAAGTTCTGATTGATTCCCAATAGTCCCGATAGCAGGCGGCAAAAGGGAGAAACTCTCCCTGCCATAAACCTCCAGGCGCTGACGACTGCCAATGTATTGGAAGCACCCGACCACAGACGACTCTGAGTTCGTCCGAAAACTTCGATCCTCCAACCAGCACCTTCGATAGAGCCTCCCAAGCAACATCCTCTGCCGAGCGCTTCAACCTCGCCCTGGCTGCTGAGCAACAAGAAAAGCCGAGGACTCGGGGCCTTCTTCTCCAGAGATTTTGGATCACACAGGAGCAGCAGCAGCGAAGCAGGCATTTCAGAAGTTTCTCCAGATGTTCCTCCGTATTCTCACGTCTGTCTCCATCAAATCAGGATTGTGCATGGCACCCTAATTAACAGATAACAGATATCATTCACCGGAGTGGCCGCTGCGCACTGCGTTGCGCTGCCTTCTTCTCCTCCTCCTCCGATCCAATTAGAATGGAGTTATGGGAATTACAGAGGCATGAGAGAGAAGATGGCCAGAATTAATTGAAAAGAACACTGGCAGGGATGACAGCAGAGCAGCAATGGTTGGAATTTCTGAAAGCAATTCAGAAATATTCAGGATATATACATCCCAAAGAGGAAGAAGTATTCTCAAGGCAAAGGAGACACAGCTGTGGCTGACATGAGAAGTCAAAGCCAACACAAAAGCCAAAGAAAGGCCATATAATAAAGCACAAATTAGTGGAAAATTAGAGGATTGGGAAGCTTTTAAAAACCAACAGAAAGCAACTAAGAAGTCATTAAGGAGGTAAAGATGGAATATGAATGTAAGCTAGCGAATAATATTAAAGGAGATACCAAAAGCTTCTTCAGATACAGTACATAGAATCTAAAAGAGGCAAAAGTGGATATTGGACCACTGAAAAATGATGCTGGAGAAGTGGTAATAGGGGACAGGCAAATGGTGGATGAACTGAATAAGTACTTTGCATCAGTCTTTACTGTAAAAGACACGAGCAGTATGGTGGAAGTTCCAGATGCCAGGGGTCATGAAGTGTGTGAAGTTACCATTACAAGGGAGAAAGTTCCTGGGAAACTGAAAGCTCTAAAGATAGATATGTTACCTGGACAATTTAGTGTACACCCTAGGGTTCTGAAAGAGGTGGCTGAAGAGAATGAGAAGGCATTAGTAATGATCTTTCAAGAATCACTATCTTCTGGAAGACTGGAAAATTGCAAATATGAGCCCACTCTTCAAGAAGGGAGAGAGGCTGAAGAAAGGAAATTATACACCAGTTAGTCTGATCTTAGTGGCTGGAAAAATGTTAAGGATGTGGTTTTGGAGTACTTGGAGGCACATGATGAAATAGGCTGTAGTCAGCATAGTTTCCTCAAGGGAAAATTTTGCATGACAAATCTGCTGGGCTCTTTGAAGAGATAACAAGCAGGACAGACAAATGAAAATTGGTTGATGTTGTGTACTTAGGTGTTCAGAAGGCCTTTGACAAGGTTGCACACATGAGACTGCTTAACAAGGCATGAGCCCATAGTATTACAGGAGAGATTTTTGCATGGATAGAGCAATGGCTGATGGACAGGAGGCAAAGAGAGTGAATAAAGGGTGCCTTTGCCGGTTGCCTGCCAGTGACTAGTCGTGTTTCATGGGAGTCTGTGTTGGAACTGATTCTTTTTACGATGGAATACTGTCTTAGGAATTGCAGGTTCATGAAGTTTGGTAGAAGAAATAAAAGGGTAGCCGATTTTTTAAATGGAGAGGAAATACAAAAACTGAGGTGCCAAGGGATTGGAGCTCTTGTGCAGGATTCCTTTAAGGATAACTTACAGGTTAAGTCAGTGTAAGGAAGGCAAATGTGAAGTTAACATTCATTTGAAGAGGACTAGAATATAAAAGCAAGAATGTAATGTTGAGACTTTATAAAGCACGGGTGAGGCCTCACTTGGAGTATTGTGAGCAATTTTGAGCCCCTTATCTTAGAAAGGATGTGCTAAAACTGGAGAGGGTTCAAAGGAGGTTCAGAAGAATAATGGCAGGGTTGAATAACTTGTCATATGAAGAGAGTTTGATGGCTCTGGGCCTGTATTCAGAAGAATGAGGGGTGACCTCATTCAAACCTATCATATGGTAAAAGGCCTTGATAGCACGGACACGGAGAGGATGTCTAAGACCAGAGGATGCAGCCTCAAAATAGAGGGGTGTCTTTTAGAACAGATATGAGGAGGAATTTCTTTAGCCAGAGAGTGGTGAATCTGTGGAATTCATTGCCAGAGGCAGCTGTCGAGGCCAAGGCTTTGTCTGTATTTAAGGCAGAGGCTGATAGCTATTTGATTGGTCAGAGCATGAAGGGTACGGGGAGAAGGCTTTGATAGAGCTTTGACCAGCGACCAATCTGGGTATCGGAAGTTTAGGGAGGAAGGGAATTCGATTAGGTCCAGTGCCTGAGGGTAAAAGACAGGAGTTGGTCATGGCAGTGTAATAGAGCTTTGTCCAGTCGGCGTTTGGGATTGATTAGTTAGGGCAATTTAATGGAAGGCATGAGCAAGCGCAGCAGCCATTATCACGGTGGACATAAATCAGAGTGGTGATCTTCGAGCCTTCAGCGGAGAAGCTTCACTCAGAGAAGGCAAAGGAAAGAAAAGCTTAAGTTTTTTCCTTCTCTTCTTTATATTTTCTCAGCTAGGACAGTAGGGATAACAGGCAGGATAGTGAAATACTCTTCTTGTGGGATATGGGAAGACAGGGAGACCTGCAGTGTCCGTGACGACTGTCGGTTGTCTTTCGTTTCTGCTGATGAAGTTGTCTGTGCAGCTCATTGAGCTGAATGAAGAAAACCTGTGTGGGAGGAGTTTTATAGTAAAAAAGCAGTACTAGGGCTTTACTCCACTCCTTCATCCTCAAAAATCTTGGTCCAATGGTACAAAAATCATCATGACTGGAGACTTCCTTGGCTGCAGTGCATCACCATAATGCCTTCTGTGCCTTGTCATGCCCTTCTCTCTCCACAAAGTGTTGCAGCACCACCTTCTTGGCCGGTGGATCTTGTAGTTGACCTCATCTGCCCAGTCTGCCGGAACTGGCTTCACCTGCTGGGGTAGGCATATCTCTGTCTCACCAGGGTTGGAAGTTCCCGGCTTCCCTCACCTGGTTTAGTCCGCCTGTTGAAGCAGTGTACTGGGGTGTAGCCATTGTCACATGCAAACAGTTGCATGGAGCCACAGGTGAGAGCTGGGTGGCAGGGGGGGACTAGCGGTGGACAAACTGCCCCTGGACGGAGCTTGACAAGCCTTCCATCAGAGGTGCTACCCCTCCCTGGGCACCACATACACCCCAGTTCCTGACAATTACAGCTGTGAGAAGTGCAACCAGATGCAGCTTCTAACAGACTGCACTAAGTAGTTGGAGCTGGAACTGGATGAACTCTGGATCATACAGGAGGCTGAAGGGGTGATAGATAGGACATGTAGTTGGCATCTGTCTGTCTCGAAGGACAATGAGTGATGATGATCATTATCTCAAGCCTGGGCAGAAGGTATGGAGATCCTGAGATGCCCAGTCATCAAGATCTCCCTCTCGGCCTCACCAGCGTGGTACAAAGGAAAGCTTATGAAGCAATATGTTTGGCACCAGCTTGGCTGCAGGAGCTGACAGAAGGGGCTCCACTCCTGATTTGCAGTACGGGTTTACTCCCGTAGCCATTGTCTCTCCCGAGGCTGCCCACAAGGCAATGGGGCTATTTACCCATAGCTGGGGCTCTAGTTCAAGAACACCAGGGTGTGTCCACCTCCCCATCCTCTGTAGTTCAGCCTGAGTCCGAAAGGAGTTCAGTTTCCGTGTGTCACCAGTGAGGAGGCACAACATGAGGCTTGCTGTTGGAAAGGCTATGTATTGGCAGGGAGAGACCTACACATTCAGCTCTCCTTCTCACAAGACTGCTAGCTATCGGTGGAAGCTGAAAGTGAGAGCGACAAGCATAACCCACTACACCACCACACTAGACGCATCACAGTAACCATTTTGACATATCAAAAGGTAGTTACACCCATGGTGCAGGACACGGAAAACTGTGTGACAGTCAAGAAGGGGAAAGGAGATAAAGAAACCAGTGCAGAGTACCCCTGTGGCCATCCCCCTCAACAACAGGCATCTCACTTTGGAACTGTCAGGGAGTGGGGGATAACCTAACAGAGAACAGTCACAGTGGTCTTTCAAGAGTCACTAGATTCTGGAATGGTTCTGGAAGACTGGAAAATTGCAAATATCACTCCACTCTTCAAGAAAAGAGAGGGGCAAAAGGAATCTATAGACCAGTTAGTCTGACCTCAGTGGTTGAGAAGATGTTGGAGTTGATTATGAGCAATGAAGTCTTAGGGTACTTGGAGGCACATGATAAAATAGGCCATAGTCAACATGGTTTCCTCAAGGGAAAATCTTGCCTGGCAAATCTGTTGGAATTCTTTGAAGAAGTATCAAGCAGTATAGACAAAGGAAAATTGGTTGATGTTGTGTACTTGGATTTTCAGAAGGCCTTTGACGAGGTACCACACATGAGGCTGCTCAAAAAACTACGAGCCCATGGTATTACAGGAAAGATACTAGCATTGATAAAACAGTGGCTGATTGGCAGCAGGCAAAGTGTGAGAATAAAGTCAGCCTCTTCTGACTGGCTGCCAGTGACTAGTGGTGTTCCACAGTGGTCTATGTTGGGACCAATTCTTTTCACATTATATGTCAATGATTTGGATGATGGAATTGATGGCTTTGTTGCAAAGTTTGCAGACAATATGAAGAGAGGCTACAGAAGGACTTAGACAGATTAGGAGAATGGGCAAAGAAATGGAATACCTTGTCCAGAAATGTATGGTCATGCACTTTGGCTGAAGAATTGAAAGGGTTGACTACTTTCAAGATGGAGAGAAAGTATAAAAAAACTGAGGTACAAAGGAACTTAGGAGTGCATGAGCAGGATTCGCTAAAGGTTAATTTGCAGGTTGAGCCTGTGGTCAGGAAGGTAAATGCAATAGTAGCATTCATTCCAAGAGGACTAGATTATAAAAGCAAAGATGTAATGTTGAGGCTTTATAAAGCACTGGTGAGGTCTCACTTGGAGTACTGTGAGCAGGTTTGGGCCCCTTACTTAGAAAGGATGTGCTGACATTGGAGGCTTCAAAGGAGGTTCATGAAAATGCTTCCAGGATTGAATGGCTTGTCAGATGAAGAGCGTTTGATGGCTCTGGGCCTGTATTCACTGGAATTCAGAAGAATGAGTGGTGACCTCATTGAAACCTATTGAAGGGCCTCAATCGAGTGGATGTGGAGAGGTGGGAGAGTTTAAGACCAGAGAAAACCTCAGATAGAGGGATGTCCTTTTAGAATGGAGATGAGAAGGAAATTCTTTAGCCAAAGCATAGTAAACCTGTGGAATTCTTTGCCACAGGCAGTTGAGGAGGCCAAGTCTTTATGTATGTTTAAGGGAGAGGTTGATAGATTTTTGATTGGTCAGGGCATGAAGAGGTACGGGGAGAAGGCTTTGATATATCGTGGCTGACAGGAAAATTGGATCAGCCATGATGAAATGCCAGAGCAGACTCAATGGGCCAAATGGACTTACTCTGCTCTGATATCTTATGGTTTTATGTTTTCTTTCTGTCTGCATCAGAACTGCTCATTTCTGCCTGTCATCATTTGAACTCAGTCTTTCCTATTCTATCCACTAACCAACACTTTATACAGCTGGCAAACTGAAGTGTAATTACAGGAGTCCTCAATAAGCTCTTTAGACTCAACCTATCAGAGATATTCCCATTGTTTCCCAAAACCTCCCTTAACTTTACTGCCACTGAAAACTGTTTGTTATTCTCTCCCAATTTTGATGATGTGAATAATGACTGCTTCTCTTTCTGCGGATGCTACTTGAGCTCAGGGGTGTTTGCAGCATTTTTGATTATGATTTTAGACCTTATTTATTTATTTATTGATTGATTGATTGATTTATTGATTGATTGATTGATTGATTGAGCTACAGAGTGGAATGGGCCTTTCCTGCCCTTCGAGCCACACCACCCAGCAACCTCCCAGTTTAATCCTAATTGTGAGACAAATTACAATGACAAATTAAACTACCAACCGGCATATCTTTAGACTGTTGGAGGAAACCAGAGCACCTGGAGCAAACCCATGGAGTCACTCGGAGAACATATAGCAGAAGGCATCTACACTAACCACTATGCTGCCATGACATCAATAGTAGGGAAAATAAAAGGTGGGAATCATTATTAATGATATAGTAAAGGATCACTGGCAGGCTGGTGACGCAGTGATATCAGCGCTGGACTCCGGAGCAAAGGTTTCCGAGTTCGAATCCAGTCGGGCCGCTCCTGGGAACACTTTCCATCCATGCCGGGTTGAGTGCCGAGCTCGCAACTCGGCCTTGTTAAAAAAACTGTGCTGTGAGAAGGACGTTGGGGACCACTCACAGAATCTTTCCTCCAAGACAACCACTTGAAAAGTGGTCGCCGAGGCGCTGGCAGAGTATGGCACTCAAAAAAAAGGACCATTTGTAAAACACAACTTTCCCTCATTAATTATAGGCTTTTGTGTTGAGGCTTTGATTGCTTACTTCCCGAAGATAAAACTATTTTCACATACATCCCTAAGTTTTGATGCTGCTTTCCTGTTCTTACAAGGTTGATACTACATCACCCCTCTGATAGCTAGAGTCTTGCCGCCCAGCACTGCAACTCACACTTCACTTCACCTTCCACTGCCTGGAAAATCTACATATTGAAGCAGGAACGTGAGAGCACTGCTAAAATGCACAGAAGTTGCTCTCATCTAAGGCTGCCCAATATCAGCATTTGCCTCCAACCGAGAGGATACGAAGAAGAAGAAAGGCAGGGTCAGGAGAAGATAGGGAAGTTGGAAGAAAAGGTGTTAGAATGAAGAAGAACAACTGTGGTTAGAGAGGGGACAGAATCCACAAATAAAGAAGATGTCAAAGAGAAACTGGAAGAAAAAGAGAAATGAGTGGAGTTCAGAGAACAGAGACAGAGTGAAAGCTGAAAGGTAGAGTGAAAATGTGCTGCATGTGAGAGAGGCGAACAAGGAAGGGTAGAGAGGGTTAGATTAGATTATTAGATTATGAGGACACGCAGTCCTCTTTTATTGTCATTTAGTAATGTATGCATTAAGAAATGATACAACGTTTTTCCAGAATGATATCACAGAAACACATGACAAACTGACTTAAAAACTGACAAAAATCACATAATTATAACATATAGTTACAACAGTGCAAAGCAATACCGTAATTTGAGAAGAACAGACCATGACACGATAAAAGTCTCAAAGTCTCTCGAAAGTCCCATCATCTCACGCAGACGGTGAACCTCCAGCACCGCAAACTTGCCGATGCAGCACCCTGGAAGCACCCGACCACAGTCCGACTCCGAATCCGTCCAAAAACTCCGAGCCTCCGACCAGCTTTCCGACACCGAGCACCGAGCACCGAGCACCATCTCTGCTGAGTGCTTCAACCCCGGCCCCGGCAGCAGGCAATAGGCAAAGCCAAGGATTTGGGGCCTTCCCCTCTGGAGATTCTCGATCGCACAGTAGCAGCGGCAGCGAAGCGGGCATTTCAGAAGCTTCTCCAGATGTTCCTCTGTGCTTCTCACAGCTGTCTCCATCAAATCAGGATTGTGCACAGCCCCCTAGTTAACACATATCAATAGCATTCGGAACAGCTGCACGCGCTGTGTCGTGCTGCCATCTTCTCCTCCCTCCAGGGTTGAGGAAAAGATTGGGAGAACAAGGACAGAGAGAAAAAGAGAAAAGGAGATGTGGTCGAGAGAGAATGAGGAATGGTGGAAGTGGAGCACAGATGGGATGCAAGAGTGAAGGAGTGAAGGAGAGTGAGAATAATGTACAGAAGAAAGGAATATGTGGCATCCTTTCCCAGGCACAGGATCTAGATTCATGTCCTCTGACACAGCGGACCTCTCTTTTGCATCTCTTCTTTCTCTTTTGTATCTCTTTTTTCTTTCTGCTTCACATGTTTCCCCACACCTCCTTTCTCCTTCTCTACACCCCTTTTCTCTCTCTTTGCCCCTTTCCTCACACCTTGTTTCTCTATCGCCCTCTCTCCAAACACATTCTGCCCCTCTCTATCCTCACTCTCTTTCCCTCTCTCTATGCTTTCACTCATAGTCTTTTTATCTCCAAAGTTCAAAATAAATTTATTATCAATGTACAAACGTGTACATATATGTCACCATGTACAACCTTGATGTAACACCTGTGTAGCACTGGTCTTATCACGTATGACTAGGCACCGCACTCTTTGAGAAAATCAAATTACACTAGGTGCCAGTAGGCCATCAGAAGAATCCAGGTATCAAAGTGAATAGAAACCACACACTTCTGGAGATAAGGCTTTGTTTATGTAACTCTCAGTTCGGCTAGCGGCTTAATCTAGGGGAAGACAGGACCCGGCCCAGCCAAACTTAAGAAATCTTGTTTGAGTGAATGCTGCGTGATGTGTTCCCGTTACAAATCAGTACCACAAAATAACAAACAGAGCACAATATGTGATTAAACAATTGAACTTTATAATTCTTAATTTGACTATATGGTTAGTAAAGAAACATAAAAGGATAAGGGTCCGTTCTCATGAAACAGTCTAATGTGCAACGTTGGAGCTCACGGTTCCATCCATTTGTTCCCCATCCGAGCGTAGCTGACCCTTGGACCGTCGCTCTAAGTCACTCCATCCGGAGGTCTAACGACTCTCTCCATTCGTGTCTTCTCTCTTCATCGCTCCCCGACAAAAGACCGCAAAATCCCTGCTCCCAGACCCACAAGAATGAACAACATGCCTCTCATTGGGTAACATACATTCGAAAGGCCCCGTTGGTCATAAACCAAACATTGCGGCTACAGAGAAAACATTATCTTAGCGGTGAAACATTACAGAGAGGCCATTACATTAGCAGTGAATCCTTACAGCGCGTTACACTCTCCCCACCAAATTTAGTCAGGTCCTCATAAGGTTGAGATAATTCGCCAACCCTTCCTGCAAAACACAAAGTCCAACCGGGTGTAAATGGCAGTGACATAGCTCCCCAGAATGGTAGGGATCACACTCTGTTCCCCTAGTTCTACATAGGCCAGCCTATTCAGTAGTCTCCTAATTCTCTGAGACCTCCATCCCTCCTCACATAACTCTTCAGGCTTAGACACTACTGGGGATACTTCTGGTCTACCTGGCCCCTCACTCATGCCCACTGGCAACTTGGAGCCCTCTGTCCCATGGCCAAGCCCCGCTTCATCCTTTGCAGGGTTCCACTGGAACCCAGGCTGTCCACAGACAGCGCCCCCCCCCCCCCCCCCCAATTTCACCTGACTAAGCGAGAGAAGGGCTGGGAGTCTCTTCCTCAGTCAATGGGGAGTTAGCGAAAGATGTCATATACCACACATCCAGGTCCTCATTCTCCGAATCAGTATCCCTCTCAGAGGTGGGGGCTGGACTAACCTCTCCTGCTGTGGGCCCTACAGTTGCCCCACGTTTCTGCAGAGTCCTCTTACTAGGTGTAGGCTCCAAGTTGGGCTCTGGGTCTACCTGCACCTCTTGTCCCAGGGGCAGCAGGTGGTTCCGATGGAGAATCTTGACAGGCCCATTCCCATCCTCTGGTTTCACCCGGAAAACTGGTAGGTTTGGCCTCTGACTCTCCACCACATAGGGCATAGCTGCCCAGCGGTCAGCCAACTTGTGCTTCTCAGGTAGCCCCAAATTCTTTATGAGAACTCAGTCTCCTGGCAGGAGTTGGGAGAACCTCATCTTTTGATCATAGCTCCTCTTATTTCCTCGATTCTGCTTGGCAGCCACAACCCCAGCTGATTCATAAGCCCTTTTCAGCACTCTTCTCATATCAGACACATACTTCAGATAAGTCTTCGGTGGTAAGTCACCCTCGTCAGTCCCAAAACAAAGATCAACGGGCAACCTGCCTCATGCCCAAACGTCAGATAGTCTGGTGAGTACCTGGCAGCTTCATTTCGGGTACAGTTGTATCTGTGGACCAGATGTCCAATACGTCGACTTCACCTGCTCATTTAGCTGATCTCCAAGGCCCTGAGCTTGTCTAGCAAGGTCCCATTAAACCTCTCGGGCTGGGGATCACCCTGCGGATGATAGGGCGTGGTCCTCGACTTCTCGACTCCAAGCATGCCCAGTAACTCTCGGATGAGTCTGCTCCCGATCTCCTGTCCCTGATCGCTATGTATCTGCCTAAGAAGGCCTTAATAAATGAAATACTTCTCCCTTAGCACTTTGGCCACCGTGCACGCCCTCTGGTCCTTGGTAGGAGAAGAATGAGCATGTCTGGTGTAGTGGTCCATGATGACTAAGTCGTCATGCTGGCATCGGGTTTTGTTGATATGAAATCCATATGAATCAGGTCCAGGGGCTACACAATCTGCAAGTGGGACAAGAGATCTGCCCTCGTAGGCAGCATCTTCCGCTGTATGCATCGAATGCATGACTTGCAGTATTCTTCGACCTCCGACTTCATTCGGAGCCAGTAAAACCAGTCTCTGAGCAATCCATTGGTCTTTTCAACCCCCAAATGTCCAGAATCATCATGAAGTGACTTTAACACCATCCTCCAATACTTCTCCAGCAGAACCAGCTGGGAAGTCAGTCCAGGTGTTATGTGACCCATTATAGGATCTGGTTCTGCAGTACTTCAGGCTGACATCATCAGCAGACAACGCCGCCAACCCATGACATCCAATTTCGCCAAGCATAGGATATAAGTTAGGGGGTTGTTGACTTTCCTCACCTCAAACTTTGCCCTGTAGAGGTAGTCACTCAGCTTATACACCATCGCCCATTTCAGGTGACAGACTCCAGCTGACAAATGCGAAGGGTCTCAACTTGGTGCCGTGATCCTGATACAGGATGCCCCCTAAGCCTGCTCGGCTGGCATCGGTATGCAGTACATATGGCAATTGAGGGTCTGGAAAAGGCAGCACCGGCGCCTGAGTCAACAGCTCCTTGGCGACTGAAAGGCTTATCCACATTTTGCATCCCATCTTGGCTCCGAAGGGCTAAGATACTCTCCAGCCTCCTGTCCCTTTCTCTCCCTCCCTTTCTTCCCCAAGTGAGGGTAGCCACACAAAAGCTGATTCAAAGGGGACTCACTTTCGCATAGCCTTTCATGAACCTCTGACAGTAACCACAGAACCCGAGGGACGAACACAGAGTGCTCACAGTCTGGGGTCTTGGCCAAGTGGTCACCGCCTCTGTCTTAGCTGGATCCATCTACTCCATCTCCTGAGACTATGTGCCCAACATAGCTAACGGACGTTTGGCAGAACTGGCTCTTGTCCAAGGAAAGTTTTTCCCTTCAGCTTTCAAGCGGCCCAGCACCTTCAGCAGCCTCGCTTCAAGGTGGACCCAAACACTATGAGGTCATCCAGATACACCAATGCCTCAAGCAAGTTCATATCCCCCACCATCTTCTCCATGACCAACTGTAAGGTTGCAAGAACTCCTGATATGCCCTGGGGCATCCTTTCAAACTGGAAAAATCCCAGGGGACATATAAATGCCGTCTTCTCTTTGTCAGCCTCACTCATGGGGATCTGGTAATATCCACTCCTCAAGTCCAGCACACTGAACCACCTTGCACCACTCAGGCAGGCCAGTGCATCTTCAATCCTCGGGACTGTATACTGGTCAGGGACAGTGCACCTGATCAGAGTCGTATAGTCCACACACATCTGTACCTTCCCATTCTTCTTTCTGGCCACTACAATTGGGGACGCATAGGAGCATTGGGACTCGGTGATGATCCCAGTTTCCTTCAACTTACACAAATGTTGCCGAACATCTTCCACCTCTGCAGGGGCCAGTCGCGCAACCTCTCTCTAAACGGGGTGTCCTCAGTCACCCGGATAGTGTGATGAATGCTTTTGGAACAACCCACATCAAACTCATCAGTGGAAAAGACACCTGCCAGCTTCAACATCTTCTCTACCAGCCTTCTCTTCTAAGCAGGAACCGGGGAGTCCCTGAAGTTGAATGACTCAGGGGTCAACTTTCCCCCTTTTTCCAATAGTTTCTCCTCAGCGTTTTTCACAGGGACACTAGACATTACTTTCACCAGGAACAGATGCGCCGGGGCATCTCCCACTTGAAGGTGACCTCCCTCTTGGTAGTGTTCCTGACGATCACTGCTATCCTGCTCACCTGTACAACCAAGGGCTTCTGCAATTCGGGCCTCACCAGTACCCCAGCAGGAAATCCCAAATCTAACTTCCACTCGTGGTCTTCCGGAGCATCCGCTAAGAGGGCCTCGCCCTCAGGCATTCTGGGAAATTTGGGGGTCCCCATCACTCTCGCTACTTCCCTGGACCATACCACCACTGGCTTCAAATTCCACACAGTCCCTCGTCTAAATTCGGTATTCGGCCCAATGCAGCCACACACTTCCTCAAAAGCAGCTCGAAACACCGAGTGCATGGATAATGTTCCCAGAAAGCTCTCGCCAGCTTTCTCCCTGCAGGCCCCCATGAGCCCTCTCACTAGAGAGGTGTTGGTCCCCACCAGAATTGAAATGCCACCCTTCTCAACGGGGTCCAGAAAACCCTGCACTAATGTATCAAGGGCCTCAGACGCTCCCACATTGGCCTCTGAGAACTCCAACTTCACTGACAAATAACTGTCATATGGATAATCACTAGCACTAAGCCCCCAGGTTTCCAGAACCCTGAATGGGGTCAATGGTAAATGCTTTAGATAACGGGTGTAAAACGACGTGACCTGCGACCCAGTGTCGATTGTGGCTTTAGCATAAATACCTTCTATCCATAGCAACACACTGGAGCGTGGTCCCACTAAGCCTTCAGAAATTGGGCCTTTTGCTTTTGGGGGTGTCTTGGTACATTGCTGGGAACGTGTTCCCCCAGAGACACCAGGACGTTCCCTCACTGGACCTCCTCTAAGTTTTCCCAACGACTCTCTCTGCTTAGGTTACCCGGGGGCTCACTCTTCTTATCGCGTGACACTGGCTTCCAGCAGCCCTCCGCAATGTTCATACCTTAGGGGATCCACCCCCCCCATCAGCTCCATCATATGGGGGTGGGGGTCACACCCTCTGATAACAGCCGACGTATCTCCGTTCTCAACTCTGCCACAATCTCCTCCACCACTCCCCGGGGTAGGCTATCTGTTGTCACCTCACCACAGGAGCATACAACCGAGGACTGTACCCTGCTGACAGAGCCCTCCCGCACCTCTGACGCGTTCTCCTCCTCCCGTACCTCTCTGATCAGCTCAACAAAAGTCGGGAGGCATCTTACTAAACTGTTAGAGACCCAAAACAATCAGGTCCTGGGACTGGGGGTCCTTAGCTATCTGGTCCATTCTTAACTGATCCTCCTCAGCTGCCTGAATGAGCCCTCTGCACTGCAAGCAATTTAGCTGCCTCTCTAGCCGAAAAGTAAAAGCAGAAAACTTCTCCCCCTTCTCCTGACGCATGTTCTGAAACTCCACCATGAGCTCCATTGGGCTTCCTGTCCGGCCAAAAGCATTGTCCAGTGCTTGTATGTAATTGACAGCTGTCGCTACGGGATACCGCAACCTGACAGCTGTCGCTACGGGATACCACAACCTGATGGCTCTCATCACGTCAGTGGCCCGCCTGTTCAAACTCTCAGCCAATCTCTGTGGCTTTATGTCATCAGAGCACTGCCGCTCATCTAACAACTGAGAGGTCTGCTCCGCCCAAGTCTCAGATTCCTCTTCCCCTTAGGGGTGGGCGTTATTCCAGAGAATAGGCAGAGCCCACCTTAGCAGGTACTTTGAACCTGGGCATTTTGTCATTTATTCACCAGAGAGGTAAGGGCGGATACTAATTTAGAAGTCTCACTCTTCACCGGGGGATGTGGACTAATTAAGCATTCCAAATCGGACAACTCCTTCCCTTCACTCGTCAGAAATGATAAAACCCTGTCTTTGGAATCTCCGCCCCTCCCCCCAGCTACTGCTATGTCAACACTGGTCTGCATTAAAACGAGAGTTGCACCTGCCATTTTATCAAACCTCCGCCCACAATTGCAACTTTAACAGTACTTGACAAGCGAATTAATAATTTATCCAGAGTACGAATATGTACCCCACTGGTTCAATGCCTAGGGTGATCACACAGCATCCAACAAGATCAATCCCGAACGATACCCCAACAATTGTAACCCTAGATTCGGCTAGCGGCTTAATCTAGGGGAAGACAGGGCCTGGCCTGGCCAAACTTAAGAAATCTTGTTTGGGTGGATGCTGCATGATGTGCCCCCTGTTACAAATCAGTACCACAAAATAACAAGCAGTACACAAAATGTGATTTAACAATTGAACTTTATAATTCTTAATTTGACTATATGGTTCGTAAAGAAACAAGAAAGGAGAAGGGCTCGTTCTCATGAAACAGTCTAATGTGCACGTTGGAGCTCACGGTTCCGTCCATTCGTTCCCCATTGACCTCCTCTGAGTGTGGTCAATCCTCGGACCCTTGCTCTAAGTCCATTCCTTCTGGCAGTCTACCAACTGTCTCCATTTGCATCTTCTCTCTTCATCTCTCCCCAACAAAATCCCTTCTCTCAGACCCACAAGAAAGAACAACATGCCTCTCATTGGATGGTACACATTCCAAAGCCCCCGTTATCTATAGTCATAACCCAAACTTTGCTGCTACAGAGAAACAATTACATTAGCAGTGAAACCTTACAGCGTGTTATATTTATATGAAAAACAAATGTACAAAATATTTACATGAGCAGGAACAATTCAAAATTCCACCATTCTGTTTAGACTCCGAATCTTAGATATCAAACCAAAACAAATTCCTTTTTTTAATATTAATTTTTTTATGTATTTCTACATTGGAACAAAAACAAACACCAACAAAAAGGAGATTTATACAGTGCAAAACCAACATGTCTGATGTACAATTGATAACAGTAAAGAAAAAGCACCCAAAATAGAATCATATAAAGTTGGTTTCCACCCCACCCTCCCACTACGCACTCCAAGCCAACCATTGCGATATAAAGAAAAGTTAATTAGAGCTTTTGTCACCACAGAGTTGTGCATATATAAAAAAAGTATATTGCCTGCTACCTAAACTATAATATATTTCACATCATAAAAAAAAACACATAGAAGTTAACCAGAAAAGAAAGCTGGATGTAAGGGACTAAATCACTGAAAGAAAAAGGAAAATAAACCCTTAATCTGAAGAGGAGTTATGAAAATAATCAAGAAAAGGTCCCCATACCTTATGGAACTTTATGTCCAAATTAAGAAGTGAATAATGAATCTTTTCAAGGTCTAAGCAGGACATAATGTCTCTAAGCCATTGAGCATGAGTGGGTGGGGCAACATCTTTCCACCTAAGAAGAACTAAACCTCTAGCCAAAAGAGAGGCAAAAAACAATGTTCGCCATTTAGTCAGACTCAAACGCGCGTCAACTTCACCCAAAATGCCAAAAAGAGTAATCAAAGGGTTAGGTTCTAAATGGCAATTAAGGATATAGGGTAAAGTTAAAAAGACATCTCTCCAAAATTTCTCCAAACTGGGACAAGCCCAATACATGTGTATAAGAGAAGCCTTGCCCACTATACACTTGTCACAAAAGGGACTAATATCAGAATAGAACCACAATAATTTGGCTTTAGACATATGAGCCCTATGTCATTCCTGCCTGTTGCCATCAAACTTTACAACTTCTCCCTTGGAGAATCAGACACCCTGAGCCAATAGACTGGTCATGGACTTATTTCCTGGCATAATTTACATATTACTATTTAATTATTTATGCTTTTATTACTATTTAATTATTTATGGTGCAACTGTAATGAAAACCAATTTCCCCCAGATCAGTAAAGTATGACTATGACTATGACTACAACCTTGAACTGCAAAAGGCAGTGGTGTGCACATAAAGAGTTTGAGTTAACTGACTTAAGAGTTGAATCCCAAACCTCGTCGGACAGAGAAGTATTTAAATCATGCTCTCAGGCAGTTCTAATTTTATCAAAGGTCGCTAACTTATCACGAATAGTAGATATTAGACTTCTACCCAATGGGTTTATACAAAGAAACAAGTCCACAACATTTTTTCCAGGCATCTCAGGAAAATTTGGTATTAAAGGGTTAATAAAATGTCTGATTTGAAGATATCTAAAGAAATGAGTATTAGCTAGGTTAAACTTTGCAGACAGTTGTTCAAAAGTTGCAAAACAATTGTCTATGAAAAGATCTTCAAAACGCCTGATGCCCTCTCTGTACCAATCATGAAATGTTCAGTCTTGCATAGAAGGTCGGAAAAGATGATTATGGGAAAATAGGACTAGAGAGGGAGAAACCATAAAGACCATAATGTTCTGAGCTGAGCTCATATTCTCAGGTATGTCTAATGAGAGGATTAGCAATTAGTTTAGGCAAATGACAAGGAAGTGCGGATCCAAGAGGTGTGGAAATGGAGAAATCCTTGTGGGATTTCAACTCCATTGCCACCCATTTTGGGCAGTCAGACTGATTATGAAAGAAAGACCAAAAAGTAAGGCAGCAAAATTCCTTTTTAATTAGAATCTAATTTCTCTAACTATTTAGATCTAGTGTTACTCCCTATTTAAAAGTTTACAGACTGAACTTTCCTTTTTATTTATCCCTACTTAGTTAGAAAACCAAATATAATTCCTATTCTTAAGTATTATAGTTAACTTCAGTTTCAGTTCCAGGCAGTATATCTATAAGTTTAAATTCAAATTCAAAGATTATATATATACAGTTTAACTCCTTTCACAACAATTCTCCAACATCACGACTCTTAAACGAAGTAAATCTCATTCAGTAACTTATCAAAGTCTTTGCAAAAATAATCAGTTCTTGCAGAAAATCAAATTTGGATTCTTCGAATGAAAATAACTTATACATCCAACTGTACTAAATCCTCTGCGTCATTACACAATTCATTTCCGCGCTGGTTTTTCATCTTGGGTGGCTCACTATCTTGTTCCTTGATTCATTGGAAGAAATAGTTTATCATCGACAGAAAGTCAATTCACAAACTTGACCAAATCCCTTGGTATGATTTTACAGAACTGATTCCTGACTACACGTTAAGGATTTTGGGCACTGGTCGATATTGTCTCCTTAAAGCTGCTGCATGTTATAACTGTAGCTTCGATAAATCTTTTATCGCTATTGTCTCTCCTCCAGGGGTTTCACCCTAAAGTTTTCAAGTTAGTAGGTTAGAGATACTCACTACTAATTCCACTCTTAACAGTTCATGTCTTCAGCTTCTAATCATTGCTGTGTTTCCCTCCTTGTCCGTGGCTGCATCCAGCCCCCCTTGCCCTCGCATAGCATTTTTCTCATATTCCCTTTTTTTAAAATCGGTAAACCTCGTTTCCATCCCTCCACAGGTGAAACTTTCTAACATTATGAAACAATCTGGTTCCATCAGCTGCGTAAGCCTAGGGAAGACAATCTCTGGTCCCCCCAAACACGGGCGATTGAAGCACAAGGCCCCCAAAACCCCGTTTGTGTGGATGCTGTGTAATTCGTTACCCTGTTACAAATAACAGTTGGTACACTGCATACAATTAAACGATTTAGCTTTATAATTCTTAATTTGACTAAAGGGTTAGTAAAGAAAAGGCAAAAAAAGAAAAGGGCCCATTTTAATTACCTCTTCTGTCCAACATCTTCTCCCTTCATCTCCCACCAAACAAAAAGCCCAGCTCACACCAGTGTCAGGCATACAACATGAAATAAACACATTTCCTTCACTGGACGGCTCACATTCCAAAGCACCCGTTATCTCTAACCATAACACAACATTGATTCTACTGAAAGACCATTACATTAGCAGTGAGACCTTTCCCAGGGTGTTACAATTACATCTTTGGGTTTAATTAACCTGGGTTACATTGAGATTCAATTTATTTTGGGCACTCACAGTAAGTACAAGATACATAATAGAATCAGTGAAAGACCGCCTCAGTAGGATGGATAAACAACTGACACGCAAAAGACAGCAACTCTGCAAATACAAAAAGAAAGCAAAAAATAAATAAGCAATAAATGTCAAGAACCAGAGATGAAGAGTCCTTGAAAACGAATCCATCGGTTGTGGGAACAGTTCAGGGGTGGGGCAGGTGAAGCTGAGTGAAGTTATCTCCTTTGTTTCAGGAGCCTGATGGTTGAGTGGTAATAACTGTTCCTGAGCCTCTGGTGTGAGTCCAAAGGCTCTTTTACCTCCTTCCTGATGGCCTCAATGAGAAGAGAGCATGGGCTGGATGTTGAGGAACTTGATGATTGATCCATGTAGATATGATCAATGGCTGGGAGGAATTTATCTGCCATGGACTGGATGCATCCACAACCTTTTGTTGGCTTCTCCGTTCCAGGGGATTGGTGTTTCCACACCAGGGTGTATATACTGTCCACTGCATATCTATAGAAGTTTGTTAAAGTTATAGATACACGTCAAACCTTCACCAACTTCTAAGAAAGTAAAGGCACTGATATGCTTTCTTCATGATGGCACTTAGATGCTGGACTGAAGACAGTTCCTCTGAAATGATCACTTCAACAAATATAAAGTTGTTGGCCCTCTCCACCTCTGATCCCCTGATGATAACTGCCTTAGGAACCTTCAGATCTTCTTCCTGAAGTCAATTATCAACTCCTTGGTCCTGCTGACATCGAGTGGTCACCAGAGGTTTTGTAGCCAGATTTTCTGATTTGCCAGCACCTTTGATTTGGCCAATAACAGTGGTGTTGTGAGCAAACTTAAATATGGTTTTGGAACTGTGCTTAGCATCACAGTCATAAGCGTAAAGTGAGAGCAGAGCAGGGGGCCATGCACGCAGTGTTATGGTGCACCTGTGCTGATAGTGATTGTGGAGGAGATGTTGTTGCTAATCCGAACTGACTGGGGTCTGCAAGTGAGGAAATTGAAGATCCGGTTGCACAAGGAGGTATTGTGGCCTAGGTCTTGAAGTTTATTCATTAGGTGTAAGGGAATGATAGTATTAAATGCTGAGCTGTAGTTATGAAAGCACCCTGATGTATGTATCTTCACTGTCCAGATGTTTCAGGGCTGAGTAAAGTGCCAATGAAATGGCATCTGCTATGGACCTGTTGTGATAGTAGGCAAATTGGAGCAGATCCAAGTCTCTTCTCAGGCAGGAGTTGATATATTTCTCACCAACCTCTCAAAGCACTTCATCATGTTGAATGTAAGTGCTACTGGATGATAATCATTAAGCCAGGTTACCACACTCTTCTTAGGCACCGGTAGAATTGAAGCCTGCTTGAAGAAGGTGGGTACCTTAGACGGCTGAAATGAGAGGTTAAAGATATCAGTGAACACATCAGCCAGTTGATCAGCGCAGAGCTTTTGTACTTGGCAAGTTGCCCCATCTGGGCCAGATGCTTCTTGTGGGTTCACCCTCCTGAAGGATGCGCTCACATTGACCTCAGAGACTGAAATCACAGGGTTGTCAGGGCTTGTGGGAGTTTGTGAAGCTGTCTCTATGTTCTGGCTGTCAAAGCAAGCATAAAGGCTTTGAGATCATCTGGGAGCAAGACCCTGCTGTTATCTGTGTGGCTTGGTTTCACGTTGTCGGAGTTGATGGTATTCAAACCCTGCCACAGCTATCCAGCATCCTTCAGTGACTGAAGTTTAGTCTGGAGTTGACACTTTGCAAAGAGTCATCATCTGCAGTCTCTTCATTTCAACCACTACATCCATTTTCTTTCCTCCATCACTCTTTCTCTACACGTACATTCCCTGCCTCTTTCCATACTTCTGTACACTCTTTCCTACTCTTTACCCCTTTGCTGTCTGCTTCTCCTTCCAAATCAGAAGTATTTTTCTTCTGCACTATTCTACAATATTTGCTTTCTTTTATTATGTAACAACATGATTAAAAGCACAATTAACTTGAAATGTTTTAAACTTTTCACAATTAATCACCTTTTCATTCACTCATTTGACAGCCTTAATTATAAAGTAATAATGAGAGCGATGTTGACAGTGCTGATGCCCTCTGTTGGTTGGGGTCAACCATGGATATTGTGTAGCAGCTGTCACAAGCCAGGGCAGTATGACATGTTGCCCATGTAGCAGGCTCCCCTTCTTCACACGGAATGGCAGAAATTGATACAGTTTGACATCAGCGACATCACAGGAGTTGCCAGTCAGCATTGAACTCAAACACGAGGAAGTCTGCAGATGCTGGAAATTCAAGCAACACACATAAAAAATGCTGGTGAACGCAGCAGGCCAGGCAGCATCTATAGGAAGAAGTACAGTCGATGTTTCGGGCTGAGACCCTTCGTCAGGACTAACTGAAAGAAGAGATAGTAAGAGATTTGAAAGTGGGTGGGGGAGGGGGAAATCCAAAATGATAGGAGAAGACAGGAGGGGGAGGGATGGAGCCAAGAGCTGGACAGGTGATTGGCAAAAGGGATACAAGGCTGGAGAAAGGAGAGGATCATGGGACGGGAGGCCTAGGGAGAAAGAAGGGGGGAGGGGAGCCCGGGGGATGGGCAAGGAGTTATAGTGAGAGGGGCAGAGGGAGAAAAAAGAGAGAGAGAAAAAAAATTATTTATAATAAATAAATAAATAAATGAGGGATGGAGCACTAACAGAAGTTAGAGAAGTCAATGTTCATGCCATCAAGTTGGAGGCTATCCAGACGGAATATAAGGTGTTGTTCCTCCAACCTGAGTGTGGCTTCATCTTGACAGTAGAGGAGGCCGTGGATAGACATATCATAATGGGAATGGGATGTGGAATTAAAATGTGTGGCCACTGGGAGATCCTGCTTCCTCTGGCGGACAGAGCGTAGGTGTTCAGCAAAACGGTCTCCCAGTCTGCGTCGGGTTTCAGCGAAACTGTCTCCCAGCCTGCGTCAGCACTGAACTCAACATAGGTTTGCCTTACAGACTCCAGCTCTGGATTTTTCCTTAGAGTTTACTCCTGAAGCCTCCCCCAGGGCAGCAAAGGCTTGAGTTCAGAATTTTCCTTTTCCTAGACGAGTTGCCATCCATGGCTGACGAGCCCCATCTGCCCAAAGCAACTGGTTGTAAGGCATCAGTAGCCCACCTTTGCCCCTTCTCCTAGTGGTAGAAACAGTTCCGCCAAGCTTAGTAGTTAAGCCAAACGTAGAGGCACATGCCATTGAGAGAATTTAATAGGTCGTGGGAGCCCTCCCATGACCCCTTCCCCTCCCTGGCTATGACAATCCTAAGGGACCTTAACAGTGTTATGTTACATTATATTATACTGTTGTAATTTTAATAATGAACTCAGGAAGTAATTAAATACACGTTGCAGACTTCATTTAAAGAGGTAGTCACAGTTTTGTATTTTGCTTTTATACTTTTATGCTAAGATTTTCCCATTGCTGAATTTCTTCAAAGTTTGAAGCAATCTCTAACAAGTTGAAAATCCTGCATACGGGTTTCACAACAAATTATCAGATAAAATGTGATTAGAACTAAATCTGCAACTAAATTCAGACTTACAAACAAGCAGGTAAGTAGAAAATGCCAGGACACTCAGCAAATCAGGTAAAATCTCAGGAAATGGAATCAAAATTAACATTTCAACTTGGTAACCCTTCATTAGGAGAGATATTTGCAGGGCACCCATTTAGCACCAGTTTATTCCCTCTCATAAAGGTAATTTTCTTTCAGAAATATTTTATCTGATAAAGAGCAAAGGTGATATTCAGGACTGGAGGCAGTTCTTTGTGGTGAGATTCTATGTTGTGTAAAAGGTCTAATCAAATTCCAGTGGCGTTAAACCTTCTGTTTATCTTCAAATAGCAAACGGTTTTCCTGGAAATTCCTCACATTTGCAAAATTTCAAAGAAGCTGTCTTCACAAAAGCAGCAAACATATTTGGTTCATTTCATATGCAACCCTCTCACCAGCCTCTTAAACAAACTTGGCTCGTTAGCTAACTCTGCTAACAGCCACGTGACTAAGCAGTGAGAAGGCCACCGTTCACAAGCAACATACGCCTAACATCGGTGTGATTTGGGTGTAACCAAATAGGAAAGTAAGGATGTTCCGATTCAGGAATATTGATTGCAGCAAATACTGACAGAGCTGACAGTGTGGCTGGGGTGAAAATAAACGATGTTGAAAGTTTAAGCAAATCCGCTGATAGAAAGGATGTGAGTGGTGGTAAAAATCTTCTGAGGTGTATATATTTCAATGCTAGGAGTATTGCGGGGAAGGCGGATGAGTTGAGAGCGTGGATTGACACGTGGAATTATGATGTTGTAGCAATTAGTGAAACTTGGCTACAGGAGGGGCAGGACTGGTAGCTTAATATTCCAGGGTTCCGATGTTTCAGATGTGATCGAGGCAGAGGAATGAAAGGTGGGGGAGTAGCTTTGCTTGTTAGGGAAAATATTACAGCAGTGCTCAGGCAGGACAGATTAGAGGGCTTGTCTACTGAGTCCTTATGGGTGGAGCTGAGAAACAGGAAAGGTATGGCCACATTAGTGGGATTGTATTACAGACCATCCAATAGTCAACGAGACTTGGAAGAGCAAATCTGTAGAGAGATAGCAGGCAACTGCAGGAAACATAAAGTTGTGGTGGTAGGGGATTTTAATTTTCCATACATTGATTGGGACTCCCATTCTGTTAGGGGTCTAGATGGTTTAGAGTTTGTAAAATGTGTTCAGGAAAGTTTTCTAAATCAATATATAGAGGGACCAACTAGAGGGGATGCAATATTGGATCTCCTGTTAGGAAACGAATTAGGGCAAGTGACAGAAGTCTGTGTAGGGGAGAATTTTGGTTCCAGTGATCATAACACCATTAGTTTCAATTTGATCATGGACAAGGATAGATCTGGTCCTAGGGTTGAGGTTCTGAACTGGAAGAAGGCCAAATTTGAAGAAATGAGAAAGGATCTAAAAAACGTGGATTGGGACAGGTTGTTCTCTGGGAAAGATGTGATTGGCAGGTGGGAAGCCTTCAAAGGGGAAATTTTGAGAGTGCAGAGTTTGTATGTTCCTGTCAGGATTAAAGGCAAATTGAATAGGAATAAGGAACCTTGGTTCTCAAGGGATATTGCAACTCTGATAAAGAAGAAGAGAGAGTTGTATGAAATGTATAGGAAACAAGGGGTAAATCAGGTGCTTGAGGAGTATAAGAAGTGCAAGAAAATACTTAAGAAAGAAATCAGGAGGACTAAAAGAAGACATGAGGTTGCCTTGGCAGTCAAAGTAAAGGATAATCCAAAGAGCTTTTACAAGTATATTAAGAGCAAAAGGATTGTAAGGGATAAAATTGGTCCTCTTGAAGATCAGAGAGGTCGGCTTTGTGCGGAACCAAAGGAAATGGGGGAGATCTTAAATAGGTTTTTTGCGTCTGTATTTACTAAGGAAGCTGGCATGAAATCTATGGAATTGAGGGAATCAAGTAGTGAGACCATGGAAACTGTACAGATTGAAAAGGAGGAGGTCCTTGCTGTCTTGAGGAAAATTAAAGTGGATAAATCCCTGGGACCTGACAGAGTGTTCCCTTGGACCTTGAAGGAGACTAGTGTTGAAATTGTGGGGGCCCCTGGCAGAAATATTTAAAATGTCGCTGTCTACAGGTGAAGTGCTGGAGGATTGGAGAGTGGCTCATGTTGTTCCGTTGTTTAAAAAAGGATCGAAAAGTAATCCGGGAAATTATAGGCCAGTGAGTTTAATGTCAGTAGTAGGTAAGTTATTGGAGGGAGTACTAAGAGACAGAATCTACAAGCATTTGGATAGACAGGGGCTTATTAGAGAGAGTCAACATGGCTTTGTGCGTGGTAGGTCATGTTTGACCAATCTGTTGGAGTTTTTCGAGGAGGTTACCAGGAAAGTGGATGAAGGGAAGGCAGTGGATATTGTCTACATGGACTTCAGTAAGGCCTTTGACAAGGTCCCGCATGGGAGGTTAGTTAGGAAAATTCAGTCGCTAGGTATACATGGAGAGGTGGTAAATTAGGTTAGACATTGGCTCGATGGAAGAAACCAGAGAGTGGTGGTAGAGAATTGCTTCTCTGAGTGGAGGCCTGTGACTAGTGGTGTGCCACAGGGATCTGTGCTGGGTCCATTGTTATTTGTCATCTATATCAATGATCTGGATGATAATGTGGTAAATTGGATCAGCAAGTTTGCTGATGATACAAAGATTGGAGGTGTAGTAGACAGTGAGGAAGGTTTTCAGAGCCTGCAGAGGGACCCGGACCAGCTGGAAAAACGGGCTGAAAAATGGCAGATGGAGTTTAATACTGACAAGTGTGAGATATTGCACGTTGGAAGGACAAACCAACGTAGAACATACAGGGTTAATGGTAAGGCACTGAGGAGTGCAGTGGAACAGAGGGATCTGGGAATACAGATACAAAATTCCCTAGAAGTGTCGTCACAGGTAGATAGGGTCGTAAAGAGAGCTTTTGGTACATTGGCCTTTATTAATCGAAGTATTGAGTATAAGAGCTGGAATGTTATGATGAGGTTGTATAAGGCATTGGTGAGGCCGAATCTGGAGTATTGTGTTCAGTTTTGGTCACCAAATTACAGGAAGGATATTAATAAGGTTGAAAGAGTGCAGAGAAGGTTTACAAGGATGTTGCCGGGACTTGAGAAACTCAGTTACAGAGAAAGGTTGAATAGGTTAGGACTTTATTCCCTGGAGCGTAGAAGAATGAGGGGAGATTTGATAGAGGTATATAAAATTATGATGGGTATAGATAGAGTGAATGCAAGCAGGCTTTTTCCACTGAGGCAAGAGGAGAAAAAAACCAGAGGACATGGGTTAAGGGTGAGGGGGGAAAAGTTTAAAGAGAACATTAGGGGGGGCTTCTTCACACAAAGAGTGGTGGGAGTATGGAATGAGCTGTCAGACGAGGTGGTAAATGCGGGTTCTTTTTTAATATTTAAGAATAAATTGGACAGATACATGGATGGGAGGTGTATGGAGGGATATGGTCCGTCTGCAGGTCAGTGGGACTAGGCAGAAAATGGTTCAGCACAGCCAAGAAGGGCCAAAAGGCCTGTTTCTGTGCTGTAGTTTCTATGGTTCTATGGTATGGTTCTACGGTACTCTGTAAATACTGCCCCATACTTAATTACTGGTCACCATGAAATAACACATCATACACCAACATAACATTACAGAATATATTTACCAACTTCTCAACTTTATTATACAACAGGAAAAGAAAAGAAAAATAAAAGGGCCCATCACAGTTAAGCCAGTCCAATGCACACATAAACATTGGATCTCATTTCTGGAGTAGTTGGGTGTACCACTTTACTCACTGCGCTGAATTACCATCACCAACCAGGGGCAGAACATCCCTTCTTGGAATCTTTCATCTCACAAAGTACTCCTCACATTTGGGTCTCCCCTTTGGATGGGATCTTCCAGGAGCCTTCCCTGGTGCTCTTCTCTCTGCACCTCCCGCCAAAAGACTTCAAACCAGACTACTGTCCTTCAGGATCTGTTCCCTGCCAGCCCTCTTGAATGTTCCATGGCATCCCACTGAGCAGAAAGTTACAACATGTGCCAAATTAATCCAGATTGGCTGACACGACATTTCTAAGTTGGACAACATGACTCCTTATCTTTAGCCAGAGCCAAAACACTTTTACTAGCAGGATGCACTACTTTTGCAGAAATTGCTAACATAAAAGTACCTCACAACATAGCAATAGAGATCTTAACCAGGGCATTACACTTTTATAGCTGTATAAAGAGCTCAGGATAATGCTTGAGAAAGGTCTGCAGTGCCTTATGACATCCATCCATCTGTTTTTCCACCTGCTTCTCTGTCTTTTTGACCTTTTCCAAAATAACAGGTTGAGACCCCCAATTATATATCTGTCTTTATTTCTTCATCTATACCGTCAAATACCTTGAAATGTCTTTCTACGTTGAAACACCCAAATAAACTATTGTTTCAAATCTTCATTGAGTTGCTGAATGTTGCCTTCAGAACTCCTGACTTCAGCCAGAAGTCTAAGTGAGGTCTTACTACCATTGGCAAGCCTGAAGACCTGAACTTAACATTTTAGGAAGAGCTTTTTCCTCTGCCATTAGATTCCTGAAAGTCCATGAACACTACTTCACTATTCATCTTTCTCACTATTTATTTATATATCTATTTATCTATTTATTTATGTATTTATATATCTATCAGTCTACCTATCAACTTATGTCCTTACTGTTCAGAAATTATGGTAATTTTTATGTATTGCCCCGTACTGCTGCTGCAAAACAACAAATTTCTCAACATACATCAGTCATAATAAACTTGACTCTGATTCTGTTTCTGCTCCACCCTATTTTATCAGACTCTTTCAGTCAGGTGTTCTTATATGTCTTCCACAGCAGTGAAACACCTCTCCTTTAAAGAAATCCTAGTTTGGTATTTATGCCTGTCTTCCTAGATCCCTCCACCTTCCTATCTCACTTAGGTATTTCCATAACCCTGCTCAAAACCGTTCCATTTGACCCTAATTTCAGCCACTCTCAGATTTTTTCCTTTCTCCCCCCCCATTTACTTTTATGTTCTGAGACCCCTCCCCCCCCCAACACATGAACATAGGACTAGTGTATATGGGTGGTTGACAGTTGGCATGGAGGTGCTGGGCTGCGGGATCTGTTCCATCATGTACTTTTTTAATGCTTTAAATTACATACTGTATGTTTATGATAGAATCATAGAAAAGTACAACACACAAGCAGGCCTTTCAGTCCATCTAGTCCTTGCCAAAATTACTTATGCATTTTACTCCCACCGACCTACACTGGGACCATAGCTCTCCATATCCATTCCATCCATGTACCTATCCAAACTTCTCTTAAATGTTGAAATCGAGTGGCATGCAGTACTTGTGCTGGCAGCTCATTCCACACTCTCACCACCCTCTGAGTGAAGCAGTTTCCCCTTAAACTTTTCACCTTTCACCCTTAGCCCATGACCTCGAGTTGTAGTCGCACCCAAACATAGTGGAAATTCTATGATTCTGTGACCATTATTATTAGTGATAAAATGCTGTAAAATGAATGAGCTGAACTACAGAAATGTAAATTATTGCTTTAAATTACAGATGTCTGCACTTACTTTAAAACTTAACTTCATGCATACTTGATGTGGTCATTACAAATATCACAGAGGAACATTGTAAAAAGCCATGCAGGCAGCACAATGCTTCCTTTGTGAGAAAATTGTTGTCAGCTAATAGGGGAGGTTCCACAATTCACAATACTGTACCGTTGTATACCACGTATCATGTGAAGTACTGCTAAACAAAACAATACGTGAGATCATGATAATTACAGGAGGAACGTGTTTCATTGCAGAATACTCTGCTGAATGTTGACTAAAATTTGGAAACAGGGCTGTGCTTAGCATAAACACTGAAATGGGCCTTCACAAAAGAAATTTATTCAGCATACTGACACTGTGCTGGCTCACAAAGCAGCCTGATTCCATCAAGAACTTTCACCTGCATCCTGAACATCCACACTCCCCCCATCTTCCCATTGCCTTTACAGCGATAGAGTTCCTCTTGTCCTTTTCTACCACCCCATCAGCCTCTGCATCCAATATATCAGCCTCTGCAACCTCCTCCATCTCCAACTGGACCTTACCACCAAACATATCTTTACCTCCCCCCACCCTCTCTCCACTTTCCAAATGGATCGCTCCATCTGTGATTTCCTTGTCTATTCATCTCTTTCCACTGATCTCCCTCCAGGCACTTATCCCTGCAAACAGCCTAAATGCTACACCTGCTCACACACCTCCTCCCTCACCTCCAACCAGGACCCCGCCCAGTCCTTCCAAGTGAGGCAACACTTCACCTGCAAATCTGCTGGGCTCGTCTATTGCATCCAGTACTCCCAGTGAAGCCTCCTCTACGTTGGTGAGACCCATTGTAAATCGGGGGACTGCTTCGTCAAATCCATCCACCAAAAGTGGAACTTACAGGTGGCCAAACATTTTAAATCTGATTCCTATTCCTGTTCTGACATGTTCAGTCCATGGCATCCTCTTGTGCCAAGATAAGGCCACCCTCAGGGTGGAAGAGCAACACCTTATATTCCATCTGGGCATGAATATTGTTTTCTCCTTCCAGTTAAACAATATCACCTTCCCCTCCGCTCTTCTATTCCCTACTCCAGTCCCTTACCTCCTCTCACCTGCTTAACACTAACCCCTGGACCCCCTCCTCCTTCCCTTTTTCCTATGGTCCACTCTCCTTTCCAATCAGTTTCCTTCTTCTCCAGCCCTTTGTTTTTCCTCCTCACCTGGCTTACCTATCACCTCCTAGCTGGTTCTCCTTCCCCTCCCCCGACCTTTTTTTCAGGTGTCTTCCCCCTTCATTTCCAGCCGTGAAGAAGGGTCTTGCTCCAAAATGTCAACTGTTTATTCATTTCCATAGATGCTGCCTGACCTGTTGAGTTCCTCCAGCATTTGGTGTGTGCTGCTTTGGATTTCCAGCATCTGCAGACTTCCTAATGTTTATCATTTGCCGCTTATAGTCCTGTCAGTTCTCCCAAGATCCTGCCATTCACCTGCACAAGTTACTCTTGTCCATTATCCTATACATTCTTTCAGTTGTGGGAGGAAAGCGGGTAATGCATGGGAAGCTCAGATAGACACAGGGAACATATGCAAACAATTGAACCCACATCACTGGAGCTAAGAGGCAGCAGTTCTGCAAATCATGCCACTTGACCAAAACGTGGTATAGAATGTCATAAAGATGGTTTACAGCATAGACAAGTAGCTGGACTTCTGTGATTGGAACTTTGTCTAATTTTACCTATCTCCCAATATTAATGCATGCTGTAACTAGAGAAGGTTATCAACTCTTAAAGAAGCCTTCCAAACAGTGAAGAGTATCCTGACTGGTTGCATCATGGCCTGGTATGGAAACACCAATGCCCAGGAATGGAAGAGCCTGCAAAAAATGTTGTATCCGGCCCAGTCCATCACAGGAAGTGCTCTCCTCTCCATTGAGCACATCTACGTGGAGCACTGCCTCAAGAAGGCAGCATCCATCATCAAATATCCTTTACCATCCAGGCTATGCTCTCTCCTCACCGCTGCCATTGGAGGAGGAGGTACAGGAGCCGTAGATGCCATGCCAGGTTCAAGAATAGTTATTACTCTTCAACCATCGGGCTCCTCAACCAGAAGGAAAATTTCACTCACCTCAGCAATCTTGTCATGAGAGGCCCCTTGGGTAAGAGTGACCATAATATGGTGGAATTCTTCATTAACATGGAGAGTGACATAGTTAATTCAGAAACAAAGGTTCTGAACTTAAAGAGGGGTAACTTTGAAGGTATGAGACGTGAATTAGCTAAGATAGACTGGCAAATGACACTTAAAGGATTGACGGTGGATATGCAATGGCAAGCATTTAAAGGTTGCATGGATGAACTACAACAATTGTTCATCCCAGTTTGGCAAAAGAATAAATCAAGGAAGGTAGTGCACCCGTGGCTGACAAGAGAAATTAGGGATAGTATCAATTCCAAAGAAGAAGCATACAAATTAGCCAGAGAAAGTGGCTCACCTGAGGACTGGGAGAAGTTCAGAGTTCAGCAGAGGAGGACAAAGGGCTTAATTAGGAAGGGGAAAAAAGATTATGAGAGAAAACTGGCAGGGAACATAAAAACGGACTGTAAAAGCTTTTATAGATATGTAAAAAGGAAAAGACTGGTAAAGACAAATGTAGGTCCCCTACAGACAGAAACAGGTGAATTGATTTTGGGGAGCAAGGACATGGCAGACCAATTGAATAATTACTTTGGTTCTGTCTTCACTAAGGAGGACATAAATAATCTTCCAGAAATAGTAGGGGACAGAGGGTCCAGTGAGATGGAGGAACTGAGCGAAATACATGTTAGTAGGGAAGTGGTGTCAGGTAAATTGAAGGGATTGAAGGCAGATAAATCCCCAGGGCCAGATGGTCTGCATCCTAGAGTGCTTAAGGAAGTAGCCCAAGAAATAGTGGATGCATTAGTGATAATTTTGCAAAACTCGTTAGATTCTGGACTAGTTCCTGAGGATTGGAGGGTGGCTAATGTAACCCCACTTTTTAAAAAAGGAGGGAGAGAGAAACCGGGGAATTATAGACCGGTTAGCCTAACGTTGGTGGTGGGGAAACTGCTGGAGTCAGTTATCAAAGATGTGATAACAGCACATTTGGAAAGCGGTGAAATCATCGGACAAAGTCAGCATGGATTTGTGAAAGGAAAATCATGTCTGACGAATCTCATTGAATTTTTTGAGGATGTAACTAGTAGAGTGGATAGGGAAGAACCAGTGGATGTGGTATATTTGGATTTTCAAAAGGCTTTTGACAAGGTCCCACACAGGAGATTAGTGTGCAAACTTAAAGCACACGGTATTGCGGGTAAGGTACTGATGTGGATGGAGGATTGGTTAGCAGACAGGAAGCAAAGAATGGGAATAAACGGAACCTTTTCAGAATGGCAGGCGGTGACTAGTGGGGTACCGCAAGGCTCAGTGCTGGGACCCCAGTTGTTTACAATATATATTAATGACTTGGATGAGGGAATTAAATGCAGCATCTCCAAGTTTGCGGATGACACGAAGCTGGGTGCCAGTGTTAGCTGTGAGGAGGATGCTAAGAGGATGCAGGGTGACTTGGATAGGTTGAGTGAGTGGGCAAATTCATGGCAGATGCAATTTAATGTGGATAAATGTGAAGTTATCCACTTTGGTGGCAAAAATAGGAAAACAGATTATTATCTGAATGGTGGCCGATTAGGAAAAGGGGAGGTGCAACGAGACCTGGGTGTCATTATACACCAGTCATTGAAAGCGGGCATGCAGGTACAGCAGGCGGTGAGAAAGGCGAATGGTATGCTGGCATTTATAGCGAGAGGACTCAGGTACAGGAGCAGGGAGGTACTAATGCAGTTGTACAAGGCCTTGGTGAGACCACACCTGGAGTATTGTGTGCAGTTTTGGTCCCCTAATCTGAGGAAAGACATCCTTGCCATAGAGGGAGTACAAAGAAGGTTCACCAGATTGATTCCTGGGATGGCAGATCTTTCATATGAAGAAAGACTGGATGAACTGGGCTTGTACTCATTGGAATTTAGAAGACTGAGGGGGGATCTGATTGAAACGTATAAAATCCTAAAGGGATTGGACAGGCTAGATGCAGGAAGATTGTTTCCGATGTTGGGGAAGTCCAGAACGAGGGGTCACAGTTTGAGGATAAAGGGGAAGCCTTTTAGGACCGAGATTAGGAAAAACTTCTTCACACAGAGAGTGGTGAATCTGTGGAATTCTCTGCCACAGGAAACAGTTGAGGCCAGTTCATTGGCTATATTTAAGAGGGAGTTAGATATGGCCCTTGTGGCTATGGGGATCAGGGGGTATGGAGGGAAGGCTGGGGCGGGGTTCTGAGTTGGATGATCAGCCATGATCATAATAAATGGCGGTGCAGGCTCGAAGGGCCGAATGGCCTACTCCTGCACCTATTTTCTATGTTTCTATATTTCTATTTTTCTAAACTGATTCCAAAACCTATGGACTCACTTCCACGGGCTCAGCAACTCAGTATTGTTTATATACTTACTTATTATTAGTAGTATTATTATTAATTTTCTATTTGACAGTTTGTCTTCTTTTGCACATTGGCCTTTGTATGTAGATTTTCACTATTTCTATTGTAGTATTTCTTTGTTCTACTGTGAAGGCCTGCATGAAAATGGATCTCAGGGTTGTTTATGGTGACATATATGTACTTTAATAATAAATTTACTTTGAACTTCCTTTGTGGCAGGCTTACAGCAACGAAAGAAACAACTGCGTACTTTTGAAGCAAAGGCTGCAGGGGAGAAGAAAGTGCTCCCAAACATCATGCAAACTCTACTCAACAAGAAGTGTGCCAGAAAAAAAGTTCTGTTTGCCAGGCATCTAGCATGCCCACCAAGTCCATCAAAAGATGGTTATGGCAGAAGGTAGCTTCAATAGTTTGCTCCAGGAGAGTGAATCTGTATACAGACAGAAACTTCATGATCTCACAGGAAGATCTGCACATCACTGTTTACAACTACATAGTGAAGATCGGCACAGAAATGCTCTTCAATCAGTGGAAACACAGATACATTTATGTGTTATATTCAGTGGAGGTGGACTCCTATAGTTTGTCACACAGCCAAACACTCACCGATTTAGCCCTAGCCTAATCTCGGGACAATTTACAATGGCCAATTAACTCAGCATACGGTATGTCTTTGGATTGTGGGAGGAAACTGGAGAACACGGAGGAAACCCATGCAGTCACAGGGAGAACATACAAACTCCTTATAGGCAGCGGTGGGAATTGAACCCGACTTGCTTGTATTATAAAGCATTGTGCTAACCATTACGCTACCATACTACCTACTTGTAAGAATGAATATGGGAGACTGGAGGTTTATTTGCTGAAAATTAAGATATTTTTGATGTATTCACTGACCTTGACCATGAGTGTGAGGTCATTCAATTTCTTGTGATACTGCACCTATGTCTTTACTCCTAAAATACTTGACTTTAATTGCTAATCTCTCTCACGGTTCCTCGATCAGGGACAGGAATGTTTCTAGTGTCCCAATGGGGAGAAAAAAAAATCTCAATGGCAAAGATACCAAGAGCTGTATCTGTGAAATGGACAGCGTGGAATGGGCAGGACACCAATGGTATCCGTATTTGCTATATTGACACAACTTGTTTCACTCACAGCACACCTCCCTTTTTAAGAGGTGCAAGCATGGATATAATTAGCACCAGTTATTTTCAACTGTGCTAGCCAAACTTAGACCAATTAAATGTTCACTGAGGCAATAAACAAAACTGTTAGCACTGTCTGGATATGGACATTGTGACAAAACTGGGAATATAAATTTTGCATTAAGTTAATCACTCATTACATTTCCAGTGCACATAATCTAGTTCTATCCCATATGTTCTAGTACAACTTTAGCCATCCCGGAAAAAGTGACTTTGGGTGCCTTTCTTTCACATCTCACGGGAATGCCTCATGCATTCAATCTATCTCGTCCTTGAACATCTCCCATTAATTAAATATTCCTTTGATTTCAGCTTTTGATTCCAATTTACCTGTGCCAGATTCCTAGGCTACCCAGACGGAATATAAGGTGTTGTTCCTCCAACCTGAGTGTGGCTTCATCTTCACAGTAGAGGAGGCCAGGGAAAGACATATCAGAATAGGAATGGGATGTGAAATTAAAATGTGTGGCCACTGGGAGATGCTGCTTTCTCTGGCCAACACCTTATATTCCGTCTGGGTACAACACCTTATATTCCGTCTTGGTTCAACACCTTATATTCTGTCTGGGTAGCCTCCAACCTGATGGCATGAACATTGACTTCTCTAACTTCCGCTAATGCCCCACCTCCCCCTCGTACGGCATTCCTTATTTATTTATATACACACATTCTTTCTCTCACTCTCCTTTTTCTCCCTCTGTCCCTCTGACTATACCCCTTGCTCATCCACTGGGTTTTTCCCTCCCCTCCCGCTTTTCCTTCTCCCTGGGCCTCCTGTCCCATGATCCTCTCATATCCCTTTTGCTGATCACCTGTCCAGCTCTTGGCTCCATCCCTCCCCCTCCTGTCTTCTCCTATCATTTTGGATCTCCCCTTCCCCCTCCCACTTTCAAATCTCTTACTAGCTCTTCCTTCAGTTAGTCCTGATGAAGGGTCTCGGCCTGAAACGTCGACTGTACCTCTTCCTAGAGATGCTGCCTGGCCTGCTGCATTCACCAGCAACTTTGATGTGTGTTGCTTGAATTTCCAGCACCTGCAAAATTCCTCGTGTTCCCACTGTTCTTATTTATTTCATGTTAGGATAACTGAAATCTCCCATTATTGCTGCTCTATAATTAAATTATCTTTCAGTAAATGCCTACAAGTTTGCCCTTGATCTTATTTTCATTATTTGTCCTAGGATATACACCTCCGGTTTGGTCGTCGCCCGCTTGACTGTGGTTTTCAGTCAGACGCCGGATGCTCGGAGAGATTTGGCGGGGGGCGGGCGCCTGGCACTCGGCCGGGGTCGTGGTCGAGTAGTCGGCAACTTGGCCGGCTCCCCCACCGGACTTAGTCTAGTGAGGAGGGTGTGAGGACACCCAGCAGGACTGAAAGAAAACAAGACCTGAGAAAGGGCGGATGAGTTCCTTGTGAGTCAACGGCCATCTTCTGTGGAAGAGATTAAAGCCTTACCACATATCTACGAGTCGTACGCTATGCACCTAGTTAGAAGAAATATGATGAACTTGGGCGCGGCACCGTGTGCCTGGACCTGCCCAAGGCCTCCGTGTAAGGAAGGGCTGAGCTCGAGGAAGCGGCTGCGGCTAGAGGCTGACAAGGCCTCGGGCTCGAGTTTGGCGGGGGTGGCAGCGGGCGGTGCCAAGGCGGCCAGCGTGAACAAACTGGAGGAGAGGCTGTACTCGGTGCTGTCGCAAGATCGAAGAAGATGGAGGTGCATAGCCGCCAACCCTGGATTCAGGACGACACCCACTGACTGAGTGATACACCTAGAACAAGGGTAACACATTTATAGTGAACTGGAGCACAGACCAGGGAAATTCTGAGCCATTGTTTTAGATGCAACATCTATTTATTTATTTATTGGGATACAGCACAGAATAGGCCTTCCAACACTTTTTGCTACGCTGCCCAGCAATCCTCCAATTTAATCTTCGGACAATTTACAAGGGCCAATTAACCTACCAACTGGAGGAAACTGGAGCGTCCGGTTTTGGAGGAAACCAGAGCACCTGGAGCAAACCCACACAGTCATGGGGAGAACGTCTAAACTCCTTACAGCAGCGAAGGGAACTGCACTGTAAACTGTTGTGTGATTTGCTATGCTACCGTACTGCTGTGATCCACTTATGGTCTTATGCAGAGTCGATTGCTCAGAAGATCACTTCTGAATGAAATCATATCAGATACAAACATTAGATTAGACATTCTGGTTGGCTAGTTGTGTTAGTGTGCCCTACGATTGCTGTTCAGTGCACATAAGTTCTGTCATTTTTTCATTCTGCACATAATTTCGTCAACACTGGCACAAAATGGATCAGGAACCTCCGCACTGGGATTCTGGTGGAATGGTTTCACTCAAATTAGGAGCATGGCACTCTGTTGCAAAGATTCGTTTTTAATGAAAGGGGCACAGCTAATATTCATATGCTGCACCACGCACATAGAAATGGATCAATACTCCATGGGCTCTGGCTCACGTCACCAAGCTTTCTACTTAACCAAGGCACGCACATTAATTTCCCAGCCTCTTTGCAAGACACTCGCTAAACCTTGAAGGAACAGTCAGCACATAATTGGCACCAGGATTAGCAGGAGGAACCCAGATCCTCTAGGAGAACATTAAGAGTTCTGATAAATATGTTCAAAGTGTAAAAATATTTTAAGAGAGTATATAGGATGAAACAATTTCCAGTCGCAAAGGGTATAATGAGAGGGCATTTATTGCAGAGGCTCCTGATGCAGCATCTGGAAAGTTATGACCTGGAGTGCTCTAGCAGAAAAGGGTTGGAAGAAGGTTCAATAGTAATCTTCCAATCTAAACTGAATAAGAGAATAATGGAAGAAAAAAGAAGAAAAGCAGACCTTGGGGAAATAACACGGTCCTAGGATTAAATGGATGGCTTTTCTGCTCCAGACACATTGGAATGAATCCTTCAATAATCTGATTTGAGTCTTTTCTCAAAGTTATTAATGTAGGGTACTGCGATTGAAAAATTAGGTGGCAAAACAAGTGGTGAAACCAAAGCCGGTGAAGTCAGTCAGAGTTGCTCAAAAACAGGAATTTCTCAGGTTCGGCGAGAGCTGATCAATATTAATTGTCATTTGACCACTGAAAGAACATGTGGGAAAAGTTCTTCCCCTACCTTTTTATTCTGGCACTTCCCCACTTCCTTTTCAGTACTGAACGAGGTTCTCGGCCTGAATGTCAACTGTTTATTCATTTCCATAGTTGCTGTCTGACCTGCTGGTTTCCCCCAGCATCTTGTGTGTGTTGCTTTCCAGTTACAATGTTGTTGTTTATGGAGGAGGGTGCTAAGACAACACTGGTGCATTCAGACAAAGAAGAAAGCATTTCTCCAACTATGCCTTGATAATACGCATAAGAATGTCACAAATCTTGTATTTTCACAGTAAGTCAGTAAGTATTTGGAACTAATTTTATAAATGCAAACCTTTACAATTACTGTTTAGAAAGATGAATCAATTAACTTTGCAGCTTGAATCTGAACACTATCTTTTGCCTTTGATGCTGGTTTTAAAGAATGAACAAACACTATTTTCATGCTTGCATTTGAAGGGTAAATCCAAGCAGTGTGGTAATGATCGGGAACTCAATAGCCAGGGGAACAGACAGGAGACTCTGCGTCCGCAAAGGAGACACCAAGATGTTATGTTGCCTCCCAGATGCTAGGGTCCAGGATGTATCAGAGTGGCTGCAGAATATTCTCAAGGAGGAAGGTGAGCAGCCAGAGGTTGTGGTGCATATTACCAATGACATAGGCAGAAAAGGGGGAGAGGTCCTACGCAGTGGGTGTAGGGAGTTAGGAAAGAAGCTGAAGAGAAGGACCTCCAAGGTTGTGATCTCCAGATTAGTACAGGTAGCAATGTGATGATACCACCAATGAATGAGTGGCTGACGAAATGGAACAGGGGGCAGGGTTTCAAGTTCTTGGATCATTGGAACCTTTTCTGGAGAAGGGGTAACCTGTACAAAAGGGATGGGTTGTACCTGAACATGGAAGGGAACCAACATCCTGATCAGGAGGTTTGCTAATTCTGCTTGGGAGGATTTAAACCTCATAGCCACTGGGACATTGAGGAACAGATATGTAAACAGATTAAAGAAATACCATGTGTGTGAAAATAATAGGGTTGTTGTCATGAGGGATTTTAACTTCCCTAGTATAAACTGGGACCTTTTTAGTGCAAGTGGTTTAGATGGGGCAGAATGTTAAGTATATCCAGGAGGGTTTCTTAAATCAATATGTGGATGGTCCAACAGGAGGAGGGGCCGTACTACACCTGGTGTTGAGTAATGGACCTGGCCAGGTGACTAACCTTTCAGTGGATGAGCTGGTAGGGAACAGTGTAAACAACTCCTTAACTTTCAAGATAGTTATAGATAAGGATAGGTATGGTCCTTGCTGGAGAGTCCAAAATTGGAGTAGGGCAAATTGCGAGGGCATTAGGCAGGAACTAAGGAAATGTCTTTGGAACATTTTTCTTCTGGCAAGTCCACATCAGCCATGTGGAGGGTGTTTAAAGATCAATTGCACAGAGTACAGGAAAAGTATATTCCTGTTAGAAGGAAGGAAAGGATTAGAAAGATAATAGAACCTTGGATGTCCAGAGAAGTGATGAATTTAGTCAAGAAGGAAAAGGAAAAGCATGTAAAGTTTCAGAAGTTAGGATTAAACAGAGGACATTAGGAGTATAAAGATGCCGGAAAAGAACTCAAGAAGGGAATTAGAAAAGCTGGGGTGGAAGGCATGAAAAGTCCTTGAAAAGTAAAGAGCAGCCCAAGGGTTTCTATACATACATCATGGATTTTAGCAAGTACTTTGACAAAATCCCTAATGGGAAGCTAATCCAGTAGATTAATATGCATGGGGTCAGCAGCAAATTTGCTGATTGGATTCAGAACTAGCTTGCGCTTTGAAGACAGAGGGAAGTGATCGAAGGGACATTACAGCTGGAGTTCTGTGGTTCGTGGTGTTCTGCAGTAACCTGTGCTGGGACCTTTGCTGTTTATGATATATACCTTGGCAGGGCAAGTACAAGGAAACAGTGCACTGATAAGGTATAGACTCTTCACAGTGTTGCTGAGCAGAGAGATCTTGGGGTCCAAGTTCATAGCTCATTGAAAGTGGCTACACAGGCCAATAGGATAGTTAAGAATGGTTATTGAATGCTTCAAGGCATTGAGTTCAAAAGTCAAGGGATAATATTTCTACTTTATAGAACTCTGGTTTGGCCACATCTGGACATATTTGGCAGTAAATAGTTCATGCAGGTAAGTTCCATTTTTCCATGCAACATTCAGCACTTACTTTTCCCTGGCAATTTGAGAACCAAGAAACATGAGATATTCTCTGTAGATGTGACACCTGAGGCTGCTCTAAGTGCTAACAATTTTGCAGGGGTCAGAATCAACAGCAATCATAGATCAAAAACACACGTAAGTCTGCAGATACTGGAAATCCAAAGCAACACACACAAAATGCTGGAGGATCATAGACCAACCTAAGCACTCACTAAGCATCTTCTGGGTGTGGAAACAAGTTCTCCATCGCTTGGGTCCCTCTAGAGGTGTCTCTGATCAATTACTGTTTTTGTGCAGCCACTTGGATAAATCCCCCCCTGCCCACTGCAAAGGGAGAACCACTGATACTGATAGGCAGAGAGGATCATGACAGGATTCAGCAGTGTCAGAGTCTGTAAAATAATTCTACTGCCGAACATCGTTCACCAGCAATTCACAGATCATTGCATCTCTCAAAGTGCATTACCACCTACTCTTCCGCATTGGCTCTGTGGTCCTTAATTTTCAGTCAGGTCATCTGAACCAGCCCATCTGCTGTGAAACACTAGAGCATGCGGATAATGAGAATGAGTAGGATCACTCATGGATAAGGGAGGAAAAACATGGGTACCTGGAAGTGGAGAACATGGGGGAGTACTTTGCATTGATATTTATTAAGGAGAAAGACATGGAGGCCTGTAACTAGTGGTGTGCCACAGGAATCAGTGCTGGGTCCATTGTTATTTGTCATCTATATCAATGATCTGGATGATAATGTGGTAAATTGGATCAGCAAATTTGCTGATGATACAAAGATTGGAGGTGTAGTGGACAGTGAAGAAGGTTTTCAGAGCCTGCAGAGGGACTTGGACCAGCTGGAAAAATGGGCTGAAAAATGGCAGATGTTGTTTAATACAGACAAGTGTGAGGTATTGCACTTTGGAAGGACAAACCAAGGTAGAATATACAGCGTAAATGGTAAGGCACTGAGGAGTGCAGTGGAACAGAGGGATCTGGGAATACAGATACAAAATTCCCTAAAAGTGACATCACAGGTAGATAGGGTCGTAAAGAGAGCTTTTGGTACATTGGCCTTTATTAATCGAAGTATTGAGTATAAGAGCTGGAATGTTATGATGAGGTCGTATAAGGTATTTTGGAGGCCGAATCTGGAGTATTGTGTTCAGTTTTGGTCACCAAATTACAGGAAGGATATTAATAAGGTTGAAAGAGTGCAGAGAAGGTTTACAAGGATGTTGTCGGGACTTGAGAAACTCCGTTACAGAGAAAGGTTGAATAGGTTAAGACTTTATTCCCTGGAGTGTAGAAGAATGAGGGGAGATTTGATAGAAGTATATAAAATTATGATGGGTATAGATAGAGTGAATGCAAGCAGACTTCTTCCACTGAGGCAAGAGGAGAAAAAAACCAGAGGACATGGGTTAAGGGTGAAGGGGGAAAAGTTTAAAGGGAACATTAGTGGGGGCTTCTTCACACAGAGAGTGGTGGGAGTATGGAATGAGCTGCCAGACGAGGTGGTAAATGAGGGTTCACTTTTAACATTTAAGAATAAATTGGACAGATACATGGATGGGAGGTGTATGGAGGGATATGGTCCGTGTGCAGGTCAGTGGGACTAGGCAGAAAATGGTTCAGCACAGCCAAGAAGGGCCAAAAGGCCTGTTTCTGTGCTGTAGTTTTTCTATGGTTTCTATATGGTCAGATCAGTGTGCACTGTGCTGATATGCTTGACACTTTGAGATAAAGAAAGAGCTAGTGTTCAGTCTCTTAAAGAATGTTAAATTGGAGAAGTCCCCAGGGCCTGATGTTTTATACCCAATGTTATTGAGAGTGGCAAGAGATGAGATTGTTGGTACCGTGTTCAAGATCACTGTGTGCTTATTATCTTCTGACTCAATGGACTGATGAGTAGCTAATGTTCTTTTAATTCAAGAAAGGAATTAAGGATAATCCTAGAAACTATGGACTGAAAGGTCTCATTTCAGTGATAGGGAAGCTGCTGGAGAGGATTCTTAGGAACAGAATGTTTGAGCATATGGTAAACTATGACCTACTTAGGGATAGATTGAGGAGTTTGTGCAGGCAGGTCTTGACTTGATAACCTGACTGAGATATTACAGTACTGTGCAAAAGTCTTAGGAACATATATATAGTCAGGGTGCATAAGACCTTTTGCACAGAACTGTAGTAGTTTTATGAAATGCACAGTACTGCTGTCGTGGAAAGCAAAAAGTAAAACTAATTTCATGACATGCGTGGATGATGATAAACCTGCTATGGGTCTCTATTGTGGACTGAGAGTGGGAAAGGGGTAGAGAGAGAGGAATCATGATTGGGAAAAGGGGGAAGGAGAGGGGACAGAGCGGAAAGCATCAGAGTGACATCCTATAATGATCAATAAACCAATTATGTGAAACCATCTGACCTTGCCTGGTGTCACAGTATCTGCAACCACTCCACCCCTCCCCAGCACCCCTTCTCTGCCACCTGTCCCATGCACCCTTTCCGCACCACCCCACCCTCACCATTCCCAACAGCTTTTGTGCTCACCAGATTTACAAACTCACTCTCCACCCCATGTTGACAAAAACAGTACTGAGCAAAAGTCTTAGACACCTTAGTTATGTCTATACACAGTACTGTAACAAAAGCAATTAAGAAAGTAAGTGTCACAATAGGGGGCTTTGGGAACGGACCCAAATGCAAGACATAGACACTGAAGTACAAGGAACAGGACTTGACTAGAGTAGGGACGAGACAGGATACAGACAAGGAGCAGGGACAAGAACGCAGACTTGGGCTTGGACCCCGAGCCAGAGACTAGGCAAGGACCCAGAACCTGAATCTTGCCTCGGGCTTGGGCCCCAGAACCAGGCATGGACATGACATGACTGCAGGACCGGAGGCTGGAGTCTTGAGGCTTGAGGCTTGGAGACAGGCTTGGGAACTTGAGGCTGGAGGGTTGGAGACAGGCTTGGGGTCTTGAGGCTGGAAGCTTGGAGACAGGCTTGGGGTCTTGAGGCTGGAGGCTTGGAAATAGGCTTGGGGTCTTGAAGCTTGGAGACAGGCCTGGGGTCTTGAGGCTTGAGGCTTGGAGACAGGCTTGAGGTTTTGAGGCTTGAGGCTTGGAGACAGGCTTCTGGTCTTTAGGCTTGAGTCTTAGAGACAGGCTTGGGGTCTTGAGGCTTGAGGCTGCAGGCTGGAGTCTTGGGTCTTGGAATGCGGAGGCTGATAACTCAGAGGCTGGAGCTGGGAGACAGACTGGGAAGTGTACATCAACAGAGAGCTGGGACTTATCCTTCGAAAAGCCGGGACTCATCTTCAACACGACACCAACATGAGATAGGACAGAACATAAACATAGAGCTGGGACTTATACCTAGGCAAGCCATAACTCAACTTCATCTCCACACCATGGTGGGACAGGACCATCCATTGGGTAACGGCAGATAGGCCGGACTTACCCAGCAGAGGTAAAGAAAAGACAAGACAAGACAGGTCCCCCGCAGGGCAATGACAGATTGGCCTGATTTACCCCGCGGAGGCAAGGACAAGACAGATCCCCCTGCAGTGCAATGGCATAACGGCCTGACTTACCCCACAGAGGCAAGGACAAGACAAAGCAGATCCGCCAGCAGGGCAACAGCAGAACGGCCTGACCTAGCCCACAGAAGCAAGGACAAGAAGAGACAAATACCGAAGAATGACAGACAGTTCCATCTCTGCATTGGTGATTGAACTCGACAGTGGTGCAGGTGAGGTATTCAGGCAGAGAGTCAGGCGAGGGGGAAAAGATAGGGTGGGGAACAGGACAGTCCAGCAGGGAATCCCTGGTTTGCGGAGGTATTTTTGTCTCAGCCCCAAAACGAGAGTCATGTGTCCACAACAGAAACTGGGGAATACCAGAAACCCCAGAACAAGGAACCATGGACTAGACCATGAACCAGAACACGGACCTCATGGACTGGACCATGACAGGAAGAGCTGTGGATGTTGTCTACATAGATTATAGTAAGGCATTTGACGTGGTTAAGACGCACTACGTCCACAGAGAATTTGATTCAGAATTGACTTGTGCATAGAAGACAGAGTTTAAAGGTTGGTGGGACTCATTTGGGATGAGGTCTGTGAATAGTTGTGTTTTGCAGGACCTCTGTTATATAAATGAGGTGGATCATTCTGATATGTCCATCCATAGCCTCCTCCACTGTCGGGATAAGGCCACACTTACGTTAGAGGAAAAACACCTCAACACCTTATATTCCGTTTGGGTAGCCTCCAACCTGATGAAATGAATATTGACTTCTCAGACTTCCAGTAATGTTTCCACCCACCCCTCTTCACCATTTCCAATCCCCTTGTTCCTCTCTCATGTTATCTCCTTGTCTGCCCTTCACCTCCCTTTGGGTCTCCTCCCCCCCCCCACACTTTTCTTCTTTCTTCCATGGCCTTCAGTTTCTCATCAATCAACTTCCTAACTCTTTGCTTCATCCCTCCCCCTCCAAGTTTCAACTATTGCCTGGCGTTTCTCTCTCCCCTCCCTCCATCTTTCAAATCTACTCCTCAGCTTTTTTTCTCCAGTCCTGCCAAAGGGTTTCAGCCCAAAACGTTGACTGTGCCTTTTTCCATAAATGCTGCCCAGCCTGCTGAGTTCCTCCAGCATTCTGTGTGTATTGAACAAAAAAGACTGCTTAATCAAAGATATGTATATATTTAATAAAATATACTCATATATATTTATAATATGTTTCATATATTTAATTTTATATTATACTATATACAGTGGCATGCAAAAGTTTGGGCACCTCTGGTCAAAATTTCTGTTACTGTGGATAGCTAAGTGAGTAAAAGATGACCTGATTTCCAAAAGGCACAAAATTAAAGATGACACGTTTCTTTGATATTTTAAGCAAGATTACTTTTTTATTTCCATCTTTTACAGTTTCAAAATAACAAAAAAAGGAAAGGGCCCGAAGCAAAAGTTTGGGCACCCTGCATGGCAGTTCTTAGTAACACCTCCTTTGGCAAGTATCATAGCTTGTAAACGATTTTTGTAGCCAGCTAAGAGTCTTTCAATTCTTGTTTGGGGGATTTTCGTCCATTCTTCCTTGCAAAAGGCTTCCAGTTCTGTGAGATTCTTGGGCCGTCTTGCATGCACTACTTTTTTGAGGTCTATCCACAGATTCAAAGCATGATCAATCCACCTCCGTGCTTAACAGCTAGAGAGGGGTTCTTTTCATGAAATTCCGCACCCTTTCCCCCCAAACATACCTTTGCTCATTGCAGCCAAAAGGTTCTATTCAAAAGGTTCAAAGGAATATCTTAATAAGCCTGATGCATTTTGGAAACAAGTCCTGTGGACTGATGAAGTTAACATATAACTTTTTGGCCGCAATGAGCAAAGGTATGTTTGGAGAAAAAAGGGTGCAGAATTTCATGAAAAGAACCCCTCTCCAACTGTTAAGCACAGGGGTGGACCGATCATGCTTTGAGCTTGTGTTGCAGCCAGTGGCACAGGGAACACTTACGGGTCGAGGGAAGAATGAATTCAATTAAATACCAGCAAATTCTGGAAGCAGACATCACACTGTCTGTAAAAAAGCCAAAGATGAAAAGAGGATGGCTTCTACAACAGGATAATGAAACTAAATACACCTCAAAATCCACAATGGACTACCTCAAGAGGTGCAAGGTGAAGGTTTTGCCATGGCCCTCACAATCCCCTGACCTAAACATCATCGAGAATCTGTGGATAGACCTCAAAAGAGCAGTGAATGCAAGACGGCCCAAGAATCTCACAGAACTAGAAGCCTTTTGCAAGGAAGAGGGGGTGAAAATCCCCCAAACACGAATTGAAAGATTGTTAGCCGGCTACAGAAAATGTTTACAAGCTGTGATACTTGCCAAAGGGTGTGTTACTAAGTACTGCCATGCAGGGTGCCCAAACTTTTGCTTCGGGCCCTTTTTCTTTGTTATCTTGAAACTGTAAAAGATGGAAATAAAAAATTTTGCTGGCTTAAAATATTAAAGAAAAGTGTCACCTTTAACTTTATGCCTTTTGGAAATCAGTTCATCTTTTACTCCCTGGGCTATTCACAGTGACAGAAATTTTGACTGGGGTGCCCAAATAGAGGTGTTTAAAAGGGTCTTAGATAGGCACTTGTATGTGCGGAGAATGGAGGGATATTAGCAGACTTTGTGTAAGCAGAAGAGATTAGCTTAGTTAGGCATTCAATTAGTCATTAAATTAATTCAGCAAAACGCTGTGGGCCAAACTGCCTGTTCCTGTGCCATACTGATCTATGTTCTATGTTTCTAGAAAATGGATTCTTCATAACACAAAGGAATGTCATTTGTGCAGGTGCCAAGAAACACGAGTGGAAAAAAAATTGCTGACTTATTTACTTTTTTCCACCCACACATATTTTGTGAGAGTGAATTTCATTCCATATCTCAAATTTTAGGATATATTTCTATAACTCAAGTGGCTCTAATGCAGAGGTCACCTGTGGTAACAGCTCAGTTCAAGCACATTTTTCAAGGGTGCTCAGTCCAGGCACATTTAAGCCATCATCATTACAACAGAGAGGACGGCCAACTGTTTCAGAGAGGAATTTATGGTCAATGGTCTTTCAGAGCTTGGATCTGAGATGCCCAGCTGTATGTAGCTGCTGCTAGGAATGTCTGACATTAGCTGGTTTCTTGGGATTGGGAGAAGTGATATTTGATAAGTAATCATTCTGAAAAATATTTCAAAGTGTGACTTCTGCATTATTTCTCCCACTCAGTAAACCAGTAATTCACATAGCACCCATGATGCATTGTCATGAGTGAAAGCATTAAAGGAGGCATTATAGATTGTGCTCTCAAATGATGATGAAATGTGCTCTGATTGGCCAAACAACCAAGAATAATATGCTTGTACTCAGCAAACCGTATGGACACATTTACAAACCAGTAAATTGTCTAGTTATTCTTTGTTCTTTTTTTTCTAGTATATTTCAGTAAAAATACTTCTGTCCTAGCCAAGGGTTATAGCAGATCTGTACCTTGTAGGGTTGCCATCTACCCTAATGATCTGCAGTGGTGCAAGATGTAAACTTTGCCTGTATTGAGACTTTCAACTCTACTGTTTGGTAAAGGATTTTCTTCACAGATCAACCAGATTTTATGAACCCTATTACCACTAAAACAGTGCTGTTTAAAAGGAATTCTTTGGCCTCATTAAAATCTTTGGCCACCTATGACTTCAAGTAAAATCTCACATATATAACTTGATTTCTGCGCCCATGAACATAAAGGTCATGACCATCCGTGCTCAACCTCCTGGTCTCAGAATTATTCCAGATAATTGTAGCTAATCGCCGCCACATCTCACGCTTGCTGTTCACTCTTGAATTAGAAAGGTCTCACAAATGACATAAAAAGCAGAAAAAACTTCATTTTATTTTCCTTCAGTGCGCAGGAGGGGCTAGGGGTGATGTGTCACAGGCCCTAACTGCAGTTACTGCACTCGTGTCTTTACAGAATCCTCTGTATTGAATTTCCACTGGAGGGTAACTGTCATTTCTTTTCACTGTTCAATGTGGCAATGTCTCCCCGACAACATGGGCCCACTTTCTCTCTCCTTTACCATCTATACATTCAGTAGTAACATTGCCCTCTATTTGGAAGAAGCTGCTTGCATTAGCATGTGCCTTTGAGAGCTGTTTTCAGGGTTGTACTCACTGAGGTGAATGGTGATAGTTGTACAAAGTTTGTAATATAACAACAGAGGGCATGGTACCAAAACTGATCGTACATTTTTGTGCAAATTTACACGGGGAAACCGGGTAGCATTGTTCAGTGAAACTTTCATTTTAAGTTCTCGGTCTTTATGTGACTTTTACCAACAACATGAGAACGAACAGTGACGCTAACCCCAAAAGAATAGGATGTAGGATTTTTGAAGGAACAGCTCTTTCATAGGACAAATCACTGAAGTCCATCTTTCATCAAAGCTAGGACTCCAGTTCATCTTCCTATAACCTTGTCCTGCTTTCATCTTTTCTTTTATCTAGATGTGAGCCTTTTAGGTATGCCCCCAAATTTGCCTTGCCGTCTCCAATAAAATAGGATTCTGTTGACTGCGTATGATCTAAATTTGCAACTATGATCTTGTTTAGGATGCCTGAATAAAGAGCTATTTCTCTGGAAAACTTACTGGTCAATAAAACTCACTGCTGCCAGTGGAATGGATTTGCTAATGAACTGTCAGTGACAGCATTAGAAAAGAGAATTTCTTTTTTAGTTTAGGGGGTTCTTTATAAAATTATTTTTTCAAGTTCAATTACTTAGAGATTGGGAGGCTTGAATTATATATTTTACTTGAATTATGTTTATATATGTTAACCATTATCAATGTTATACTGATCTTTTTGTATCATTAATATTGTTAGGTATATTAATCTGAAACTTAATAAAAAGACCTAAAAAGAAAAGAGAAGTGAATTCTGCAAAGTAACAAGCGCTAAGACATTATTGGTGCAGCTGCTTTAGAGCCATGTTGTCAAAATGGAATGAACAGTTGTTGTGGCTCTTCTTCAATAACCATAACATGGTGTGTTTGCTCAACAACAGAGAAACAGTAATGGGAATGTTGACTTCATGACCAGTAAGATTCTTTTCTGTTATCTGCCAGTGTGCAGGAGTTACTCAAAGGCATTCCTGCACTTGTTATCCTTGTCCTTCTTGGCTGAGGAAATGTTGTCTGAGTAGTGTGGTTTTCAGATGATACTACTCTGCACTTGTAGTGGAGCAAATTAATTCTTAAGAGTTTGATGAGGTGCTAATCAAGTGAGCATTTTGTCTCTGTGTTGTCAAATTGTTGATTTAGTACTCGTGTTTGGAAGTCCTGACTCATGCCTTACAGATAGTGAAAAGGCATAGGGATGTCAGGAGGAGAGTCACTTTTTACAGGGTAACCAGCCTGTAATCTACTCTCATAGCCATGATATTAATGTTCATTACACCTGTACATATATGTATGCCCTTGTGCATATGGCAATAAATTTAACCATGACTTTCGTCCAATTCAGTGTTTGGTCGATGGTGATACCCAGTATGATTATTATAGTTGACTTAGCCATTGAAGGATGGGTGATTAGACTCCCTTTAGTTGGAGATGGATAACACCAAGCACATTTATGGCATGAATTTTACTTGCTTTAAATTCTAGACCTGAATGTTGTCCAGGTATTTTTTGCATGCAGGCATAGGACATTCATCAGCTTCTGACTTGGTCTTGGAAGGATGTGATAAAGCATGGATTGATAAACCAACTGAAGGTGGTTGGGTCTAGGATACTACCCTGAGTTTCCTGCAGTGAGGTTGTGATGCTGATTAGAAAGTGGTTTCTATGGTAATGGAAGTGTCAGGAGGAAGCTGATATTCCCAAATGTGGCTAAGGGGCAAATGAGAAAAAAAAATAGCCATGTGAATATCTTCAAAAGACAAGAGTGAATACTGTATAAAGTTAAAGAGATAGACAGGACAAGTATCCAAAAGCAAAGCAAGATTTTCTGGTGTGGTAATCTAATTTCCAGTAGTATTGAGGCCTTAATGAGCCTTGCAGAGCAGATGCCCTCAGACATTTCCTACAGACACTTTCCTCTGCTCAACATATTGGCTACTGAATAGGCTTTAAGTCTCTCAACTTCCATACCCAATAAACCATCCCATCTACAGACATCGCACAATTTGCCAAAATTGTAGAATCAGACAATAAAAAGTACTTTTGTAAAAATATACTTTGGGATCAAGCAGCGTATGCTCAGTATGTTTAGCGATTAAGCAAACCAGCAATATGACTGAAACTCTTACCTTTTTTTTCCAGTTTCTTCCAGAAAGATGGAAGAATTTAATACAGAGCAAATGTTACCTCCAATTTCAATTTACTTTTATTCTATGATTCATGTAAAGTTGATTTATAGAAAAATGAATGCAGTACCAAAGTACTGAATATAACAAATACCATGGAGCAATTAGTGTATATACAGACAGTTATCCAACAAAAAAATCTCAGATGTTTAATTAAGGCCTCAGGCTATAAATTTTATTTCTCAGCACAAAGTTTAGATATTCTACACAATTAATATTTTTGTGCAGAAGTGTTCGGTTAAAATAAATATCTGGAAGCTGCTTAATGCTGGAAAGCTGCCCAGATAACTGCTTCTTGTTAATCCTATTCCCTGCAATTGTTCCGTCTGGGAAATCTCAGTCTATCCCAATCTCACAACCATTCACCACAGCATATTTCATAAACTGATTACAATCCTGATTCCCCCTCAAAACCCTGGCCAGCCAGTTGGAATTCCCACCTATTACTGACCCAACTGTCCCTTGTCTGAAGTTTCTTGCCAAAGCCACTTCCACTGCACCCAACTTCCCCTCACCACATGACAGAATCAGTCCATTCAACATGCTAAGCATGTAAGGTCCATTCTTGGCCCCTGTATACTGAGAAGTTTTACAGTGGAGAAGCATTGAAGTAAACCCTTATTGACCCGCCATCCTCCATCAACCATAGATTGTTGATCCCCTGATTTCCTAAGCTTTGCTCTTTGCTCGAAGTGCCCAGGTTATGGAGACACCCCAGACAATATTATTAAAGAGGTTGGCTTTTATGTTTTGGAACTTCAAAACATGAAACAAATTCAAAAGAAGACATTGGCGTATGAAATGCACGTTCTAGCTTTGAGTTTACTTAAAGTAAGGTGTGCTTGTTTGTGCACTTTATGCCGTCCTGGGCAGGTCTGTAGTCTAGTGTAGTTTTGTGTTGTTTTACGTAGTTCAGTGTAGTTTTTGTATTGTTCATGTAGCACCATGGTCCTGAAAAACATTGTCTCATTTTTACTGTGTACTGTACAGGCAGTTATGGTCGAAATGACAATAAAGAGTGACTTGACTTGACTTGACTTGGCATGTATCATGTAGCGTGACAATGTAATGAATTATTTAAACAAACAAAAATACTTAATCAACATATATACAACATTACTTAAATATTAAAGACACAATGCTCCTCCTTGCTTAGCGATGAACTTCAACTCAATAGAGAATACATTTTAACTAGATACACAGTGTATTAACAACTACTATATATAAACATCCACAGCATAGTAAATTTTGAAATCATCCCATTTGGGCTTAAAGATATAATTGCTGTGAGGTTATGATTCTTGATTATTCTCTTATTAATCCTTCTATTGCTCCCTTTACGATCTGATCTCCTCTGGGTTTCCTCATCTGCAGAATCATCTGGCAAATCCTGTTTTCATATCTCAGTTAACTCCTTCCTTTTCGGCCTTCCATTCACCAGCTGGGTTTTGATCTTTGCGTCTATTTTTACAAGCAGCATTTTGTCTCCCACTTGGAGTTCCTACAATAACCTGAGCACACGCTGAGTAGATTCTGGTTCGTTATACTCACAAAAGTTGAATGCTTGCAACTTCCTTGAAACTCCTCGACCTTTCTTCCAGCTGAAACCAAACCACATTTTGCAAGTAGCTGCCTGAATATTGGCGTATGGCAGGGGGAACTACAAGGCCTCAGTCGCAGTGTGAACAAGGCCTCAAGCTGCAGAGTCACCTGTTTACAGCCGCCAGGAGCGAGGCATCGAAGCCAGTGTGCTCCACCAAGGGCGGTGTGGCGCGGCATCTAGGCTGGAATTGGAACTGCCACCCCCAGTGTTCACTTGACAGAAGACAAGCTCTATTGTGGTTGATTGCAACATTCATGGCTCGGGTCTGGACTAACTTTTGTGGGGCTGTATCTTACTGATACCTTCGTGTGCGCTATATACGCTTCGTGCTGTGTGACTGCTGGTGCTGCATTTTGCACCTTGGCTCCAGAGTAATACTGTCTCGTTTGGCTGTATTCATAGGCATTCATGTATGGTTGAAAGACATTTAAACTTGAATTGAATTGCATATGTCTTACTTCATTGCATTTTCTGCAAGTTTCACTTTTAAACATGTTCACCTTGTTGTTAAGAAGCATATGGTGTGATAGCATTCATCAACCGTGGGATTGGGATTGAGTTCAAGAGCCATGAGGTAATGTTACAGCTATATAAGACCTTGGTCAGACCCCACTTTGAGTGCTGTGTTTACTTCTGGTCACCTCACTGCAGGAAGGATGTGGATACTATAGAGACAGTGCAGAGGAGATTTATAAGGATGTTGCCTGGATTGGAAGGCATACCTCATGAGAATAGGTTGAGTGAACTTGACCTTTTCTCCTTGAGTGACGGAGAATAAAAGGTGACCTGATTGAGGTGTATAAGATGATGAGGGGCATTGATTGTGTGGATAATTAGAGGTTTTTTCCTCAAGGCTGAAATGGCTAGCATGAGGGAGTACAGTTTTAAGGTGCTTAGAAGTAGCTATAGGGGGGGATGTCAGGGGTAAGTTTTTCACACAGAGAGTGGTGGGTATGTGGGATGCACTGCCGATGGTGGTTGTGGAAGTGGATACAATAGGATCTTTTAAGAACCTCTTAGATAGGTACATGGTGCTGAGAAAAATAAAGGGCTATGCAGTGGGGAAATTCTAGGCAGTTTTTAGAGTAGGTTACATGGTCAGCACAATAATGTGGGCCAAAGGGCCTGTAATGTGCTGTAGGTTTCCATGTTCCATGTTCTATGTAAAATTGTTTTTGCTTTGTGAATATGAGCCCCTGTAATAACGTTAACACAATTTGTTCATCCAGGCCGGTATTTTTCAGACACTACCATTTTGCTCACGCACACTTTCATTCCTGACTACAACTCAATTGCATTTCTGTCTCTGGTTTCCATTGAAACAGCAATTTCAACTGCTTATTTAAATGTAAGCTGTGCTTCAGTTAGAAGCTATTTTTAATGCTTTCTTGTAAGATTCCACAAACTAATTGATCTCTCAACACATCATTAAGCCCATTACTGACCTGACAATGCTCAGACAATCACTTCGATTCAGCCTCTTATGCTGAAATAGACAGGCCTTATTTTTGAATCCACTTATGAAACCTAAAGTACTCTGCTATCAACAATGGCTTCAGTTCTAAGCACTCCTGCATCACTTTTACAATATCAGCAAAGCCCATTTCTGCTGGCTTAGTTGGAGCAGTCGAACTTTGAAGTAAACTGTATGCCTTTAAACCCAATGCACTGAGCAAAATTGATACTTACTTTTCATTGGCTATTTCAATTGCTTCAAAATATCATTGAATTAACTCAGTATACTTATTCCAGTTACTTTTTGTAATGAAACGTGTCAATTTTTCTGACGTAACCAAACATTTCTGCCATTTTTTTAATGACTATTATCACTTTGTACTAACTTCATGAACTCTAACTTCTTCCATTATCTGACTTTAAAAATATTCAATGATGTCTTCCTTTCTGAAGAATATATACTGCACTGCTTTTTGTTACCTGACCATCTCTCACATGTACTGTACTGTATTTTTAATCCAACAAAATACACGGTGTTTTTGTTTAGTTTGAGTGCCTCGCTGCAATTCAGTAGGTCAGCAGACGCCTCGGGTTCATGTTAAGAATACCTCGTTGCCAATGTTATGTTTTCTAACTTCAAAACATCAAACTAATTTAGGGGAGGACACAGGAGTCTGAAATGTGGGTATAAGTTCAAGTTTACTTTGAGTGAGGTGTGTGTATGTATCACATGGTAGTGTGATAATGTATATACTTCACGTATTTATATAACCTATAATGAATTATTTAAAAGAACAAGAATGCTTAGTCAACCTATATATATATATACATATGCACAAGATTACTCAAGCATTACTTAAATATTAAATACACAACACTGACAATGATCAACGACAGTCATAAAACTATGTAGTAGATGCTATCACTTTGAAGGACAAATCTCGCTCTTCTACTTTTTCCTCATAACTTTGCAATTTTTCTTTCTGATAAAAATTCTATTCTCTTCTGAACAACTTTGAATCCACAACCTCTCAAGCCTTGCTCTCCAGTTCACATCAACTCATCATGTAAAAACACTCTCAACTCATTGGTACTTTTTTTTTAGTTTTATAACAATATTATCAATCTGTCATGCTGTATATTGAGATGAACTTTTATTATGATCAGGTTTAAGTTTATCTTCATCTTAAAATGCAAAATAATACATTTGTGACTGATAAAACTAATTTGTTAATTTAAACCCTGATTTAAAAAAAAACTGAATGATAAATCCTGGAATCGTAGGGATGATGTGTAAAGATATTTATGACTTTGTTGCGAATAACATTTAAAAAGGGAAGTTCACATCATTAGAGCACAGGCACTGATGGGGATATTAAACATTTCTACCTCTTGTTTGTTAGGCTCATTCACTAATGAAGTAATACCCGGCAATTTTGTTTCGTCAATGCCTGACCTGCAAAATAGCAAGCTATTGTTATATATTCCAAATACAGGTAATTGAGTAGCTTGCAGAACTAATTTGCTTTACTACTAAACATTTGGATGTAATAAAATGGATCATAAGAAGTAAGCAGTATGTCTGAAGTGTGTCTGGTTGTAATTATGGCAATCTGGGAACAATTAAGGCAAAACAGCCTGCTCTATTAAATTAATAGCTTCTTTGCCACAAAACCTGACTTACTTCTTAGAAATATTCATCGAAAAAGAAATTACTCATGGATCTTTTATCATAGGTTTCTCTTTGTATGTGGACACAAATGTGAAAGTTGGTATTTATTGTGCTTCTCTGGTTGAACAGGGGAATAAGATGGGGGGAGTGGGATTAATGAACTCATTCTTTTAGGAGCCATCATGGATTGAATGGGCTGAATGGCATTCTTCACCATCACAAAAAGCATGACACAAACAGTTTCTGATGGTTTTCCTTCTCCTACAGCAGTGAAATACTTTTAAAGGTAATTCTCTTTTATGGAGGAAAACTAGGTTCTGGCACAGTGGCCAAAAAAGGTGATGAACGTCCAGCTCAGGATAAGTTGTAAAATGGAGGACAAAGAAGTAGGTGAATCAGTCTCCAGGTTTCAAAGTTCAATGATCAAAGAAAATTCATTTTCAAAGTACATATATGACACCAGATACAACCCTGAGATTAAATTTCTTGTGGGCATACTTAATAAATCCATAATAAAATAATAACCAAAATAGAATCAATGAAAGACAGCAGCAACTTGAGTATTCAACCAGTGTCCAAAAGACAACAAATTGTGCAAATACAAAAAGAAAAAATATAATAAAAAAATAAATAAGCAATAAATATTGAGAACATGAGATGAAGAGTTCTTGAAAGTGATTCCATAGGTTGAGGGAACATTTCAGTGGACCTTTGACTCAAGATCCTGATGATTGAGGGGTAATAACTGTTTCTGAACCTGGTAGTGTGAGTCCCGAGGTGCCTGTACTTTCTTCCTGACAGCAGAAGTGAGATGAGAGCATGTCCTGGATGATTGGGATCGTTGATGATGGATGCTGCTTTCCTGCAACAATGCTTTGTGTAGATGTGCTCAATGGTGGGAGGGCTTTACCCATGATGGACTAAGCTGTATCCACCAGTGTTTGTAGGATCGTCTGTTCAAACGCATTGGTGTTTCCATACCAGGTTGTGATACAGCCAGTCAATATACTCTCCACCATGCATCTATAGAAGTTCGTCAAAGATTTAGATGCCATGCCGAATCTTTGCAAACTGCTAAACAAGTAGAGGCACTACTGTGCTTCCTTTGTGATTGCACATACATGCTGGGCCCAGGACAGGTCTTCAGAAATAATAACTCCGAGGCATTTAAGTTGTTGACCCTTTCCACCTCTGATTCTCCAATGAGGACTAGCTCATGTACCTCTTGAAGTCAATAATCACTCCTTGGTCTTGCTGATATTGAGTGAGAGGTTGTTGATATGTCACCACTCAGCCAGATTTTCAAACTCTCTCCTATGTGCTGATTCGTCACCACCTTTGAATCGGCCTATGATAGTAGTGTCATCAGCAAACTAGAATATGGCCTTTGACTATCCACATGATCAATACCTCTCATTATCTTGTACACCTCTATCAGGTCACCTCTCATCCTCTGAAACTCCAAGGAGAAAAGGCCAAGCTCACTCAACCTATTTTCATAAGGCATGCTCCCCAATCCAGGCAACATCCTTGTAAATCTCCTTCGTACCCTTTCTGTGGTTTCCACGTCCTTCCTATAGTGAAGCGACCAGAAATGAGCACAGTACTCCAAGTGGGGTCTGACCGGGATCCTATATAGCTGCAACATTACCTCTGGGCTCCTAAACTCAGTCCCACGATTGATGAAGGCCAATACACCGTATGCCTTCTTAACCACAGAGTCAACCTGTGTAGCAGCTTTGAGTGTCCTATGGACTCGGACCCCAAGATTCCTCCGATCATCCACACTGCCAAGAGTCTTACCATTAATACTATATTCTGCCATCATATTTGGCCTACCAAAATGAACCACCTCACACTTATCTGGGTTGAACTCCATCTTCCACTTCTCAGCCCAGTATTGCATCCTATCAATGTCCTACTGTAACCTCTGACAGCCCTCCACACTATCCACAACAACCCCAACCTTTGTGTCATTGAAGTTGGATTGCTCTGGGTGCCAAGCCTCTTTGAAATTGTCAAGAACAGCTTCCTTGGCAGCAAAATCTAGGCCTGGAGTGATTCACCGTGGTAGGCCTGGAGCGATTCACTGTGGTGGGCCCGCGTCCTACTGTGAGGTGTGATCCGCTGTTCAGAAAATTTAAACGCTGAGCCAGATAGACTGGGGGCTCCTCTGTCCGCAGTGCTAAGGCTGTGAGGTTGTAGGTTGCTGTGCTTCATGTCTGCAAACCTTGTGGTGACTTGCCCCACTAATATGGCGAACTGAATACCTAGGCTTTGGGACGATTCTGAGCTGCTCCAGGGATTTGGATCTGAGGACTCAATTTGGTTCAGAATGCTGTTGTTGTTATTCACTTCTTGTCTGCATGACTTGTGTTTAACTCCTGTTTCTCTGTGCACATTGGGGGTTGGTCTTTATTGGGTTCTTTCAGGTCCTTGCTTTGCGACTGCCTGTAAGCAAACAAATCTCAAGGTTGTATAAATTACATGTTCTTTGATAATAAATGTACTTTGAATACTTTGAATTTAGAGGGATCTAAGTGTTTTAGTACCTGAATCACAAGAAGCTAACTACAAGGTCAATAAGCATTTTAGGAGGTAAGTGTCATAGTGGCCTTCAGTGGAAAGAGATTAACGCTTAAGAACAGGGAGATTTCTCACAGTTAGAATTCAAGTTCAAGTTTAATTGTCATTGAACCATACTTAAATACCCACGAATACAGTCCAATGAAACAGCGTTACTCCACAGACAAGGTGCAAAGCACAGTGTGAACAGTCATACTCAGCATTAGGTGCATATAGCATATTTAAGATAGCAGTAAGCATACAGTCACACAAAAAACAAATTTAAAAAATATATAGTAATAACGTAGTGCAAGTCACTGAATGTCATGTCTTGTAGACTGCCAGTGCATGGGAAGTTGTTGGCAAGATTAAGCCAGCAGCAGTCCACTAAAGAATAGCACAGCTGCAGACGAATGGAATCCATGTAGTCTTTCACCGAGCAACAACTGGAGAGCAGTACCAACGGAAAGGGCCAGCTCCCCAAACCAGCATGCATGCCACACCACACCTTCTCCGGAGTCTTCCACCACTGGCAGCTGCTGCAGGTGTCCCCTCAGCATGAGGCCTAGACTGCACTACGAGTGAGGCCGCTCAGCTCACTTACCGTCGGTCTCATCAATGGATCGCTGACCAGAACCCACAGTATTCCAAATTACCTCTGTCCAACAAGGTCTTGCGATCACAAGAAAAATGACCAAGACAATCACTCACACCGTTTGTTGGATCACACACCTGCTCCATGCCCCGTCTCTAAGTCCTGCTTCCCTGGGCAGCGGAAGCAAGCTGTAGCACTGTGCACGTCCAACTCCACCACTACCGAGCAACTCGCCAGCGGGGTAGCTCTGCAATACCTGTTGTTCTTGATAACACAGTGTCTTGTGATCATAAAAAGAACAATTACACTTTTGGTTGGACCCTGCAGGGCTGCTGCATTCGAGCATGCCGCCATCTTACCAGATTACCAGTTGTCCGGAGTGTTGTTGACTTTGGTTGATGAACAGCCATGCCTCTCTGGTACCATGCCTATTTATTCTTGTGTGTGCTGCCAGGTTACCTATCTTACACATAAAATGCTCTGCAGATGCTGGGGTCAAAGCAACATTCACAACATGCTGGAAGAACTCAGCAGATCCGACAGCATCCGTGGAAATGATCAGTCAGCGTTTCGGGCCCGAACTCTTCGTCAGGACTGAAGAGGGAAGGGGCAGAGGCCCTATAAAGAAGGTGGGGGGAGGGTGGGAAGGAGAAGGCTGGTAGGTTCCAGATGAAAAACCAGAAAGGGGAAAGATAAGGGAAGGGGGAAGGGGAAGCAGGGAGGTGATAGGCAGGAAAGATGAAGAAGGAATAGGGGAAAGCACAATGGGTAGTAGAAGGAGGCGGAACCATGAGGGAGGTGATAGGCAGCTGGGGGAGGGGGCAGAGTGAAATAAAATAGGGATAGGGGAAGGGAGGGGAGGGAATTACCAGAAGTTGGAGAATTCTATGTTCACACCAAGGGGCTGGAGACTACCTAGACGGTATATGAGGTGTTGCTCCTCCAACCTGAGTTTAGCCTCATCATGGCAGTAGAGGAGGCCATGTATGGACATATCTGAATGGGAATGGAAAGCAGAGTTGAAGTGGGTGGCAACCGGGAGATTCTGTCTGTGGTGGCGGACAGAGTGGAGGTGCTCGGTGAAGCGGTCCCCCAATCTGCGTTGGGTTTCACCGATGTAGAGGAGGCCGCACTGGGAGCACCAGATGCAACACATGACCCCAACAGACTCACAAGTGAAGTGTTGCCTCACCTGGAAGAACTGTTTTGGGCCCTGAATGGTGGCAAGAGAGGAGGTGTATGGACAGGCGTAGCACTTACACTCACAGGGATAAGTGCTGGGTGGGAGAACCGTGGAGAGGGATGTGTGGATCAGGGAGTTGTGGAGGGACCGATCCCTGCGGAAAGCGGAGAGGGGTGGACAGGGGTGCTTAGCGATGGGGTCCTGCTGAAGGTGGCGGAACATACATTTAGAAAGGTGGAACAGTACTGTAGCACTTTACATGATGCTATTACAGCACCAGCTGAATGATCGGGTTCTATTTGTTGCTGCTGCTTCTGAGGAGATTTATATTCTCCCCGTGATCACAAGAGTTTTCTTCAGGGTCACCGGCCTCCCTCCACTTTCCAAAGTCATACAGTTAGGGTGGGTGAGGTGTGGGTGTGATATGTTGATGCTGGAAGCATCATGGCATTTGCAGGGTCTCCAGCACAATCCTCACTGATTTGATTTGATACAAATGACACATTTCACTATGGATTTCAGTGTATATGTAGCAAATAAACTAAACTTTAATCTTTAAATAGACTTTAGTTTTATCTTATCATATTTCATGTTGAGTCTATTTGCTGGAACACTCTTCATCTTCTGCACTCTGTGCCTCACTGATGGGTCAAATAAGGTTGAGTGAAGTTATCCCCCTTGCTTTAAGGGCCTGATTGTTGAGGGGTTCTAACTATTCCTGTATCTGGTGGGGTGAGTCCAAGGCTCTTGTACCTTCTTCCTGATGGCAGCAGCAAGAACTGAGCATGTACTGGGTTGTGGTGAAATAATAATCACCTTGGGGTTTTCACTTCTAAACAATTTTCAAACTACTTTTTCCATTTGTTTCATATTTTCCTTTCTGTCTTAGAATATTTGCTTTCTCCTTGTTCATTTCTCTGTATAATACCTGCAGACATTTTCTCTGGAGTTCTGCATACAAAGGAGAGGCAGTGCAGAAATCTCCAGGAAGAGGCTAAAGGAAGGAGCAGAGAAGACACTTGTTTAAAGAAGCAGCTGTATTCAGTTTTCTGCCTTCCCTGAAGATAAGAATACCTCAAATACTAAATGAGATATACTGATTTTATTTTATCATAAAAATAAACATTGTACCAAATAATTAGTGCAGACCTAATACTGAGTATGAGGAGCACTGAGGAAGTTGATGAGAGGAGGGAAAAGGAAAGGAAGCTGGAAAAACAGAACAGAACAGAACAAGAAACAAAGGTACTTAAGAAGGCATAAATCACACATAAGTTATGCAAGATGCTAATAAATAGTAGGAGTAGAATTTCCAACTTCTGGGCTTTCTCTGCCATTCTATAAGATCATGATTGATCTCTTTCCTTAACTTATCTTCCCACTTGAGTACAATAGGGAGAATTCAGCAACAGTTCACCAGATTGATTCCTGGGTTGGGCAAATTTGGCTTTTGTGGAGAGATTAAGCTGATTGGGCCTATACACTATTGAATTTAGAAGAATGAGATGTGATCACTTTGAAATATGAAAAAATTCTGATGTAGTTTGACAGAGGAAATACAGATGTTCTATCTAGAACCAAGTGATACTGTCTTAAATTAAGACGGGAGCTAATCAGGACAGAGATGAGAAGTAATTCTTCATCCAGAGATAGATAAACCTTCGGGCTTCTCTTCCCAGGAGCATCTGGAGGCTCAGTCAGGATGGAGATTGATTGGTTTTTGGATATTAAGGAAATCAAGGGACATGAGATTAGTGTAGGAATAGGAAAGCAGCACTGAGATAAAAGTTCAACTATGACCTTACTGAATGACCAAGCAGGCAAGAGCAGCTGAGTGTTCTATTCCTGCTTTTGTTTCTTATGTTATCTCTCTAATATCTGAAAATATATTGATCTACAGTATATCTAAATATACAATGACTAATTATTTATGAATCTCTATTGGAGAGGATACCAAAGAGTCACTGCTGTTCATAAGAATACTGTAATTAGCTGAGCTTTTTATTTCCAACACCATAACCTTTAGTTTGAGACTGCATAAAAGGGGAAGCATTTCACAAGTTTCTACCTTGACAACGACCTGAAGAACTTTACAAGCTAGAAATTCTAGGGCCTTATAACAAAGGATACTAAAGGGCCAACAAAGTGTTCATGGTCTTTCTCCCCTCATATTCAATTGTGGGTGAGATCCCAGGTTGTAGGGTTCAAGATGGAAAAAGCAGATTAGTGGGTGTGGTGGAAAGAGAGATCATAATCCCCGTCAGAGGTTTGGCTGACACTTAGGTAGGTCGGGGACACTGGATACATGGAAATATAGAGAAATATAGATTGATGTAGTTGCAGGTCAAAGCATTGGGAAGTTTGGGGGCATGTTACTGAGGCAGAGGTGGTGGGGTTGGGGGGGTGAGAGCACACATGCATGGAAATTAAGGGCTGATATGAGGGAGATTCAGAGAGATACACTTAGCGGCTAGCTGTGAGAAAAATGGGGGCATAATATAAGGTCAGGAGACTCAATGGAAGGTCAGTAGGGGTAGGGGTTATTGGATGGGGCATGGTTGTTAATGTAGTGAATCCAAAGGATTGGGGGATTTTAGAAAATTGAAGGAGGCATATTTGCATAAAAACCATTTTGCACATTTTAATGTTTCTCAGTCGTCCTGAGTAGAAGCTCCACCCAATACAAAACTGAACACTGAATCTTTATGTGCAGAAATATCCTAGCTCAGCATCATATGAACTTGAAATGACACCATCAGCATGTGCAACGCTCATTTATATCATCCACAATAAACTGGATTTAAAAGTCATGATGTACAGCACTCTTCTTCGACTCACAGACAAATGAGGCTAAGTCACTGAGCAAGTGTTCTGTCTGATGCATCAACATTCTGCTCTCTGCAGAGTTTTTGCTTTTGTACTTATTGCAGTTGTCAACACTGGCTATTACACAGTGCTCAGTGGTTAGAATCATAGCACACATATGTAAATGCTGCGATCCTTGCGGGCTTAAAAGCCTGCGTAGTACCATTCGTGGCATGGGACATGCTCAATACTGGAGGAGAGGTTCGTGCAGGGAACTGTAATCAGAAGGATGCAGAATGGGTACCCCATCAACTCCCTGCACCGTTCTACCATCACAGACACTCAAACATCCCCTACACACTTCCCTTCACATCTCCATGGCCAACGTATGCTTCTGCATTGAAACTACCATGAAGAGTGTCAGTGGGGGGTGATAAGCCAGCTACAAGATATGCATTGTATTGCTTATGTGAAATGCACAGTCAGTGCTTTCATGAAGGAATAATGCTGCACACATTTAAAGATAAATTTCTCCAATCTTTTAAGGGAACATTATGCAAGTTATATGTGAATTTTACATCATCCTCAATCTTGAGAAGCTGTTTCAGAAGCCAAATGACCTAATTTGGCCACATGTCCACATGTGCATCGAGTATTTGTGAAATCCAATTTCTGATTGAGCAATAAGGATTCAAAGTGCATTTAATATCAAAGTATATGTGCAGTATACCAGTGGTCCCCAACCATGTGCTACCAGGCTGCGAGGAAACAATATGATTTGGCGATATGAGTCAGCTGCACCTTTCCTCATTCCCTGTCACGCACTGTTGAACTTGAACATAGGGTTGCCAACTGTCCTGTATTTGCCGGGACATCCTGTGTATTGGGCTAAATTGGTTTGTCCCATACGGGACTGCCCTTGTCCCGTATTTCCCTTGTTAAGGTAAAACATTCCTATGAAACCTTTTGTAAGCTGAAATGGCATAAAGCGAAGAAGCAATTATCATTAATTTATATGGGAAAAATTTTTGAGTGTTCCCAGACCCAAAAAATAACCTACCAAATCATACCACATAACACATAAAACCTAAAATAACACTAACATATAGTAAAATCAGGAATGATATGACAAATACACAGCCTATATAAAGTAGAGATAATGTATGTACAGTGTAGTTTCACTTAACAGAATCGGGAAGATTAAGCTAAAACCAATTTGTAGAAAAAAATCGGCACGTACACGCATGCGCACGTCACGTATGCGCACACAGGTGCCCATGCAAGGCTTCATGGTCATGGTAGTCTTTCTTGGGGTAAATACAAGTGTCCTATATTTGACTGCTACTTTTGTCCCTTATTTGGGAGTGAGAAAGTTGGCAGCCCTGGTTGAACACCACCCCCCACCCCATCAGCCAGTCCGCAAGAATATTGTCAACATTAAACCGGTCCACGGTGCAAAAAAGGTTGGGGACCCCTGCAGTATGCAACCCTGAGATTCATCTTCTCAACAGACAGCCACAAAATAAAGAAAACCATGGAACCTGTTCAAAGAAACACATCAACCTCCCTCCCTGCACATGTACAAAAAAGACAAATTGGATGAATGCCAACAAGAACATCAGAACCACCCCCAGCACACACAAAGATCCTTGCACAATCGGTAACAAGAAAAAATGTGCAAAAATACAGAACATAACACAGAAAAATTGAGAGCCCATATTCAGTTTAGCTTAGTGTTCACGCTCTGCAGGCCACCCCGATTCAAAGTCGCCCAAAACACCAACAGAAAAAAGAGCGACCAGGAATTAGAGTCCAATCCACAAACTGCAGACCCAGAACTTCCTCCAATGCATGCATATTTTCCAGTCAACATATTCCAATCCCACAAAGATTCTGTACTAATTACAGAAGATTTATTTATTCTTATCTTCTGGTCACATCATTATAAAGCCTGGCACTGAATTATAGAATTATTTTAGCTCTGGTCATTTGAGCCACCAAGTCAGAAAGGCTTCTCATACAGCAATCCTATCCCCCTGATCTAGTTTTGCATAATAATTTTCTAAATACCCTTTCCCCAAAATTTTTCATGGAGATTCACTCACTGTTTATTTAAAGCCTTCTCCACTACTTTGGTATGATTTGTGAAGACACTGGTCCCTATCTCATTTAAGTAAAGGCTGCCTCAAAGAACCATGAATTAAACTTCAGCTTCCGTCATTACATTCTCGAATTCCTTAGCTATTAATAATTGGTTCTTTTTAGAGATTTTAATGCAGACAAGCCCTCTAAGCAGAATTTCATTCCCATTTCTACATTTGTTTCTAGTCCTTATGTGATCCTGCAATCAGTCCTCATGGTCACATTCCAAGCTTTTCTGCCATCAGTAAGAAGAAGAAGATGTCCTTAACCCAGATGTGGAGAAGCAAAGAACGGTATTGAGACCCGGAAATACCTTCTTCTGCTTCTTACGTATTACAATGCTAATGGCCACAGGGCCATTCAATCCCAGGACAATTCCATTAGCGCTATTCCGTCTTTCCTTGCTTCCCAGCAGCCCTTCAGCTTTCCCACTCTCATACACCCTTCTGTCTTTTCCCCACTTAGTGGTGATTTAAAGTTGTCAATTTACCAATGCATTCTTTTGGCAATATGGGTGGAAACTGAAGCACCCCGCAGAAATCCATGCTATTTTGGGGAAAGTATAGAAATTTGACACATGCAGCTCCAGGATAGGATCAATAGCCCATGACCAACCACTAACCCCACCTCCAGCTGTCTGTCCCCACTAACCCCTGTGCACCCCCCTTCTTTCACAACTCCCCGCCCACCCTTGGTGTTTGAAGTGAAGAAATAGCTGTAACCCAGGTTAATTGAGCCCAAAGATGTAATGTAAGAAAGTTCTACCGGTGGAGGGATGAAAACGAAGTTTACCAATTAAAAGAAAAGAGTTTGAAAAAAAAAATGCTATGCGAGGACAAGGCGGGCTGGAAACAGGACAGACAAGGAGAGAAACTAAACAATGATTAGAAGCTGAAGACATGAACTGTTAAGAGTGGAATTAGTAGTGAGTATCTTTACCCTACTAACTTGAAAACCTTAGGGTGAAACCCCTGGAGGAGAGACAATAGTGATAAAAGATTTATTGAAGCTACAGCTATAACATGCGGCAGCTATAACGAGACAATATCGGCAGAGACCAATGTCCAAAATCTGTACCGTGCAGTTGGGAATTTGTTCTATAAAATTATACCAATTCATCTGGTCAAGTTTTTGTACGCTGACTTTCTGTGAATGATAAACTATTTCATCCAATAAACCAAGAAACAAGATGAAGAACCAGTGTGAGAACGAAATGTATAAGGACACAGAGGATTTAATACGGTTGGATGTATAAGTTTATTTTCATTCGAAGAATCCAAATTTGGTATCAGCACGACTACAAAGAACTGATTATTTTTGCAAAGATGTTACTGAATGAGATTTACTTTGTTTAAAAGTTGTAATGTTGGAAAATTGTGGTGAAAGGAGTTAACTGTGTATATATAATTTTTGAATTTGAAATTAAACTTGTAGATATACTGCCTGGAACTGAAACTGAAGTTAACTATAATACTTGAGAGTAGGAAGTATATTTGGTTTTCGAATTAACTAGCGATAAGTAAAAATGAAAGTTTAGTCTGTAAACTTTTAAATAGGGAATAACACTAGTCAGCTCCATCTTGGGTACTAGCCTACAAAGTACCCAGGACATCTTCAAGGAGCGGTGTCTCAGAAAGGCAGCGTCCATTATTAAGGACCTCCAGCACCCAGGGCATGCCCTTTTCTCATTGTTACCATCAGGTAGGAGGTACTGAAGCCTGAAGGCACACACTCAGCGATTCAGTAACAGCTTCTTCCCCTCTGCCATCCGATTCCTAAATGGACATTGAATCTTTGGACACTACCTCACTTTTTTTTAATATACAGTATTTCTGTTTTTGCACGTTTTTTAAAATCTATTCAATATACGCAATTGATTTACTTATTTATTATCATTATTTCTTTTTATTATTTTATTTTTTCTCTCTGCTAGATTATGTATTGCATTGAACTATTGCTGCTAAGTTAACAAATTTCACATCACATGCCAGTGATAATAAACATGATTCTGATTCTGATCTAATTAGTTAAATTAAAGTAATAAAGGAATCTCACTGATTCTAATTAAAAAGAATTTGTTGTGGATTGATATCTAAGGTTTGGAACCTAAACAGAATGTTGGAATTCTGAATTGTGCCTACTCATGTAAATACTTTGTACATACTGCTTTTTTTCTTATCAACAAAACCTTATCTCCAAAAGTGTGTGGTTTCTATTCACTGCTTCCTTCCAATACCTGGATTCTTCCGATGACCTCCTAGCACCCAGTGTAATTTGATTTTCTCAAAGAGTGCAGCAACTAGCCCCTCATGATAAGACCGGTGCTACGAAACCTCACTGTTACGAAAGACCTACATTAGTACCCTTTTTTCGCTTTCAGAAGGTGTTTTCACTGTTATGAAAAAAAAGCAGCGCACGATAAAAAATTCAGTGCGTGAAAAAAAATCAGCGCGCGATAAAAAGCAGCGCGTGCCCCGAGCAGCCACTCTTGCCTGGATACGGAACTGCATTCTCGTCAGCATTGCTTTAACACGTGCCTGTGAACAGCCATTTGCAAGATGAGTTCTATGGTGTCGGAAAAGCCTAAAAGAGCTCGTAAGGGTGTGACACTTAGCGTAAAACTAGACAAAATTAAGCGTTTCAATCATGGTGAATGAAGTAAGGACGAAGTGAGTTTGGCTTGTGGAAGCTGACGAAGATGATGTTGAAGAGGTTTTGGCATCCCATGATCTAGAGCTGATGCAATTGGAAGAGGAAAGGATAACAATTGAAACCAAATGCAGTAGCGAAAGTGAAGCAACTACGTGAGATTTTCGCTGCAATGATCAAGTACGACTTTAATTTTGAAAGGGTGCGTAGGTTTAGGGGATATTTGCAAGATGGCTTGAGTCCTTACAGAGAACTGTGTGATAAAAAAATGCGCGAGGCTCAGTAGTCAAGCAAGCCTTCCACATCAGCCACAGCAGACAATGAACCTCGACCTTCGACATCGAGGCGGGCAGTCATAGGAGAAGATGAGCTGCCTGCTCTAATGGAAACAGACGATGAGATGACACCCTAGTGTCCCACCACCCCAACCCCCAGGCCAAGGACAGATACTGTACCGATTCGCGGAGAATGCAGCAGTAGCCGGGAGGTACACAGCACATCTTCAAGAAAAAAGCCGAAATAACATGCTAATTAATTAGGTGCCATCCCACACATAAATGTCAGTCCAGATCAGAGACAATGCAATCGGCAATCAGCACTGATCTGGGCCGACAATTACGTGCCAGGCAGCACCTAATTAACTAGCATGTTTATTTTGGCTTTTTTCTTAAAGATGTGTTGTGTGCCTCCCAGCTACTGCTGCATTCCTGTGTGCTTCGTGGCAATGTATCGCTCGGCAGCCTGGAGAGTGGGGGCCACTGCACCACCCCAACCTGTGATGACTCAGTCTAACACACCATCATCAGTGTGCTCTGTGCAGTCCCAGTTCCAGTAAGTGATTCTACACTGTACATACATTATTTCTACTTTATATAGGCTGTGTATTTTTACGTGTTACTTGGTATGATTTGGCAGCTTCATAGCTTAAAGGTTACTGGAGAGAGTGTTTTTGCCAACAGCGCTTGCATGAGATTTTCGCTACAGAGAACAGTGCCGGCAATGATTGTGGAAAAGTATTTCTACTTTATATAGGCTGTGCATTTATCATATCATTCCTGCTTTTACTATATGTTACTGTTATTTTAGGTTTTATGTGTTATTTGGCATGATTTGATAGGTTATTTTTGGGTCTGCGAACGCTCACAAAATTTTCCCATATAAATAAATGGTAATTGCTTCTTCACTTTACGGCATTCCGGCTTACGAACCGTTTCATAGGAATGCTCTACCTTCGGATGGCGGGGGAAACCTGCACCAATTTCTTCTTCCTAGGTAATGCCTTTGGATCAAAGATGAATTACTTCCTCTCCCATTCTGCTGATTCTGAGGTGGCTGATAAGGTTAAATTGAGACCCATAGGCTTGGCCAAAATTGGGTAAGGAGTACCTGATGGAACAGGTGTGTGGATAGTTTGAGGTGTGCCACACTCCTTCGTTTATTTCCAGGGGCTTGAGGCCATCCCAGATACTCCTACAAGTCACAGGTCAGGGATCTTCAGAATTTAATAGGTATGCTACACTATTTCCAGCAGACTTTGAGAACATGAATGATATGGTCCGCCCATTTGAGCAGGCTGAGTTTAGTTAGATTATTGATGCTGGAGATTCTGACCTGGGAGCGAACACTTGCATATCATGCCAATGGATTTGCGGAGATTTTTCTGACACAGTTTGGTGTAATTTGTCCAGTATTGTAACATGCTGGTAGTCTATATCTCAGAAGTACACAGAAGGGAATGGATTACTACTGCCTGGTAGACCACGAGATTTGTGCGTAATTTGAGGTACCATAGTAAGAAAGACTGAGAAAAATGTTGGGGTGATGACATAGCCTAGCTTGACACTAGTTTGCTGTGAGATTGGCCCTTTGGTGGATCTGTTAGTTAAAATTAAATTACAGATGTAGCACAGGAACAAGTTCATAGTTTAGCGTAAATATATGCTACCAAATCCAACCCTGCGAATCATTTTCTTATGGGTGTTCTCAACAAATCTATAGAATAGTAAGTATACCAGGATTCATGAAAGATCACTCAATGCAGAACACAACAAACTGTGCAAATGCAAATATAAATAAATAGCAATAAATAACAAAAACCTGAGATAATGAGTTTTTAAACATGAGATCATTGGTTGCGAGTACATTTCAATGCTGGGGGTAAGCAAATTGTCTGCTTTTATTCAAATGTTTGATGGCCTGATTGTTGAGGGATAGTATCTGTTCCTACAGTTACGAGTCCTGGTGGTGCGAGTCATGAGGCTCTTGTACCTTCTACCTGATAGCTGCATCGAGAAGAGAGAATGGCCTGCGTGGTGAGAATCTCTGATATTGGTTACTGCTTTCCTATGATAGTATTTCATATAGATGTGCTTGATGGTTGGGAGGGCTTTACTCATGATGTACTGGGCAGAACATATACTGCCAGAATCCAGTAAGTTTCTGAAATCAGCAATCTTGAATGTGCTGATCAATGCAATCAAAGGCTCTCAAGTGATGAAGATTATTCATTTTTACTTCGAGTTGAAGACACTAGCAATAGATTTTTTTTCTGCCAAGCATAGTGGATACACCACTGTATTTACTATACTTGCACCTAAGTCCTTTTTTGAAGGTGATTTAAATTATGCATCTTTGTGATTCCCTGATCTGTCCTTCCAAAATGTGAGAGAAAAGACAATGGAGTTTCACCTGAACTATTTCTGAACAAAGCTTTATAACTTCAGTATAGATACCAGTTGTTCTCAAGGATATGTTATTCTTCAGATGATATATTTTCTTACTTCTTTACAACATTGAATTGAATTGAATTGACTTTATTACTTACATTCTTCAAATACGTGAGTAAAAATATCTTCATTACATCTCCGTCTAAATATGCAATGTATTGTAGTTTGTAATAAATAGTATGTACAACAGGACAGTCAACATAACACAGAAATACAATTGTATCAGCGTGAATTAATCAGTCTGATGGCCTGGTGGAAGAAGCTGTCCCAGAGCCTGTTGGTCCTGGCTTTTATGCTGTGGCACTGTTTCCCGGATGGTAGCATCTGGAACAGCTTGTGGTTGGGGTGATTCAAGTCCCCAATGATCCTTTGGGCCCTTTTTACACACCTGTCTTTGTAAATGTCCTGAATAGTGGGAAGTTCACATCTACAGATGTGCTGGGCTGTCCACACCACTGAAAGAAGCTGATTTAGAAAGCACTCATTCCTCCACTAATTTTCATTGTAACCTATTCTCCCCACACTCCCATCAATTTCTCTCAGATTCAACAATACACCATGAACAAGTTATAAGTAACTTAGCAGCCAACATATCTTCGGTTTGTGGCAGAAACCAGATTATTCAGAGTAAGTATTAATAATATTGAAAGACTACAGAAAAATTTACAAGGATCTTGCTGGAACTTGAGTTATAGGGAATGGTTCAATAGGTTAGGACTTTACTCCCTGGAGGGTAGGAGACTAAGGTGAGATTTGGTAGAGGTATATAACAATGTAAGTGGTACACTAGAGTAAATACAAGTAGGCTTTTTCTACTAAGATTTGGTGAGACTAAAACTGCAGGTCATAGATTAAGGGTGAAAGGTGAAATATTTAAAGGGACTATGAAGCTTTGGCAACTTTTATGAGAATGGTGAGATGAGACTGGTCTCAATAGTTCGCTGTAGGATGGGGTCAAGGGCACATGCATGAAGGACAGAGTCAGGGTTAAGGAGTTCTGCAAAGTGCCCTTATGTGCCTACAGGAAGGAGCACCCCAAGGATACAAATCCTATCCTCACCGTATGTCATATCACTCACCCTGCTGAATAAGAGTACTTTAGCCACTTTGCACATCCACCTTGCTAACCCCTTTCTAATTCCTTTCCAGCTTCTACTCCTGCCTATTTCTAAATATGATAGTGAGAGAATCGGGATAAATTCAATGCATAATTCAGCTGCTGCATATTTTCCTCAAAAAGGGTTTCAGTTACCTTGATCCCTTGAGGTGACAAAAGTGGTGGGCTCATTACGTGAGACAAAATGCAGCTGGGGTTAGAGCTGTGGGGGCAATAGATTGAAATAAGTTGTGTTATCCATGAGACGTCCGATGTTGGATGTTGGACTATCAGAGAGTGGACAATGTCAGCAAGCTGTTGGCAGCTTCTGGTGTCAGAGTTCCATACAGGCAGGAGGAACAAGTTCCGGTGGCCCCCTGGGTTTGCGACTCAGTAAGACCAGAGTTCAAAGCCCAGTGTTTGGGGTCCCATCATCTGCGATTCCAAAGCACAAGGTCTAGGGTCCGTTGATCAGCGTGTCCTGAATCAAAGCCCAAGGGTTGAATTGGAAGTCTGGAAATTGAGGCCGGCTGACCAGAGTTGTATCTGTGAATCTCTGAGAGTTCCCTGGGGAGGTCGAGGCACAATGTCTGCAAGCCCAAGTCCGAATCTCAAGATTGTATAATGCATCCACACTTCAAGAATAAATGTACTTTGAACTTTGAGCTTTTGAATCTGAGCCTCCTGGAGATTGGTGTGTTAGTTGTTATTGCAAGCAAGCATTTCACTGTATGTTTTGATGTACCCATGACATATGAACTTGAATCTTGAATCCTGTTTAAAGAGACTGATAAATGGGATGGATAGTTTTATACACACATTGCTGAAATGCTTTTTGTAGTTGTTCTGTAATAATTATCACAGTAAGTGCTGGAGTGGATAAGGGCCTGTGACAGAAAATTGCTTGTTTTGATCAACATGATCAGCCACATTTGTGGTCTGAGTAATATCAGCAAGAGCACTCCAACAGAGAGAACCATTTCAGGAACAGGGGCCCAATCTTCACAGGGATGCAGAGAGTAAATGAGAGAATATGGCAGTGGCGAGAACCTCAGTGTTAAAGCTTTTCATTAATCTTGTTGGACAGCATCCAGAGAAGTTGGCAAGCTGCCTATTTACAAGATGCAAAAAACAGTTGCAGAAGAATGCTACAGTGTTTCTTGGAGACTATCAGCAGCACAGTCAAAGATCTGGTTTGAATGGATCGGCATTGTCAGATCATTGCTTTCTTTAGTGTCCTGGAGGACTTGGCAGCTCACAGACAACGCTGGATATAACTTACTTTCTGCAGCCGGCTTCATTTTGCTGCTAGACTTCCAAAGCCCAAGTAGCAAACCATTAAATTTAAAGCAAACATCCATCTTCACTAGATGCAATGAAAGTTTTCTCATGTCCAAAGGTAGCAAGAACACATATTCCACTGTTGTAAAAAAATTGCAGCATGCAATTTGACAATGCATTTTGAGCTCAAGTCTCTGTCCCACTTCTGATAGTTGGAGAGAGAATTAGATATCAGTCTCTGATTATATGGCCCTGGTATGTGATTGATCAAGGTGAAAATATAGTATGACTTTTCCATAGAATCTTATTGGTAATTCTAAAATTTAATTTATTGACTTACTATCAAACATTAATTTTAAAGAATATAACTGGTAAATTGAAATTAGAATTATTGCCATGTGTTAGAGTCATTCAATAGGAGCAAGAAATCCTTCAATCTCTAATATTTTATACTGTAGATATACTGTACTGGCGAACAGGTAACAACATGGAATAACACAATTAGATTGTTTAACCTACATGTAGAGCTTGGATCATGATAAATTGCAAAAATAAAGGACTTAAATCTTATCGTTGTTTCTGCGGAGAACAATTGTTATTGCCATTCTTGTTTAATAGTCATCCAGTTTTCAGTGTCACGAAATATCCAATAATCACACGTTGGGAAGGTTGTTACCATCATCTGAGACTCTGCCATAAACTTGGTGCTTTTGTCATAATTCAATGCCACTAATAAACTTAGCACTTGAGCTTTAGATTCCAGTTTAATCTTAAGATAATCTTCCAACACCACATCATCTCTTTCACAAATGCTGCCTGCTTTTGCTGGGTGAAATTTGACTGCCTTTGGCCCTATATCAGCCTATGTGCCAATAAACTTCTTATTATTCTGATGCCATATCCAGACCTAATCATTACAAAGTTCTCATTTCTGCTCTATATGAACTCTAATGCTTTTATTGTGCACCGTCTCATTCATCTATCAAACCTCACAGTCAAGCAAAACCTCAAATTTAAGTTGGTGAATAGATTGGTGAATCGGTTTGTTATTGTCACTTGTATTGAGTGAGCTAGAGTGAAAAAATACTCTTTCGTGTGTTGTCCTTACATTATTTCATCACTTCGGTACATTGAAGTAGTACAAGGTGAAGTCAGTATAATTTTTCAGAATTCATGACTGTTCAGGAAGTCACCTTCCAGCCTAGAGGAGTACGCCACAGTTGTCACCGACTGCATTAAAACCTGTGTGGATGAGTGTGGCCTATGGAAACTTACTGAGCATTCCCAAACCAAAAGCCGTGGATGAACCATGAGGTTCATAGACCACTGAGGCTAGATCTGTGGCATTTAAGTCTGGCGATCCAGATCCAGAAAACCAGGTATGACATGTAGAGGGCTATTTCAAGAGCCACAAAACAATTCCAGGAGAAGTTAGAGGTGACATTGGATGCACGTCAACTCAGGCAGGGTTTGCAGACCATTACATCCCACAGAGCAAAATCCAACATTATGAATAACAGCGATGCTTCACTCCCAGACAAGCTCAATGTCTTTTATGCTTACTTTGAAAGGGAGAATAAAACCACAGCTAGTTGGATCCCTGCAGCATCTGATGACCCTGTGACCCCTGTTTCAGAGGCCGACATCAGGCTGTCTTTCAAGAGGGTAAACCCCCCCCCCTCCCCGTAAGGCAGCAGGGACCAATGGAATACCTGGTAAGGGTCTGAAAACTGGTGCCAACCAACTGGCAGGAGTATTCAGGATATTTTCAATCTCTCACTGCTACATTCAGAAGATTCCACCTGCTACAAAAAGGCAACAATTATACCACTGCCCAAGAAGAGCAGCCAGAGCTGCCTCAATGACTATCACCCAGTGGCACTCACAAAGACAGTGATGAAATGTTCTGAGAGGCTGGTCATGGCTAGAATCAACACCTATCTCAGGAAGGACCTGGACCCATTGCAATTTGCCTGTGATCTCAGATGTGATCTCAATGCCTCTTCACACGGCGTTAGACCACCTGGACAATGCAAGTACATGTGTCAGGATGCTGTTTATTGACTATAGCTCAGCATTTAACAACATTATTCCTATAGTCTTGATTGAAAAAACTACAGAAGTTGAGCCTCTGTATCTCCCTCTGTAAATCAATAATCGACTTCCTAACCAGAAGAGCACAATCAGTGCGGATTGGAAATAACACGTCCACCTTATGACGATTGACACTGGCACCTCACACAGGGGTGTGTGCTTAGCCCACTGCTCTACTCTCTATACCCATGACTCTGGCTAGGCACAGCTCAACTGCCACTATAAATTTGCTGATGATGCAACCATTGTTGGCAGGCTTTCAGATGGTGTCGAAATGAGATGTACCAATTAGTTGAGTGGTGTCACAACAACAACCTTGCACTCAATGTCAGCAAGACCAAAGAGCTGATTGTGAATTTCAGGAAGGTTAAGACGAGGGGACACAAACCAATCCTCATAGAGGGATCAGAAGTGGAGAGTGTGAGCAATTTCAAGTTCCTGGGTGTCACTATCTTTGAGGATCTAACCTGGATGCAACATAGTGGTGCAGATTTAATGAAGAGAAGACAGCAGCTATATTTCATTAGGAGTTTGAGGAGAAAACTTCTACAAATGTATCGTGGAGAGCATTCTGAATGGCTGGTATGGGGGTGGGGGGAACTACATCACAAGATCGAATTAATTTACAGAAACTTGTAAGATTAGTCAACACTATCATGGCTACAAGCTTCCGTAATATCCAAGACATCTTGGTCCCTTAGGAAGTTGGCATCCATCATTAATTGAGGATCTCCACCACCCAGGACATGTCCTCTTCACACTGTTACCATCGGGAAAGAGGTACAGAAGCCTGAAAGCACACACTCAGCAAGTCAGGAACAGCTTCTTCCCCTCTGCCATCCGATTCCTAAATGGACATTGAACCCATGAACACTACCTCATTACTTTTTTATTTCTGTTATTTTGCACTACTTCTTTTAACTTAAATATTTAATAGACATAAATATACTTAATATAACTCAGGTTTTTCCCTATATTTATTTATCATGTATTTCATTGTACTGCTGCCATAAAATTAACAAATTTCACAACATATGCTAGTGATATTAAATCTGATTCCAATCATTTGTTACATTTACAGAGAAAGTGCAGTGCGGGGTTAGGGGAAGAGGGAATGTCCAGTTTGGGTGAGGTCTTGGCTTATGTTTGTTGCTTTTCCAAACCTGCAAGAAATATAGACAGCTTCCCTGGTTCCATGGAGGGGAGATTGATTTCCCTGATGTGCTGAGCTGTGTCCACAATTCTCTGCAATTCTTGTCATCTCGGGCAGAGAAGTTGCCATATCAAGCCGTGATCCATCTGGATAGATGCTTTTTATGATTTAAGAACTTTGACATCATGTTAGATTCTCCCATAGTCTCACTTTGTCTTTCCTTCAACGTCCACAGGCTGTCGCCATGCTCTCCAGTCTTCTGGATCCAGCACATTTGGAATCCCCCACAACTTTACCCCAACACTGAAGGCCTGCATTCAACCAGATCCACAGTTTGGAGTTCCCTCTGTAAATCCTTTACACTGTTCACTCCCTTCTTTTGCTGAACAATCTCTTGTTCTCTCCTTGAAGATCTTTTCCTTCATTTATTTCCTGCCCATTCTATGAGGGACCATGAGTTATTTACCTGCATTAAAAATATTGCAGAGCTAGAGATGTCATTGAACATTTCATTAAAAGTACAATGGCATGTACAAATTAATTAATGAGATTTGCACATTAGCATGAGAAATGTTGAACTTATGTTTTAGATGGTTGCATGTTACGATCACAGAAGAAGTGATTTAATACTTAATATTTTCTTTACCTTTCTTTCAAATTACCCTACGACAATGAAGCAAGCTTAGAAAGACAGTTGAGCTTCACACTGTCAGAGGAGCTTAACCCACAAGTGTTATATGATATTTTGCACTATTGATGAAGTTGCTGCCTTTATGCAGAACTTGGCTTTATTGGTAACAGTGAGTGTGTTTGTTGCATTTAATGAGAGCCAGGAGGGCAATGGTGTTTGACTTAATTTTCTCGAAGACTTCTTGCAATATATCCATGTGGTTATTATCTACATCAGCAAGAGGGTCAAATTATTTTCACTACAGGTCTCGCTGGATTCAGAGCTGTTATGGTTTTGTTTTACCATAAAGTATTGAAATCTCTTACATGGAATGATATTTTGACATACAACAGGACACTGTGCAATTATATTTTAGGGCTATCTCACCACTGCAATCTCATTTAATGAATGAGGATATAAATCATGCTTTATTCCTTGGGATAAAAACCATCTACCGAAGGTCTGATGAAACAGTACAGTGTTTCAAAAGGAGAATATTGTTTGCATGGCCATATTAGCCAAAATACATTTTTCTTATGATACACAGTTACAAATGAATATTATCAAAGAAGTTCTTTCATTGTAAGCAATGTTATTTAAAACAAATGTTGGAAAAAAAATCCCTCTGCTTTAATCTGTATTTGGTGAAATATTCTTCATCCTCTCAGGTCCTGACAAAAATACTGACCTTTATGATTAATGACATATTTTGCAGCTTTTATAATTTGGTAATGTAAGAGGTCTGGGTCATATTTATTGCTATGTTGTAATTTTACTGACAGTAAATATGAGTTAGAAATATGAAGTTCTAAAGGTTTAAAGGATACTGATTTGAATATCTCTGTTGTTCCAAACCAATGAACTTTAGAAAAAAATATTTACCTTTTTTTTCCTTCAGACTTTATTAATCTGAAAACTTGCTGCACAATTAATGCAAATACATTTTGATTACTGAAGTTATTGACCCACCTGTAAGTTGAAATATTGAAAGTTTTTGTGACATTGATGACTTACAGTTCTTACATTAATTACATTATTTCATTATTGATTACAGTTATTAAATTGGGTACTAGTAATTTCCAGAAGCAATAGTCATAGGATTGGAGAGGCATCCATTATTTCTTCCCAATCAGGTTTAATATCACTGACATATGTTGTGGAATCTGTTGTTTTATATATATTTAGAAAGCAAGTAGTGTGAAAAGAGAAAAAAAAGTAGTGAGGTAGTGTTCCTGAGTTCAGATAACCTTGTCCCTGATAGTAACAATGAGAAAAGAGGCATGTTGTGGGCAATGGGGGTGCTTAATGATGGATGCCACCTTTTTGAAGCATTGCCCCTTGAAGATGTCCTGGATGCTGGGGAGGCTCGTGTCCGTGATGGAGCTGACTGAGTTCACAACTTTCCCTTATTTGGAAGGATACAGGAGAAATATGTATCACTAAAGACACAGCAGGTCTCAACTTTCGTAGAGCATGCTGTAAAGGACACTTGGCCCTATTTCTCCATTCTCACCAAATTGCTTCACATTCTTTCTGGTTATGACTTGTGTTTTCATTTTGAAATCCAATGATTTCTTGGGAAAGTGGAAACACAAGATGGTCAAGGTTTGTATGTGGGCTAAATTCCCAACTGGAGTCTGTAACAATTATTGCCTTGGCCAAAACCCCTGTGTTCAACACAATTTTGTTATCAGCCCTGCCAGTTGCCTAAGATATCCTTGAGTGCCTCTACTTCTTTAGGAGCTTGTGAAGATTCGACATGACATCTTAAACTTTAACAAACTTCTATAAATGTGTAGAGGAGAGCGTATTAAATGACTGCATCACAGCCTAGTAATACAAATGCCCTTGATAGAAAATCCTACAAAAAGTTGGGATACGGCCCAGTGCATTACAGGTAAAGCCCTCCTAACCACTGAGGACATCTGCAAGAAACACTCTTGCAGGAAAGCAGTACCCATCGTCAGGGACCCTCAGCACCCAGGACATACTCTCTTCTCATTGTTGCCATCAGGAAGAAGGTACAGGAAGCTCAGGGCTCACACCATCAGTTTCAGGAACAGTTAATCCTCCCTCAGCCAGCAGATTCTTGAACCAAAGGAGGACAACTTCACCCAACTTCACTTGTCTATCATTGATGCACTTTCAAGGACTCTGTACAATTTTAAGGCCAAGGCATTTTACCAACTGCTTCTTCTCTGCAAGCAATACTTTCCCATTGCGGAGAGTAAGCACATGTGAAAGGGGTATCTGACACACTTCCTACAGGGAAACACCAGCAAAATAGGCCAGCGGTATACACTTCTGGTATACACCTGGAATACACTTCTACTCACTGTAACTATCCTAATGTGTTCTGTAGTTGATAATAATATTCACACTTTATCACTGTGCTCTGGAAATTTTGCTAATTATATTAATTGCAAATTTAGAGACAATTTCAATAGGGATTATTGGGTAAAGGATGAAAAAGCAAAGTGGAGAGCAACACACATCAAAGTTGCTGGTGAACGCAGCAGGCCAGGCAGCATCTCTAGGAAGAGGTGCAGTCGACGTTTCAGGCCGAGACCCTTCGTCAGGACTAACTGAAGGAAGAGTGAGTAAGGGATTTGAAAGTTGGAGGGGGAGGGGGAGATCCAAAATGATAGGAGAAGACAGGAGGGGGAGGGATGGAGCCAAGAGCTGGACAGGTGATTGGCAAAAGGGGATACGAGAGGATCATGGGACAGGAGGTCCGAGAAGAAAGACGGGGGGGGGACCCAGAGGATGGGCAAGAGGTATATTCAGAGGGACAGAGGGAGAAAAAGGAGAGAAAGAATGTGTGCATAAAAATAAGTAACAGATGGGGTACGAGGGGGAGGTGGGGCCTAGCGGAAGTTAGAGAAGTCGATGTTCATGCCATCAGGTTGGAGGCTACCCAGACGGAATATAAGGTGTTGTTCCTCCAACCTGAGTGTGGCTTCATCTTTACAGTAGAGGAGGCCGTGGATAGACATGTCAGACTGGGAATGGGAATGGGAAAGTGGAGAGCGATGCTTTTTAATTACTTTAATATTTTAATTAATTATACCTTAATATGTTTCTAGTTAGGTTTAAATTAATAACTTCATGTTCAATAGAGTTTGAATGTTTCTGACTGAGAAACATTCAAAAACAATGAAAGTCAATTCTAAGCTCCTCAGAGTCACTCAACATGACATGAAGGCCGCCAAGGTTGTTTTTTTGGCAGGGCCTCTACACTGCTCAGCTCAAGCTGCTGCCGTCATTGTCAGTGGGCTCAAGATCACAATGAAGGTGTATTAGCACAATGATAAGTGTTCTTTACCTTGTCTGTCCCTGGGATATGGTGCTAATGAAATGGTGAGCATTTATTGGCATCATTCTTTACATTTGAGATGGTAGAAGACAGACATTGTTGACCCACAGCAGTCCTTGAGGTGAGGCTACTTCAACAGTAATATTCTGGTGCACAGGGCTTCCTACTCTTGTGAAGAGACTTGGTGAGTTGGTAAATTGGCTGATTACTGACACTTGCACTGAGGTATAGTGAATAACTTGTTTTGCATGCTATCCATACAGATCATTTCATCTCATCAGTGCTTTGAGATAGTACAAAGGTAAACAATAAAAGAATGCAGAATAAAATTTCAGTGTTACAAAGTGCAGTGCAGACAGACAGTATGGTGTAAGGCCATAAACAAGGTAAATTGTGAGGTCACGAGATAGTCTTGTAACAGTAGGGTGGAAGCTGTCCTTAATCCTGGTGGTACATGCTTCTAGGCATTCATATCTTGTGCTTGATGGGAGAGGGGAGAAGGGAGAATGTCTGAGGTGGGTGGAGTCTTTGATACTTCAGTTGCTTTAATGAGTCTGTGAGAAGTATAGACAGAGTCAAGGATGTCTCCCGACAGGTACAGAACATTATTTAGAGGGGAGTATGAGCAGCCAGAGGCCATGATCTATATAGTTATTAATGACATAAGCAGGAGCAGGAATAAGGTCCTGGAAAGGTTTATTTTAAACTATGAGAGGCAGGGATAATATAGAAAATCAGAATCATCTCTGCAGTATAGAAATGACAAACAGCAGCAGATATGCTTTAAACAGGGTAAGTCTAAACCAATGATTCCTCATGGAGGGGGGGGGGAACGGTACCTAGTGGGGCTTTAGGGGAAATAGGATTCGGCAGTGGCATTCAAGATTCATGGGGGGGAGGGGGGGATAAGCACAACCCTAACTTGAGGCACTTCAAAAAAAAAGGATGAGGCACTGGAACAGGGGAAGAACCATAGCTCTGCAGGTGCTGAGTACTCATCTTCACCATGTGTCCGAAACTCAGCAATATCATCCAGCCTTACCAACCAATCAGACATTATTGGGGTTGCACAAGTTAGCAACCAGGGTGCAAAGCAGTTCCCGACTCATGGCACAGACCGAGTTCATACGATTTAACAGATGGCAAGTCAAGTACATCCTCTCAACTTTCTTTACTGATCTATGGGAAACAGGTCACGCAGCAATACTGTGCTGGCCAGAACCAAACAGTGAAATAGAGCCAATCAGTGAACCTGCTGACCCCGAAGATTCCTCTTGAGGTGTTCAAAGCAAACTTGGCTTCATATATGTGGTTAAGAAACATCTTTGGGGATTATGAGACCTGATGTGATCAGTCAATCACGCTAACTAGAGTAGTGAAAAGGTAGCTTGCCGAACACCAGCTCTATCCCAACTAACATTCAGATTCCAATCTGAATCCTTGTCAATGTAATTTTTGCTGTTATAATTGTCTTCACCTTCACCTCGCCGTTCCTTTGCGTGCAATGCCATCGGTCTATTCTTGTCGACATGCTGCTGTCATCAACATCCAATAGGCATTCCCAGTTTGTGTTAATTTTTTATTTTAATTTAGCTCTGTTAATGATGGTTAGGTATGTACGGTGCAACCTCTATGAGTCTGAAGGTGGTTAAGCCTTGAATTCTAATCCCGCTAAGAAACAGAAACTACAGAAAGCACGTCAATACAATGCTACGTACCTGGAGCATGGTTTTATTCTATTCCCATCAGATCCGGACTGGGTGATTAACCCATTTCTTTGCAAGATGGAAGAACAGGAAGAGAGCTCGCAAGAAGAAATTACTGAAATTCAGGATGATGAAGAAGCGAAAATGCTTTTCAAAACTGTCTGCTTTTATATGTGGCCACACAGCTATGTGGAGTTTCCTGGTCTTTGGAGAAGAGCCAAGCTGCTCTTCATCGCATTTCCATCCCCCTACCTTGTTGAAAGAGGCTTCATAGTCATAGTGATACTTTATTGATCCCAGGGGAAATTGGTTTTCATTACAGTTGCACCATAAATAATTAAATAGTAATAAAACCGTAAATATTTAAATAGTAATATGTAAATTATGCCAGGAAATAAGTCCAGGACCAGCCTATTGGCTCAAGGTGTCCGACCCTCCAAGGGAGGAGTTGTAAAGTTTGATGGCCACAGGCAGGAATGACTTCCTATGATGCTCTGTGTTGCATCTCGGTGGAATGAGTCTCTGGCTGAATGTACTCCTGTGCCCACCCAGTACATTACGTGGTGGATGGGAGACATTGTCCAAGATGGCATGCAACTTGGACAGCATCCTCTTTTCAGACACCACTGTCAGAGAGTCCAGTTCCATCCCCACAACATCACTGGCCTTATGAATGAGTTTCTTGATACTATTGGTGTCTGCTACCCTCAGCCTGCTGCCCCAGCACACAACAACAAACATGATAGCACTGGCCACCACAGACTCGTAGAACATCCTCAGCATCACCCAGCAGATGTTAAAGGACCTCAGTCTCCTCAGGAAATAGAGACGGCTCTGACCCTTCTTGTAGACAGCCTCAGTGTTCTTTGACCAGTCCAGTTTATTGTCAATTCGTATCCCCAGGTATTTGTAATCCTCTACCATATCCACACTGACCCCCTGGATGGAAACAGGGGTCACTGGTACCTTAGCTCTCCTCAGGTCTACCAACAGCTCCTTAGTCTTTTTCATATTAAGCTGCAGATAATTCTGCTCACACCATGTGACAAAGTTTCCTACTGTAGCCCTGTACTCAGCCTCATCTCCCTTGCTGATGCATCCAACTATGGCTGAGTCACCAGAAAACTTCTGAAGATGACAAGACTCTGTGAAGTAGTTGAAGTCCGAGGTGTAAATGGTGAAGAGAAAGGGAGGCAAGACAGTCCCCTGTGGAGCCCCAGTGCTGCTGATCACTCTGTCGGACACACAATGTTGCAAGCACACGTACTGTGGTCTGCCAGTCAGGTAATTAAGAATCAGTGAACCACTTACTCACAAAACACAAATACCGCTTGGGCATAGTTAGGTGTGGGGACGTAAGGCTTTTGCTGACACAGCTTGAATCAGATATCTCAACTCTTGCTAAAAATCACCAAGTTCAAGGATCACATTGATATCAAAGCTGCTGTAGAGCACACAGCTACTGTGTGCATGCAGCATGAATGTTCTTGTAGAAACATGACACCAGGACAACATTCCAGGCACAATTAATCTTCAGGTCATGCCAATCAGGAACTTGGATTATATTATCTTTTGTGACTGCATGCTTTTCTGCTTTCCTAACTAAATGTTCTATGTGTCATGTCCTATGTGCTGTTGCTACTGCATTTTTGCACCTTGGCTCCACAGGAATATTATCTTGTTTGGTTGTATACATGTGTACATTGTCAACCCTCTGCATGCCTTGCGGTACATCAGGCAGCAACCTTTGCGTTTCTTTAGCATTTGTTGAGGCAGAGTTTGTAGCGTTTTACAAGGCCAATTTGCTAGCTTGACACTCAACCCAACATGGATGAACAGTGTGCAAGGAGCCGGCAAGATTCGAACCCAGAAGCACTCGCCTCGAAGTCTGCTGCCAGTGCCACTACACCACCAGTTGGTATGGTGAACGACAATTAAAAATGAACTTGAACTAAGCTCTCAACTGTCTATTCCAGGACATCTGAAATGTCCTCCTCCTTTTTTGAGATGTGGCTTTCCCTCTGCCACAGTTACCAAAGCCCTCACCTGCATCCCCTCCATTTTCTGTGTTTCTGCATTCCCCTACCTCCCCCAGGCAGAAGAGAGGTACAGTGCATGTAGTCATTAACTTTCACCCATCTACCTCTGCATTCAACACATCAATTTTCATCATTTCTATCACCTGCAGTGTGATCCCAGCAATCAGATCCTCCCCTTTCTTCCCATTCTGCTTTTCATGGCGTCTTTTCTCCTTCTGAGTCCCTGATTCAATCATTCCTCCCCATCTATCAATCGGTCCTCATCAGATCTCCAATTTCAGGTAACCTGAAACCCTGCTGTTCCTTTCTCTCTCCTTCTGATATACCTATGACCCATGCCACACACCCTTCTTTCCACTGCACCCAAAACTCCCAGCTACCTGTTATCCAGATTCATTCTCCTCTCCCACCTGTTTCCATCTGCCTGTAACCTTCTTCCCACTTGATGCCCCGTCCCTTTCCCCTGATGCCCCGTCCCTTTCCCTTGATGCCCCGTCCCTTTCCCCTGATGCCCCGTCCCTTTCCCTTGATGCCCCGTCCCTTTCCCTTGATGCCCCGTCCCTTTCCCCTGATGCCCCGTCCCTTTCCCTTGATGCCCCGCCCCTTTCCTTTGATGCCCCGTCCCTTTCCCTTGATGCCCCGGTCCCTTTCCCTTGATGCCTCGTCCCTTTCCCTTGATGCCCCGGTCCCTTTCCCTTGATGCCCCAGTCCCTTTCCCTTGATGCCCCGGTCCCTTTCCCTTGATGCTCCATTCCTTCCCACTTGGTACCCCGCCCCTTTCCCTCTCCCTGCTCTTTCTCTTTTGCCCAGCCTGCCTTATCTACTTCCGCTTACCATTTTCCTTTTATATCTGATTCCATAATCTAGAGCCCTTTGTTGTCTTCACTATCACCTACCAGACTCTGTCGCTATTTCTATCTGTCTCTCCTCCACTTGCCTCCATCTGCCCATCAACTTTTCCTCACATGGAACCACCAATCGCTTGCCAGCTCCTGCCTCAACCCTCTCTATAACCTCTTTATGCAACTCCCTGTGCTCCCTTTACATGTTCAGGACTGATCCAGTGTCTTGACTAGAAACGTTGATGGTCCCTTTGCCTCCACAGATGCTGCCTGATCTGTTCAGTCCTCCAGTAGCTTGTTTTCACTTCCACAACATGTTAAATTGATGGTTATAGAACATTGGTATCGCATCAAAGAACAAAATATGAAGTATTTTCGGACCAGATCATTGTTTGACTTGAAAGGACATTATGTCTAAGAACTCAATTAGCAAAGCAGGAACTTCCATTGTATTTGTATCATCTGTGGACATTATTTGATGATGGCTGAAATTAGAACTAATACCTTGCAGCTTTCCTCATGCTATCCACTCAAACGGAAGATTAGTCTGAACTCATGTGCAGATATCTCTGTCAGTTCTTTCGGTTGTAATCTCAGTGAATTAGATTCTGTCTAGAAGAATTATTACAGCATTTTCACCTGGTACTTTCTGTGCAGTTGGTCACAAACAATTGATCTGATAGAGCAAGCAAAGTTCTCCAATAGCTGTTCAACACCATATTTTCCACTGCTCACAATGTACAGTTCTTTTTACAGCACCAGATTTAGCAATTTGCCATTTTAAAGTAATTGCAGAAGCCCAACATTTCTGCAGTGGCATTGTTACACTGTTGCCATGGGATAGGATTATTTTGGGTCTAAGCTTTTTCAATATAAATAGCCATTTCAGAAAAATTAAAACATTACTGTCAGAATGAGAATCAGGTTTAGTATCACTGGCGGATACTGTGAAGTTGTTGCTATGCGGCAGCAGTTCAGTGCAATACCTAAAAATGAAATCTGTCAATTGCAATAAGAAGTACACATACAGTGGTGTGCAAAAGTTTGGGCACCCCGGTCAAAATTTCTGTCACTGTGAATAGCTCAGCGAGTAAAAGATGAACTATTTTCCAAAAGGCATAAAGTTAAAGATGACACATTTCTTTAATATTTTAAGCAAGAGAGTATTTTTATTTCCATCTTTTACAGTTTCAAAATAACAAAAAAGGAAAAGGGCCTGAAGCAAAGTTTGAGCACCCTGCACATCAGTACTTAGTAACACGCCCTGTGGCAAGAATCACAGCTTGTAAACACTTTTTGTAGCCAGCTAAGAGTCTTTCAATTCTTGTTTGGGGGATTTTCGCAAACAAGCCATCCTCTTTTCATCTTTGGCTTTTTTACAGATGGTGTGATGTTTGCTTCCAGAATTTGCTGGTATTTAATTGAATTCATTCTTCCTTCTACCAGTAAATGTTCCCGGTGCCACTGGCTACAACACAAGCCCAAAGCATGATCGATCCACCCCTGTGTGCTTAACAGTTGGAGAGGTGTTCTTTTCATGAAATTCTGCACCCTTTTTTCTCCAAACATACCTTTGCTCATTGCGGCCAAAAAGTTCTATTCAAAAGGAACATCTAAACAAGCCTAATGCATTTTGGAAACAAGTTCTGGGGACTGATGAAGTTAAGATAGAACATTTTAGTGGCAATGAGCTGAAAAAGACAGATGTTAGAGGGAAAGTGGAGCTAGGAGCAACAACCGTGCATCTGGAACCACCGTGGGTGAAGTCACCAGAGGGATACGAGTAGATTGGCAAGAGGAATGGACACAGGTAATTCATTAGAGGAGGCTAGCTGCAAAGTTACATCAGCTAGAAGGTTTCAAAGGTTTCAAAGGTACACTTAATGTCAGAGAAATATATACAATATACATCCTGAAATCTCGCAACCATCCACGAAAACAGAGGAGTGCCCCAAAGAATGAAAGACAGTTAAATGTTAGAACCTCAAAGTACCCCCCAGCTCCTCCTTCCCACACATAAGCAGCAGCAAGCAATGATCCCCCCCTCCCCCACCAGCAAAAATAAACATTGGCACCCGCCACCGAGCACTAAAACGTGAGTAGAGCAACCGCAAAGACACAGACTTGCAGTACTCCAAAGATTACTTGTTCGCCCAGTATTCGACATACCACAGGCTCTCTCTCTCCCTAATAAGGGAGAAAGATATGTCTCCGTTTCACAGCGAGAGGGGAGAAATAACAAACAACTTGTTGGTTTACAATGTTAAAACTCTGTTAAATCACTTTTTCCGAGCTCTGTGTCCAAAAATCTCGGATCTCTGGGCACCCAGCCTTAGATCTTTCATCTCCAATTACACACGATCTCCTGCCCAGACATCGACCTTCGATCCACCTGTCTGCAGAGCCACGAGATCTCAGGCCAGAGTGATAGTACTCAGGATGAGGTATTTGGTTTAAAGAGTGAGGCAATGTGTAGTGAGACCGGTAGCAAGGAGAGGCTGATAATAGGGCAAAATTGCAGTCAACAGGATGAGTTGCAATGTAAAAGGAAAGTCATTCATTAGAATAAACAGGTCAGGAGGTCAAATAGATTAACATGGAACTCAGTAAACAAATTAGTAGAGGAAAGAAATTGAAGCGAGATTGTGAGGTAAAATACGTCAACATCAGCAGAGACTTTCAGAAGGATATGAAGACATAATTCTCAAAGTGGACGATGATCAACCAGAAGTCTTGGGTCATATTGGCACAAATGACATAGGTAGGAAAGGTGAGGAGGGCCTAAAGAGATATTTCAGGGAGCTAGGAAGGAAGCTGAGAAACAGGACCTTCAGGGTAGTAATCTCTGGATGCTGCCTGAGCCATGCGCCAGTGAGGGTAAGAATAGGATAACTTTGCAGATGAATGTGTGGCTGAGGAATAGTTGCAGGGGGCAGTGGTGCAGATTTATGGACCATTAGGATCTCCTCTGAAGAAGTTACAACCTGTACAAAATGGATGGGTTGCAGCCACACCCAAAGGGGACCAACATATTTGTGGGCAGGTTTGCTAGAGCTGTTCAGAAGGGTTTAGACTAATTTGGCAAGGGGAAGGGAACCAGAGTGATAGTACTCAGGATGAGCTATTTTGTTTAAAAACAGAGGCAATGTGTAGTGAGACCGATAGCAAGGAGAGGCTGATGATAGAGCAAAATTGCAGTCAACAGGTTGAGTTGCAATGTAAAAGTGGACGAAATCGAAAAGGCTGAACATAGGACTGAATGTGCTCAGTATACGGAATAAGGTAGGTGAACTTGTAGCAGTTACAGATTGGCAGGTATGATGTTGTAGGCATCACTGAATCGTGGCTGAAAGAAGATTATAGCTGGGATCTGAATGTCCAAGCGTACACATTGTATTGAAAGGATAGGCAGGAAGGCAGAGGGGGGACATTGCTCTGTTGGTAAAAAATGAAAACAAATTGTTAGAATATTTCTATCTTTATTATTAGAATATTTCTATTTCCATCTTTAATATCTCTATTTTTTCCTTTCAGGGTTCTTTCAAAGACCCTGACCTGGAGTTACACACTGACTATGGTTCTTTGCGGGAATGTGACCCACTCTCAGGGTTTCACAACTGGCCATTGTTCGGTGCACCAAGGGCTCGGCCTAAGAGCTCCGTTCACCTTGGGACGATCGGGTTTTCGTGGCTGTGGAGGCAGGGGAATGAGAGGTCAGAGTCCGAGCAGAAGACTGGTATGTCGGGGGAGATGAAAGATGTAAGGCTGTGTGCCCAGAGACCCGAGATCTTTAGACACAGAGCTCGGAAAAAGCGACACAACCAACTTTTAACATCGTAATCTAGCGAGTTGTTTGTTATGTCTCCCCTCTCGCTGTGAAACGGAGACATCTCTTTCTCCCTTATTAGGGAGAGAGAGAGCCTGTGGTATGTTGAATACTGGGCGAACAAGTAGTCTTTGGATACTGCAAGTCTGTGTCTTTGCTGTTGCTTTGCTCATGTTTGCTTGCTACCGCTTACACACGGAAGTGGGGAGCTGCGGGGGACTTCGGGGTTCTAACATTTAACTGTCATTCATTCTTTGGGGCACTCCTCTGTTGTCTATTCTCTATTGTTGTCTGTTGTCCATTGTCTATTCAAGAAAGAGTTAGATAGAGCTCTTAAAGGTAGTGGAGTCAAGGGATATGGGGATATGGGGAGAAGGCGGGAACAGGGTACTGATTGTGGATGATCAGCCATGATCACAGTGAATGGAGATGCTGGCTCGAAGGGCCAAATGGCCTGCTCCTGCATCTATTGTCTATTGTCTATTGTCCATTGTTTTCATGGATGTTTGTGAAGAAAAATCATTTCACCATGCATATTGTATACGTTTCTCTGACATTAAATGTACCTTTAAAACCTTTGAGAAAGAGGTTTCATGGGATCGGAGAGTGTTCAATCTTTTTAGGTAGGTCTAAGGAACTGTAAGGGTAAAAAGATCCTGATGGGAGTTATATACAGACCCATAAACAGTAGTAAGATGTGGCCTACAAATTACAACGGGAGATACAAAATGTATGCCAAAAGGGCAAAGTTACGATAGTCATGGGGGATTTCAATGTGCAGGTAGATTGGTAAAATTAGATTGGTGCTGATCCCAAGAGGAGGAATTTCTAGAATGTCTATGAGGTGGCTTTTTAGAGCTCATGGTTGAGCCCACAAGGGGATCACCTATTTTGGACTGGGTGTTGTGCAATGAACCAGAATTGATTAGAGAGCTTTAGGTGAAGGAACCTTTAGGGGAAAGTGATCATAATATAATAGAATTCATGCTACAGTTTGAGAAAGACAAGCTAAAGTCAGATGTATCATTATTCCAGTAGACTGGAGGGAATTGGAGAGGGATGAGAGAAGAGCTGGACAAAATTGATTGGAAAAGAACACTGGCAGGGATGACAGCAGAACAACAATGGCTGGAATTTCTGGGAGCAATCTGGAAGACACAGGGTATATATATCCCAAAGAGAAGGAAGTATTCGAAAGGTAATTGATACAACCATGGCTGACAAGAGAACTCAAAGCCAACCTAAAAGCCAAAGAGAGGGAATATAATAGAACCAAAATTAGTGGAAAACTAGCAGATTGGGAAGATTTTAAAAACTAACCAAAGGCAACTAAAAATGTCATAAAGAAGGAAAAGATGGAATACAAAAGTAAGCTAGCCAATTATATTAAAGAGGATACCAGAAGATTTTTCAGATACATGAAGTGTAAAAGAGAGATGAAAGTAGATATCGGACCACCGGAAAATAATGCTGGAGAGGTAGTAATGGGGGGGAAATGGAAATAGAGGATGAAATGAATAAGCTTTTTGCATTAGTCTTCACTGTGGAAGACACTAGCAGAATGCTGGAAGTTTGAGAGTGCCAGGGTCCAGTAGTGTGTGAAGTTCCCATTACTAGGGACAGGTTCTTGGGAAAGTGGAAGGTCTGAAGATAGATAAGTCACCGAGACCTGATGATGAGCATCCCAGGGTTCTGAAAGAGGTGGCTGAAGGGATTGTGGAGGCAATAGTAATGATCTTTTAAGAATCAATTGATTCTGGCATGGTTCTGGAGGACTGGAAAATTGAAAATGTCACTTGAAAATGTACAGGTCAAGTTGGTGGTGAGGAAGGCAAATATGATGTTGGCACTCATTTTGAGAGGACTAGAATATAAAAGTAAAGATGTATTGTTGAGGCTTTATAAAGCAATGGTGAAGCCTCATTTTGGAGTATTGTGAGCAGTTTTGCACCCCTTATCCATGAAAAGATGTGCTATCATCAGAGAATGGTCAAAGGAGGTTCACGAAAATTACTTCAGAATTGAAAAGCTTGTCATATGAGGATCATTTGATGTCTCTGGGCCTGCACTCACTGGAATTCAGAAGATTAAGGAGTTATCTCATTGAAACCCATTGAATGTTGAAAGGCCTTAATAGAGTTGATGTGTAGAGAATGTTTCCTATTATTGGGGAGTCTAAGACCAGAGGGCACAGCCTCAGAATGGAGATCAGGAAGAATTTTTTATCTAGAGAGTGGTGAATCTGAGGAAGTCATTGCTGCAGGTGATTGTGGAGTCCAAGTCTTCACGTATATTTAAGGCAGAGGTTGATAGAGTCTTGATTAGTCAGGACATGAAAGGCGAAAGCAGAGGTTTGGGCTGAGGGGGAAAATGGATCAGCAGAGATGAAATACTGGAACAGATTCAATGGGCTAAATGGCCTAATTCTGCTCCTATATCTTATTGTCTTATGATCTTATAACGAATTATGATCGTACTGGATACCATCAGTGTCGTTGACCAAGGCTGGAGAGAGATAATATTTCTGCACCTACTACAAAGGTCAAAGGTTCATTTTATTGTCAAAATATGCATGTACAATACAAGCCTGATATCCGTCTTCTCTAGATAGCCATGTAATACAGAAAACCCATGGTAGCTGTTGAAAAGCCATCACTTCCTCCTGGACATGAAAAAGAAAAAGAAACAAAACTCACAGACCCTACCCCCCGCTGCCCTTCTTCCACAAAAAACTAACAGGTCGTCCTCACCCCCAAAAACCACAAACCCACAACCTTCTCCCTTGCAAAAAAAAAGCGGTGATAACATTAAATCCCCAACCTCTCTCTCACACACAAAACCTACCAGTCTGACCACACAGAACAACACCAGCATCAGACCCCAAATCCCAAACTTCTCTCCTGTATAAGAAGTAAGATATCACCCACCACCAATTGGCAACAAGAAAGAAAACACTGAATACCAAAGGAGAGCAACAGAAAGTACAGTCCAATAATGACGTAAATCTCAGAATATCAAAACCATCCTTCCACCAATTTTTGAGGAGAGCGGCCCCACAAACTCAGTCCTTCTATGGAGAGCAAACCGCCTTGCCAGGTGATTAGATTTCAGTTGAATGCAGCAAAATCCACCTAATTGCTCCCAACTATAATGGTCCGATAAAGAAACTAAAAGGACAAAATGCTTACATGTGAAGGCATTTAAAGAGGAAGATACAGCCTAAAATAGCGAAGTTAAAGAAATGCTCAGCATTTAAAAACTGTCATTGGGTGGACTAGGTTGAATTAGTTTATTTCGATTATAAGCTTGCGATAGTCTTCATTATGATTCGTAATAAGTATACAACGATTCATTCTGATGGGCTGGCTGCCAGCAGGAGGTATATAGTTTAAGTACAGCTTAATTAATTTTTACAGCATTGTGTTGAGGTAAACATAGTTAGAATGGAAAAAAATAGGGAATAGAAAATACTGAAAATTTTCAGTGGATCGTTTATCCACTGTGGAGGGAAATGATGGGCCAGAATTTTGTGTGGACCTTTTCAAAAACAAAATATTTAAGATGCTAGTTAGAAACTGTTCTGCAATAGTCTTCTTTTCCAATTAAGAGGGAGTGTCCCAAATAAATGAAGGGAATCCCAACTATTTCCTAGATTAGTTTTTGTACTTCAAGAATTTTCCCAAATATGCGGCTGCCCCAATTATCTGGAATCCAATGTAATTAAATTAGTTACATGACTAAATGAACAGCACAGTTGTATTTTTTTTCTCTCAGCAGTTCTGCAATCTGCAAGATTTTCATTGAAAACTAGCCTGGAAATGGAAATATATACCAGTAAGTGAAATTATTTGGCCCCCCCAGCCAGAGTTAACAGAAGTAAGTAAACCTAAACTGCAGGAGGGTCTGATGTAATAATCAGATATGACCTTTTCCCTGGAGGTTGAAATGGTTATCCATAACACCTAAGTAATTATTCAATCTTTACTGATCGCTGAAGGGAAGCGGGCAATACTTTCAATTCAATTACAGTTGATTTATCTGAGGGTGGAGTGGGGATTGGGTGGGTAGTGGTGTCATTAGAGCCAAGGAAGAACACCAGTATCAGGAAGCTGAATGAAGGAGACATGTTGCAATGTCTGTTAAATTAGTTTTAAAGGCCGCGATTTCTCTCAAATCATTCTTAGGTTGAAAAGCCAGAGTTCACTTCTATTTATCTGTGACTATTTTCATTAAGGGAGATTGAAATGTTAAGTGCAATAACTGGTTCTGTGGTACATGTAGCTGTGATCTGAAATTGCTACCATACCACATTTAGCCTGTGCGTTATAGTACTGTTGAAACTGTGTTTGTACGTTCTATTCTGCCCATTATTTTGCACTTGCCAATTAGATACATGGAGCTAATATTGTTACAAGAGCTGATTAGGTTAAGGGAAGTATTATTTTGTCTTTCATCTCAATCAAGGAGTTGGAAATAACTTCTGTAGAAATAGAATACAGGGGAGCTGTAAATCAGCTGTCAACTCACCATTACTCTCACTATTGTGCAAGATTAAAATTACCCCCATAGTGGAATTCCTGCAGTCCAGACTTAGAGGTGGTTCGGAATTGAGACCATGCCCTGCCCTGCAGCTGCTGTTCTTGATGCAATTAGCATGGTAGTAAAGAGAATTGTTATAAAATGAGAAGTCAGCAGGTGCAGGTATTAAAAAAAATAGATTGCCAGTAAAGGGTAGTATAAACAACTTTAAACTCTAGCTGTGTAAAATGTAATGACTATTACTGCTGAGGGCAGGAAATAATTATACCATTTTGTAACTGAGTAGGTTTAATACAAGTGGCTGGGATAGCAAATCACCAACATCTGCAATGCAAGAAAATAAAGCAGCTACTGCTTGGGTTATTGGACTGTTAGCGACCACATCGCAGTTTTCATTTCCACTGATTGTCCAGGGGGTGGGGTGGTTATGCTTGGCCTCTAATTAAATCTGACCCATGCATTTTACCTAAGATACAGATGATGGCAAATTGTATCGTTTAGAATACATACGGTTTCATTTTCAGCTTTAATAAACAATATCCTGTCAGAAACCAAACACTTTAGCATCAAAGTAGGAAAATGAAAGAGCACAGAGGCATCTGTGTAGTCGAGCAACAACTGGGGCGTTTCCACAGCAGGGTTTCATATTTTGGTGCTTGCTAATCTTACATGAACTTCACAGACTAAAGATCGTGGGTCTTTCTGTTTACTCATGGATATCTGAATTCTGAAAGCTATTACCCTTCTAAATTTTGTGAAATTCTACTCTCTAGAAACCGTATTGAATTAACCAACAACAACTAATGCTAAGCACTTTTAATGTTTCAATGGCATGTTTAAATAATATTAAGTTCCGACATAATGCAACATTTGTTATGCATACACATCCAGAATTTTCACCAAGCTGTTTCCTGCCTGTGAAGCTGGCTCTTCCTTAAAAGCAGACCTCCAAGGGAGCATACATGAAGAAGCTGGCTCTGAGATCAATAAAGTTCTGAGCTTCACAAGGCCTCCCAGTTGTAGATACCATTGAAAATCTTTGAGTGCTCACTAACACACCCTGCCGGAACCAGCTGCCAAAACCGTGTTTATCAGCTTGAATCTTTGTGAATGTATCACCAACATTCAAATAAAATCAAAAATTGTTATAAATTAAATATACTTCTTTTTACAACTATTAACATTTTTAAAAACACATCAAACACAAGAAAAATGTTGAAACTCAAGTAAATAGGTTAAGTTAGTTAAATTAGTAACACGTTATTTACCTACCTTTCCCAGCCCTTTCTGTCTCTTGCAAAGAGTGATGCTGTTGAACCTGTGTCTGCTGTAAACTGACACAGGTTCAATGGGAAAATTTCCCCGGATAACTGCCAGGGAATGAGAGAAGTTTCTATTCCTTCACTGGAATCCAGGAGCAATTCAATGTCAGATCACTGTCACAAAGACACCAGTAAGGACACCTGTATGGAAGTCTGGAATTTCACTTTCCCTGGAAGACCACAGAATTCCACACAGTTATGGAATGAAAGTAGGACAAGTCCATATGTTTCATTCTTACAAACACTGTAGGTGTCATCTTCTTTAGGACTTCATAAGGTTCTTAGCTTGTCCGGTGTTTTATCTCTAGCAATGAAGAAAACAACCACAGTCTATGTCATGCTTAATATTAAGTCTGAAAATTCAGCTGCAGATACAACAGTCAGTCACATTACCAGCCATTCATTGATCTCTAGTAAGACTACATTTAGAATACTCTTCTATCAAAACTTTATTTCACAATGGGCAGGTATCTTGGAAAAGTGATATAAAGGATCATTACGCCATTTTTCAGATTCTGACCGAAATCTTCAGATGAGCTTAGGAGAACCCCTGTTGTACCATAATTCTGTCACTCATCTATCAAAAAGCTAATGTTCATATTCCCCAGCAGTCCTCTGACCACTGGAGGGAAGCATCTAATACAGGCCTTGGATGTGACCTGTAAATGAATCATTTTTCTGGAAAGTCACATGCAGACAATACTCAAATCGAAATCTAGAAAGGAAGATATTCTAAAGGCTATGTAATCATCACTATTAAAGAAAATCAAAGCCATTTGTTGGTTAGGGCAGTATGTCTGCTCATTTTATACTGAGCACTCAGCTTGGACATCGTAAACGCTAAAAAGAGGGTGTTTAGAGATGGAAATAGGGAGGAGCTGAGGACAATACAGAGGGAACTGAAAGCCAGGATCAGGGAGGCCAAAGACAGGTACAGGAGGAAGCTTGAGTGGAAACTCCAGCAGAACAACATGAGAGAGGTCTGGAGGGGGATGAGGACCATCACTGGGTTCCGGCAAACTAGAACAGAGGAGCTGAAGGCAGTGTGGACAGGGCCAATGAACTTAACCTGTTCTTTAACAGATTTGACATTGTGGCCCCTGCCCATCCCCCACATGAGCCATCTGTTGTCAGCCCCCAACCAACACATATTCCGTTCTCCCCTCCTACCCCTCCTCACAGTCCCCCACCCTGCTCTCATGACTATACCCCTTCCCCACACGAAACCACCATGATGGGCTTCACAGCTGAACAGGTGAGAAGACAGCTGAAACGTCTCAACCCAAGCAAGGTTGCAGAACCGGATGGTGTCAGTACCAGGGTGCTCAAAGCCTGTGCCCCTCAGCTATGTGGAGTACTTCGCCATGTATTCAACCTGAGTCTGAGGCTCCGGAGGGTTCCTGTGCTGTGGAAGACATCCTGCCTCGTCCCTGTGCCGAAGACGACGCGCCCCAGCGGCCTCAATGACTACAGACTGGTGGCATTGACCTCCCACATCATGAAGACCCTGGAGAGACTTGTTCTGGAGCTGCTCCGGCCTGTGGTCAGGCCACACTTAGATCCCCTCCAGTTCGCCTACCAGCCACGACTAGGAGTTGAGGATGCCATTGTCTACCTGCTGAACTGTGTCTACGCCCACTTGGACAAGCCAGCGAGCACTGAGAGGGTCATGCTTTTTGACTTCTCCAGTGCATTCAACACCATCCGCCCTGCTCTGCTGAGGGAGAAGCTGACAGTGATGCAGGTGGATGCTTCCCTGGTATCATGGATTCTTAATTACCTGACTGGCAAACCACAGTACGTGTGTTTGCAACACTGTGTGTCTGACAGAGTGATCAGCAGCACTGGGGCTCCACAGGGGACTGTCTTGTCTCCCTTTCTCTTCACCATTTGCACCTCAGACTTCAACTACTGCACAGAGTCTTGTCATATTCAGAGGTTTTCGGATGACTCTGCCATAGTTGGATGCATCAGCAAGGGAGATAAGGCTGAGTACAGGGCTACGGTAGGAAACTTTGTCACATGGTGTGAGCAGAATTATCTGCAGCTTAATGTGAAAAAGACTAAGGAGCTGTTGGGAGACCTGAGGAGAGTTAAGGTACCGGTGAGCCCTGTTTCCATCCAGGGGGTCAGTGTGGACATGGTGGAGGATTACAAATACCTGGGGATACAAATTGACAATAAACTGGACTAGTCAAAGAACACTGAGGCTGTCTACAAGAAGGGTCAGAGCCGTCTCTATTTCCTGAGGAGACTGGGGTCCTTTAATGTCTGCTGGACGATGCTGACGATGTTCTACGAGTCTGTGGTGGCCAGTGCTATCATGTTTGCTGTTATGTGCTGGGGCAGCAGGCTGAGGGTAGCAGACACCAACAGAATCAACAACCTCATTATTAAGGCCAGTGACATTGTGGGGATGGAACTGGACTCTCTCACGGTGGTGTCTGAAAAGAGGATGCTGTGCAAGTTGCATGCCATCTTGGTCAATGTCTCCCATCCACCACGTAATGTACTGGGTGGGCACAGGAGTACATTCAGCCAGAGACTCATTCCACCGAGATGCAGCACAGAGCATCATAGGAAGTCATTCCTGCCTGTGGCCATCAAACTTTACAACTCCTCCCTTGGAGGGTCAGACACCCTGAGCCAATAGGCTGGTCCTGGACTTATTTCATAATTTACATATTACTATTTAACTATTTATGGTTCTATTACTATTTATTATTTATGGTGCAACTGTAACGAAAACCAATTTCCCCCGGGATCAATAAAGTATGACTATGACTATGACTATGACTATTGTTTCTCTATCCATGGCACAGTAGCATAGCGGCTAGCCCAATGGATTACAGCATCAGCATCAGCCATCAATTCCCGTCACTGCCTGTAAGGAGTTTGTATGTTCTCCCCGTGACTGCATGGGTTTCCTATACTCCAATTTCCCCCCACATTCTAAACACTCATGGGTTAGGGTGAGTGAGTTATGGGCTGAGGCAGTAAGTATCAATCTTAACCGTACATCAAAATCCTCGTGCCAGTTGAGGACATCATTGTGCCAGTAGAATATAAATCTAGCGTATTGAAAGTTCCCAGTCTCTTTGGATTCTCAGGCTCACCAACGTGGGAGTCGTGATTGGTGTTATGGGAACAGTGAAAGGGTGCTGCAGTGGAAAAGAGTCCAAGTGCACACTTCAGTTAAGTGTTTATAACTGGGTGTAACTCAAAGGGTTTACTGACTGTTTAGTGACTTAGTTAACTAACTTACTGGTAGTGAGTGTATTCTGGATGGACGGTGGAGATATTAGATTAGAGGATGGGGAAGAGAGGTTAGAAGAGAATCTCTGCGTTACCCTTTAAGTGAACGCCCTCCCCTATGCAGCTGTGCCAGTACTGTCCATGTAGTCCCAGTCCCAGTCCCAGACCAGATCCATTACCCTTTCAGCCTCCACGGAAAAGGGAGAGAGAGAGCAAAATGCCGAGGGAGAGGATGCCATGGGGGAGAGGGAGCTGGGGAGGATAACGTTCTGGGTTTCACTGAGGTGACTACAATCAGGGAATTTTCTGCCAGTGAACTGGCGGAGCTGGGTAGCAGGTATAGGTAGAAGACAGGGGAGCATCTTCCCATGTGATTGCTGAGGACCTGGGATGTGGGTGAGGTTAGCTGGAGTGAGTTTATCCAACAGGGAGACGGGTGTCCTGGGGGATGTAATTCCACCACACGATTAACAACACCTTTCAAGTGCTAACTGCTTCCCGTGGAGCTGATGACACACTATGGGTCAGAGCGATAGTGGTTGTTAAGGTCACGTATCCGTCCCTCACTCTTCGAGGGGGATTTGAAACCCTGGGAGATGTGGAGCACAGTGGAGGAAGGGCCCAGAGCACTTTGCCAGTGTGCTCTGATCAGAGGGATCTCTCACAGCAGCAGCAACAACCAGAGGGTCATTGATTAACTTCGACCGTGGTGGGGTACTTTAGATTATGAAGACATGTTATCCTCTTTTATTGTCATTTAGGAATGCATGCATTAACAAATGATACAATATTTCCTCCGGTGTGATATCACAAAACACAGGACAGACCAAGACTGAAAAAAGCTAACAAAACCACATAATTATAACATATAGTTACAACAGTGCAAAAATACCATAACTTGATGAATAAGTCCATGAGCACAGTAAAAGTTCAAAGTCTCTCAAATGTCCCACATTTCACGCAGACTTATTTAAAGCAGCAGCTCCGCATTTAAAGCAATTGGAGGAACCTTATTGGGACCAGTGATGGGGGGGAACATAAGCTCCAGCAAGGTTATTGATAGAATTAAAGTACATTGGGGAAGATCATTTTAGTCGGTTGCACAAGTTAGACAAGCAGCCTGAGGACTGGAGGGCCTCGTGAGGAAATGTTTTTGGTGTTGCTCAGAACCGGGGTCCCATGGGAGTAGATGGATGATTTTCCCACTCCCACCCTCCATACCACATGGAGGAAGCACTGCCAGGGGTAGAGAGGTAAGGAGGCCATTCAGGAAGGAAGCTCATTCTCCAAACCCTCCCCTGATAAGAGCTGCCTCTGCCCTCCGTGAGATCCCTCACATTTCGCTCAGGGTTCTCTATATCCCTCGCTAGAGACTCTGCTAAAGGTGCAGACATCGTGCGGTGGGTGGCACCCTCCCACCTCACTCATGTAGGGATCCGATCGGGACTCCTGGGAGATACGCTCGGTGGCCCATTCCCAACCTGGGGACCCGAGGCCATTGCAGTACGTTGGGGGAGAGGGAATGTGCAGCAAAAGATGGCGCTAGTGGACCGTTGCCATGCACACCATCATTCTGCATAACCCAGTTAGCCGGTGGGGTCCCAGGGGCTGCTATAGAGGGGTTTGGGGGCTCACTTCTCCCCAGCAGGGAGGTTACCTCACAGGTGGCTATTGAACCAGCAAAACCATGACTATCTTGCTGTGGCCTCCCCAGAGTGCATTCTGGGCATGAATGGCCTAAGGGGTAGATTCCTGCAGACACACGAGGGTCATTTTGCCTTTGAGTTGGCACGGGCAAAGTTACTGGTGGGATCTGCCAAGTGGGAGCCTTTGATGACCTTGCCCATCCCCCCACCCAGTTAGCTAACACCAAGCAGTGCAGGATCCCGGGAGGCACAAAGGAGATCAGGGAAACTGTGGAGGCCCTGTGTGGGAGGGTGTCATCTCCCCTGCAACCTCCCCCTACAACAACCAGGTGTGGCCGGCGCAGAAGGAGAAAGGCACATGGTGTATGACCCTCGACTACAGACAATTGAATGGGCCTGCACTGCGGCTGTCCCGGATGCAGTGACACTTATTGAGGAGATGGGGGTAGGGAGGGGAAGCATTCTTACGTGGGAGCAGACCTAGCCAACACGTAATGCAGCTGTTGATCAAATGGCACAGATGATGACAGCCACAGTGTTTTCTGAGGAGGAGGAGGACAGAGGCAGCCTGGCGCTATGGGCACACAAGAATGGACATCTAGGTGGAGAATGTGCCGAGAAATGGGCAGTAGCTGCAGGGGTGGTGTTGAAACTTGATGAGGCCAGGACTGTGGCTGCAAGCTGCCCTGCTCACCAACAGGTTAAGTCCAGCGAGTGGCCAGAGGATTCATTGGTTTGCATCCAAAGGGGCGTGCAGGCTGCCACACAATCCACAGCTATGGCAAGTAGATTATGCTGCCACAGGTTAAAGACCGACATGTGTTCACAATGGGTGACACATGTTCCGGGGCCCTGGCTGGTGCAATAATAGGTTTGCTGTATATGTAATCCATGTGAAAGGTCCCCTGAAAGACCCAAATGGACGGTGGCTCACATTTCGCTGGAGACAAAGTCCAGGGGAATCCTGCGGAGTCTGGCATTTTATGCGTGCTCCACATCACAAATTGCCCACGGGCAGCAGGGCTGATTGAGCATATGAATGAGCTGTTGAAACAGCAAATTAAGGTATTGACCCTCACCCACACATTTGAGGGGTGCTGAGTGTGCTGTGATTGGACAGGAGTGCTGCACCTACCTCCCTAACAAGTCTGTGAACTTTACTCACCTGGCTGATCATAGCCAGCAAATAAAATCCATAGCTACTCTACCCCAGGGTGAAGCTGATGGTCTTTTGGGGTGTTGGGAAATTGATGGTCTACTGTAATACACTGGGTAGCAACTAGTGGGCTGATAATTCTAGTTATAACAGTGTTACATTTTGTGTGTAATATAGTGGGACATCTGCAGGGGTTATAATAGGCCAAGGGTTATGGTGTCGCACCTTTTGAGGATTGGGTGTTGCCGAAAGTGCCAATCCTACCTTTTCATCGAAAGCCACTCACCTATGCTAGCTAAAGATTGGCTTGTTAAGGAGCATTACAGCTGCTCCACTTGCTGCCATTTGATTACTGGCTGATGACATCATGTTGCCGAAAGAGTATAAAGCTAGTGCGTTGAAAGTACCAAGTCTCTTTGCAGCTGGTTGACAACATGCTTGAAGCATACAAAACCATGAAGTTCAGCATGTTACTAAAGGTTCATTTTCTGCATTCCCATTTAGGCTTCTTCCCTGCAAATTTTGGTGCTGTCAGTGAAAGGTTTCACCAGAACATTGCAGTCATGGAGAAATGGTACCAGGACAACTGGAATCCATCAATGCTGGCTGATTATTGTTGGACACTTAAGCAAGAAGCCTCAGACACTGAGTACAAAAATCAGCAATGAAACATCTTTAGCTTAGTCTTTATGCAATCAAACACATTATATTCAATAAAAGTTAATTTCCTGTTTCTCCAAATTCCTATGTGATACAAGTGGTCTGAAATTATATTTGTGTTCTGCTTCAAATGGTCTAGCATAAACAAAAAATAAACTTCTGAGGAAGCAGCACTTTCAGAAAGGTTTGCTGTCTAGTCTAGTTCACTTACTTACTGGTAGTAAGTGTCTTCTGTCCCAACTCAACAAATCCAATTTCACACAAAATGGCCATACTATTTTGGTGTCGGGAGCATGGAGGTTTGCGGGCTGACCCAGCACATCCTCAAACTGTGTTGGTAGTTGATACAAAAGACACATTTCATTATATATTTAGATGTTTTGATGCACACATGACCAATAAATAAAGCCTAAAGCAATGTGTTACGTAAGATAAACAAAGCTAAGCTAATCTTTAATGTCAACTGTTCGTTTTGTACAGTCAGTTCTTTAACTAGGAGCTGAAATATTTCTTTGTAGTTTATTTCCTCAAGCTTTTATATGCAATAATGCAGACACAATGAATTTGCACTACTATTTTGAAAGCTAACGTCAAAGGCAGTTGAGTGCGTTCAGCAACTTACAGACTTCACCGTCTCCACTGAACTGAACAGAAAGGAGTCATCATCTGTTCTGTAAAGTACTGTGTGTTTTGTCATGATGTCCCATTTTCCAAGGTCAAGGATTAGCACAAAGTCTCATCTTTTCTACTTCACTTAGATGAGGGATTCCTCTCGACTCTTTACCTCACATCTTTAAATGGGTAAGTAGCATGACAGTACAGCTGCCGAATCTGTCGTGATTTAACTGAGAGTATTAAAGCTTTGAACAGGACTTAAAAGCTGCATCACCGTCTTGTACAGGCACCTGACTGTAAGTCCCTACAAAGGAGTGCGAGGACTGCTGAGCGGATCATCGGGGTCTCTCGTCCACCCATCAGAGATATTTATCAGGAGCACGGTAGATACAGGACCATTAGCATTGTCAATGGTCCCTCCCATCCAGCCAAAAATCTTTTTGACACCAACTATCAGACAGGTGGTTTCATGGCATTAGGACAAGAGCTGATAGGATGGGAAACAGATTATTCCTCCAGGCCGTAAGACTACTGAACTCCCCGCCACCACTCAGATCTCATGATGCATGAAGTGTCAGTACTTTTTAACTTGTGTCACAAATGGACTTTATTATTTGTTAACTTACTAGTGGCAATATTACCTTATGTGTTATGTGTGTGAGTTACTCTGTATGTAGTGTGTTGCTCATGTTGGTCCAGAGGAGTGTTGTTTCATTTGGCAGTATACATTTGCATCATTGAATGACATTAAATCTGAACTTGAATTGTGCTGATGGAAGGACTTTTACCAATCAAAAACAAACTAAAATAAGAGAAAAAGCTTACACTTCATATTTGTGACAAAGTTCTACTATCAACCTGCTCACGCTGTAAGACATTGTCCTTTGACAGAAAAGATTCATTTTCAGATGCTGACAATATAGATAGCTCAGTAGCTACCTTGCAATGAAAGATGACATTAGTGGCAAAATTCACCATGGTTTCCTGTGCACATACTTTTCTTCAGAAGTCTTGGTCATTTGAAGAAAAGAATATTTGAGATGTGTAATGATCTAGTGTGGAGCTAGTAATGTTCGAAACATGAAACAGTCTGCAGTGCAGATGCTGGAAATCCAAATCAATGCAAGCAAAATGCTGGAGGATCTCAGCAGGCCAGGCACCATCTATGGAAATGAATAAACAGTTGATGTTTTGGGCTCAGACCCTTCTTCAGGACTGGAAAGAAAGGGGGAAGATGCCAGAATAAAAAGATGGGGGGAAGGAAATAGGCTGGTTGTAAAGTCATAGGTGAAGCCTGGTGGGATGAAAAGGTCAAGGTTGAGGTAAGAAGGAATCTAATAGGAGAGGAGAGTGGACCATGGAAGAAAGGAAGGAGGACGGGGCCGTAGGGGAAATAATAGGCAGGTGAGAAGAGGTAACAGGTCAGAATGGGGAATAGAGGAAGAGAGGAAGGGGGAATTTTTTTTACCAGAAGAAGAAATCAATATTCATGCTATCAGGTTGGAGGAATGTTTAATGTAGAGAAATCAAAGTTGAAATAAATGAATAATTTTCATCTTGGAGAATGCTGGCTTGTGGGGAACCCCAGCTGCACATTATCTGTATCAATGATTTGAATGTGGTGATTAAGTTTAAAATATCAATGACTGCTGATGATACAAAGCTGGTCTGTAAGGAGTAAGCAGAGAGAGACCACAGTGACTGGGCAACATGAGAATGAACATCAAATGAAAAACAACAATAAAAGGTTTTCTACTTTAGTAGAGGAAACAGAAAAGATTGGTATTGTTCTCTGGTGGTCAGGAGTAATTATTGGTGTTCAGGAGGGTCGGGGCAAAGTAGCACAGCTCATAGAGCTGCTGTCTCACAATTCCAGTGACCCAGGTTCAACCCTGACCTTGGTTGCTGTTTGTGTGTGTGGAGTTAGCAGGAATAGACAGACCATATAATAAAATCATGCCTGTTCTTCAGTCTCTGTGCCACTTTCCTGTATTAACTCTATGTCCCATAATTCCCTCAATATCTAAATATCCACTGATTTCTTTCTTGAATATACTCAGCAGCTATCTATACAAAATTGTCCAAATCCACACTGGGTCTGTGTGAATCTATGTTCATGTCCTTTGCTTCCTGTGGGTACTCCAGATGTTACTCACATCACAGACTTATTTGTCAGTAGGTTAATTGGCTAGTGTACATTGATCACAGTATGCAGATGAGTGGCAGAATCTGGGCTGAATTGATGAGGATATGGGGACTATAAAGTGGGTTTAGGAAGGATTGCTGAAGGTGGATGTTTTATGGTCGAAGTTCAAAGTAAATTTAATATCAAAGTAGATCCATGTCACCATATACAAGCCTGAGATTAATTCGCTGGCAGACATACTCAATAAATCTAAATACCATAATAGAAAAACAAGAGACTGTACCAACAGGTTGGACAGCCAGTATGCAAAAGACAACAAACTGTAACAATACAAAACAAATGAAAAAAACAGAAATAATAATTAATAAATAAGCAATAAATATTAAGAACATGAGATGAAGTGAGTCCATAGGTTGTGGGGATGTTATCTCCTCTGGTTCATGTGTCTGAAGGTTGAGGGGTAAGAACCATTCCTGAACCTGGTGGTGAGAGTCCTAGGCTCTTGAAACTTCTTCCTGACGGCAACAGCAAGAAGAGCGTATAACCTAGGTAGTGGAAGCCCCTGAGATGGATGCTGCTTTCCTGTGACAATGCTCCACGTAGACGTGCTCAGTGGTGGGGAGGACTTTATCCATGATGGGCTGGGTTGTATCCAATACTTTTTGTAGGAAACTCTCCAACAAACATCTATAGAAGTTTGTCAAAGTTTTAGATATCATGCTGAGTCTTCACAATCTCCTAAGTTTACAACTACAAATAAGGAAATTGAGGATCCAATTGCACAATGAAATAATGAGGCCAATGTCTTGAATATTACTGACTAGTTTGGACATGATGATAGTATTGAAAGCTGAGCTGTAACACAAAGTCATTGAGCTGATAGGCCTGCCTCGGTGTTGTATCTTTCTATGGCTCCATTGCTATTAATATACAGATATAGCAAGTAAATAGCAACAAAAGAGACATGCTGCTTTATTGCAAGTGAATGACTAGAGGCATCTTGTTCCAAATATTTGAGGCCCTAGTGACAATGCCTCTTCAATATTGTGTACAGCCCCGTCTCTCTACCAGGATTTGCAGGATTTTGTGGCAACAGCATTGGTGGAATCCCTTTCGTTCTTTGAAGTTCTTGCAGTACATGAGATATATAGTAAGAACACTAAACATAGAAGCAGGAGTTGTATATCTAAAGTAAAGATGTCTGATGTTTGCCAGTTATTGCCATGGTAGTGCTAGGTAGCACCGGGTAATTCATTTATTTACTTATTGAGATACAGCATAGAATAGGCCCTTCCTGTCCTTCGAGCCACACCAACCAGCAATCGCCCAATTTATTCACAGCCTAATCATGGGACAATTTACAAAGACCAATTAACCTACCAACCGGCACATCTTTGGAATGTGGGAGGAAACCAGAGCTCCCAGAGGAAACCCACACGGTAAAGGGGAGAAGGTACAAACTCCTTCCAGGCAGCAGCGGGAATTGAACCTGAGTCACTTGGACTGTAAAGCATTGTGCTAACCACTACGCTACCGTGCCACCCCCTGTACTTCATGTAAATTCATGTAAAACAATGGTGTTCTGTGACTTATTCTTGAAAGCATGGAAATTAAGTCACACATTGCTTATAAAGATGTAACTATATGATCTAATTTCTCAGCCACTTGCCTCTGCCTTATGTAACGTCAAAGAGGGAGGACCACAGATTTAATATTTTTCAGAGGATTTTTTATAGAGGATCATTGTGTTTAATTTTTTATGTTCTTATGTAAACTTACGGCGTGTCCAGGGAGGGGTAGCACCTCTGGTGAAGGGTCTTGTCATGTCCATCCTGGGGCAGCTCTCTCAACTTTGGTCCTCAACAGACACTCAGCTCTCATCTGTGGCTCCAATTAGCTGTTAGCATGCAACAGTGGCCACACCCCAGTACACTGCTTCAACAGGCAGATGTCATCCCAGTGAAATAAGGATATGCCAGTCCTAGGATGCAATATCAGCTGCAGGGGACAGGATGAATGAGATCTACAGTGAGATCCAAAGGCCAGGTGGTTCTACGGCACTCCATGGAGAGCAAAGGGCATGACGAAGCACAGAAGGTGCCATGGTCATCTGCTGCAATGAAGGAAGATCCCAGTTTGTGACACTTGCTCATTCCACTGGACCTGGATTTCTGAGGTTGAGAGAGTGGAAATGTCACTTTAAAAATTCTCCCGCACAGGTTTCTGGTCATCATCAGACAAGACGGAAAACCAATTTTTTCTCTTCATGTACTCAAGATTCTTCTGGTACCTAGTACCCACTGGAAGTAATAAGGAGGGTCAATGAAGATAATTCATCTGATGTAGCCCAGATCAAAGTTCAAAGTTCTAAGTAAATTTATTCTCACAGTTATCAAATACTACCCTGAGATTCATTTTCTGGTATGTATAGCAAGTCATCTGACAAAATCAGGCATCATGGATTGATCAAGGATGTGAAAATTAATGGGAGCCAAGGGAAAGTGGCTAGTCTCAGTGAAAGAAAACAAAGAAGGCAGGAGTTTGAGTTACTGAAAGGCTATTTGTAGTGGGATCTGCAACTTTGCTTCCTATGACACATGGATGACCACTGAGGTGGTAAATATAATTCAACCAAAGCTGGCTATTGCCTGAGAGGATGAAAAAATAGGAAAATGTCAATACCACATAATTGCTAGGATAAGACACACAAAATGCTGGAGGAACTCAGCAGGTCAGGCTGCATCTATGGAAATGAATAAAGAGTAGATGTTTCAGGCCAAAACCCTTCTTCAGGACTGAAATAGAAGGCGGAAGATAGTAAAATAAAAAGGTGGGGGAAAGGGAAGGAGGCTAGTTGGAAGGTGATAGTTGAAGCCAGGTGGATGGGAAAGGGCAAGGGCTGGAGAAGAAAGAATCTGATGGGTGAGGAGACTGGACCATAGGAGAAAGTGAAGGGGGGGTGTCCCAAGGGGAAGAAATGATAGGATGTTGAGAAACAGAGTGATCTTGGAAATGATCTTCATAGATCCCTGAAAGTGACATGTAGATAAGGTAACACACACAGAATGCTGGAGGAACTCAGCAGGCCAGGCAGCACCCATGGAAAGAGTAAACAGTCAGTGTTTCAGGTCAAGACATTTCGTCAGGAATTAATTGTACAATGATCGTGGTATATGGTTATTATTTTTCACTATGGTTTTACCATTAATGGGAATAAATCTAATAAAGAGCAGGGCTAAACTATATTTGAACTGTTTTTTCTGAATATTGCTAATGCAACAAGAGGGTCTTGCAACATGGAGATCATAATAAAGGAAGCACATTTCCATTTGGGTGAAAGGCAGATGATGTAAAAATTTTCAATGGTTCTGCTGACAAATAATTTTAATTGACAAGTAATTTTTGATTCCTAGTAGTGCTGTCCTTGCCTTTAAACAGAATTTTCCACATCTAAATCCTACAAAGGAAGTGCCCCAGAAAATCTGAATGTTTTAAAAGATTTTGAGCGGAGGTTAGTTAGTGCCATTTGGGCGATATTGCTTGATGTTCATTTCTGTTAAATTCATTTGTTGCTGCTCCTTAGAGAGAATAAATGAGCAGAAACTCCTCTTTATGCACCATCTAGTGATCGCTACATGTTTCACATCATTTCTGAATTTCAGTTCCACTGGTCTGCACAGCTATTTGAGAATGGTGGCTGTCAACATCAAACACAGCACTAATTTAGCATTTTCAATATCCACATCAACATTTACCATCTGATTTCTAATAATCCATCTGCATACTGATGGTTCTTTGCAAGAGCTGATCTTTGGAAAAGAATGAAGTTTCTCCAAATGGCCAAATGGCAACTAGGTGAAATCTGACATCCCTTTCTTTTTACCCGTTGGAATGTCAATATTATACATAGCAGTAAGGATCATGCAGCTTTAACCCTAAGTCAATAATATAAATATTTGCTTCAAAAACAAGTTTTAATCATAATAGTAAACTCAAAAGAATTTTAACAAACAACAATGCAGAATCTTGGCAACATTAGTTGGACACTCAAAAATGCTACATGGATCCTTCCTCAAGAAAGTGACAGCTGTGGTCACTATAGTCCACCCACACTAACCTTTATAAGCCCTGTTCGCACTGCTTAATTGCTACACTGTTACATAAACAAAATAATTCTTTTCACCGACAGCTGTCCTCCACCCCACATAGGATGTAAATATTATGTGATAGCTATGGTTAAGCCAGGGCATAAATGTACAGTCAGTTAAGCATATTTCACTGACTCAAATTTAATAAACAAAATGTCAGGGGAATTATCATACCATTTTATGATTATTCTATCCATATGTTTGAAATGCCACTGCTATCCGATCATTGTTTTTATGTTGTTGGTCTCACAGTTGTTTTTCTGAACGACTGAACTGAATTTAGCAGTGTGCATTTCCCATCCTCACCTATCTCTCGTATATAATTCCAAAAGTAACATCCCAGATGAAATAGTTTGGAAATGATGAAGCAATGAACAGGGCAATGGGTTATGACAACTGACACAGATGATTGGTCATTTGTGTTTTATTGTGCTTGCCAGGCATGCATTTATTTCCGTAATACTCAAAAGAATCTTTTGTTTGAACCTGACTGAAACATGCTACAACAGCAGCCTCACACTCAACATCAGCAAAACCAAAGAGCTGATTGCTGACTACAGGAGAGGTCCAAGAGTCAGTCCTCATTAGGGTTTCAGAGATGGAGGGAGTCAGTAACTTGGTATTATCATATCAGAGGATCTGTCCTGGGACCAGCACATAATGCCATTTCAAAGAAGACATAGCAGCGCCTCTACTTTTTCAGAATCAGAATCAGAACCAGAATCCTTTATTATCGCCAAGTATGTGGACACATACAGGGAATTTGATGCTGGTTTCCCTGAGCTCTCGCTGTACAGAATCAAAAAGCAAACAAAACAATATTTTATACTTTATTGTTGCCAAGTAATTAGCACTAGAACGTACAATCATCACAGCGATATTTGAATCTGTGTTTCACACTCCCTGGATTACAAATATTAAGTATTAAAAATAGTTAAAATTAGTAAATATTAAAAATTTAAATTATAAATCATAAATAGAAAATAGAAAAATGGGAAGTAAGGTAGTGCAAAAAACCGAGAGGCAGGTCCGGATGTTTGGAGGGTATGGCCCAGATCCAGGTCAGGATCCGTTCAGCAGTCTTATCACAGTTGGAAAGAAGCTGTTCCCAAATCTGGCCGTATGAGAGTGCAAATAATCGTGAACTATATACAATGAGGTATACCTGTGTATGTACAGGTAGACTTGGTTTATAATAGACTAAAATTCAAGTGTTCATAAGACTGATGGCATACGGAAAGAAACTGTTCTTGTACCTATTTATCCTGGCATACAGTGATCTAAAGCACCTACCAGAAGGAAGGAGTTGGAACAGGTGATGTCCAGGGTGTGATGGGTCTACAATGATGCTGCTTGCTCGTTTCCTGACTCTAGATGCATATAAGTCCTGGATCGAGGGCAGCTTCACACCAATAATCCTTTCCGCAGCCCTGATGGTTCTTTGGAGTCTATTCTTGTCTTGTTTGGTAGCTGATCCAAACCAGACAATGATGGACGAACAGAGAACAGACTGGATTATTCCTGAATAGAATTGAATCAGCAGCTCCTGAGGCAGGTTGTTCTTCCAGAGTTGATGTAGGAAATACAACCTCTACTGAGCCTTTTTGATAAGAGTGTCCGCGTTGGGTATCCACTTCAGGTCCTGGGAGATTTTGACACCCAGAAACCTGAAGGTCTCCACAGCAGACACAATACTGTTGAGTATAGTGAGAAATTTGCGTACATTTGGTATTTAGTCTAAAGCTCTGACAAATTTCTATCAGTGCACAGTGGAGAGTATCTTGACTGGTTGCATGATAGCCTAGTATGGAAACATCAAAGCCCAATAACAGAAAAGGCTATAAAAAGTGATGGATACATCCCAGTCCATCACAGGAAAACCCCTCCCCACCAAGGAGCACTGCCACAAAAAGCAGCATCTAATGTCAAGGACCCCACCATCCAGGTCATGCTCTCTTCTCACTGGTACCATCAGGAAGGAATTATTGGAGCCTTCGATAACACACACCAGGTTCAGGAACAGTTACCATTCACAACCATCCTAAATAAGCATGGATAACTTCACTCATCTCAACACTAAACTGATTCTACAACCTATGGACTCACTTCCAAGGACTCTTCAACATGTTCTCAGTATGCATGTATGTATTTACTTATTTGTCTTTGCACAGATTATCTTCTTTTGCACATTAGCTGTTTGTCAGTCTTTGTGTGTAGATTTTCATTGATTCTGTTGTATTTCTTTGTTCTACTGTCAATGCCTGCAAGAAAATGAATCTCAGGGTGGTATATGGCAGCATATACTGTATGTAATTTGCGAATAAATTTACTTTGAACTTTGTTTATTTGTTACTTAAAAAATAGCACAAATAAGCAAATATTATCAACTGCTAGTTAACGCATGATAAATATGAGGAAAATTATGGGGAAGTGTTATGGGCAAGTGTTGTTTGTAAGCAAGTGACTGATCACTGTGCATTGGGCAACTGGGTAATTATCATACGCAATTTAAGCTGTGAGCTGGAGTCTGGTCCAAATCAGATGCCAAATCTTATGTTTTTAAGTTGCGAATGTAAAGTCAGGATTACTCTATCCCAGGAAAGTGTACTGTTTTAGTGACAAACCTTAACCTTCCTGTGCTTCACAAAATACAGAGATTGCTTTCACCTAGCCTTCAACATATTTCATGTGTTGAATGAGGAGTCACTGTAGCAAGTCTCATGAGATTGTTTTATGTGTAATTTCATGAATCATCATAGTCATCAGTCAAACTATTGTTTATTAACCACCTCCAACCAGCTCTTAGGATGAGATGCTTTGTTAAACTGTTACAATCCTTCTGGTAAAGAGATCCCATGATGCTGCTAGCTGCGAAATTCTAGGATTTATCCTCTACAGTGAAAAGGAATAGCAATATCTTGCCAAATTAGAATGGCGTTGACTTGAAGAGAAGACTGCATGATGTAGAATGTGCTGTCATCCATCCAGTGTCCTTGTCTTTTCTTGGTTTTTACTTATCAAATAGAAATAAGAAACATAGACCAGAAATTTGAGTCAGAACTTGAACCCCACTCCAAGCATTATAACTAACTGCAGAACTGATTTGTCTATGGAGGTACCAGATAAATGATATAGACCCAATAAATTAACTTGGCCTTTACATGCTAGCAGCCAGGCACAATTTCTTCCAAAGGTAGTAGTACCCCATCGTTTCTAAGCCTTTTTCCATTTTAAGTCACTTCCCTTGCATTATCCAAGATTTTGTTGATGGAGCAGAGAAGGAACCCTCACATAGTGCAGGCATGCCCTCAAATTACATTTGATGTTAGAAATTATTTTTGATGATTATTTATGTGTTGATCTGGAAAATTGGCCGTTTGCTCTGAAATCGAAGCAAGTAAACCTGCAGTCATGAAGAGTTACAACACTGAAAAGGGCCCTTTGGCCAAAGATTCTGCACCATTTGTACTAACCCTGCATTAATCTAATTTTTAATTTCTCCCACCTTCTCATCAACTCATCAGAGTGTACCACATAGTTACACTCTGAAAGCAACTAACCTATCAACATTCATGTCTTTGGGATATGGAAAGGTACCATATGAGAATGGAGGGAACTTGCAAGTTCTGCACTGGCAGGACTGAAAGTCAGGAATGAACATGGATCAATGGTATTGTGAAGCAGTAGCTCTACTAACTGAGCCCACAATGCCATACTTGATGCTGAGTACACAAATTTCAGTCAGACTCAAGAGAAAAGATGACCTGTCTATGTGTTTGCCACTGGAGATTTAACCTCCGGGCCCATACTAATGACAGCTCCAGAAAGGACTGCAATCAAAAAGAGGCCAAAACTTAAATCTATAATAACATATAATGAAAAAGAAAACAGACTTCAGGGAGGAAAAGAAAAAAAATAGCTAATAATTGAAATATATTTAACTTATTGTGCACAGTCACTGTAAATGCTGGAGCAAAATAAAATACATAATTAAAGTGAACTTACTTGCTGTCAAATAGATTATCTGAATTAGTAATATACTTCTCGTATCTGAATTATTCAGTACCAGTAAGACATACTAATTTTGCTTTGCATCACTTTTATGATACATTATTTCAATAAACATAAAGTATTACAGCTGGAGATACATAAACATCGACGTTAAGGGGGAATGTTACTTGACACCAATATTTAGTAGGCACCTTGAGATGAAATAGTTCTATCAGGCATTATGAACTTCAAGCACAGATTATGTAAATATAGTTCTCTGAAGATCTGCTGATGCCAATAATGTGGGCTAATACACTCACATCAACACCCTCATGCCAGAATAGGATTTCTAATTCAAGGCTTGAGCAGCTCTTCTAAAACATGGAATCAAATGATCAAAGGAAGGCTTCAGCTCATGCAAGTACATACTGAAAACTAGCATTACAGAGTTGAGATTTCCAGTTTAATTTATTACCTTTTGCTAAGCATAATTAGAAATATTTCTTTTCTGATTTTCTTTAACTTCTGCTGAACTACTGAATTTGCATACAATATATAAAGTGACACAATTACATTTTGATATGTAATAACTTTAATTTCTATGAATAAAACTGACTGAACAGACATTGCAAAATAAATCTACAAATGAGCAATTATAAGCTTCATTAAAGTTACAATCTGCTGGTGCTTAAATATCTTATTTTTATTACAAATATACTGCCTCTTTTTCAGCCAAGTATTGTTGAAAATACTTCACTGAATATATTACAACATTATAACATTTACTCCAATGCAATTATATTAAAGATATTAAAGATGCATGCAATGTTATAAAGATTAACAAATGGACCACAGTAATCCTATTATGGACAATTCTAGCTGATTATAAATTATGAACTAGTGCTTTCCTAATGTAAAGCAATATGGTTTGTCAGTTATGAGGCAGAAATCATTCACAAGATTTAGTTCTCTGCTCATGGATAGTCTGGAATCAGGAGCATGATTTATGATAATTGTTGTAGTTCTAGTGCAAACCAAATTCAAATAAAGGGCCTGTACTGCGCTCTACTGTTCTATGTTCTTTGTTCAGTCTTTTTTTCCAACAATATATATCAATTTTATGTGCACATTAGGTGCATGTTTTGATGGAAGACCTCACCATTGAGTTTGACCTGTTAAATCAGATTATGAGCTCGTTTTGATTTCAGTTGCCTTGGTAAAGCAAGCTTTAGCTAGTCTGCTCGTACTGCCAGCAGTGCAATGAAAAGTAAACTGTTCCAGCTTTGAAGGAAAACAAAACTAATGTCACCCAACAGTGCCTTTTTTATAACATACCATTTTCTGACCCACTACAAAGAGATGTCTGCCATAATGATCCTTGATCCAATCCCTGGTTGATGAGGCAGCATAAATTAATGTCTCAGGAAGTTGAAACAAAGGAGAAAGGTATCCTTTCCTTTTTATGTTGTGAAACAGGAATAAATGGGTGTTTAATGGTGGACACGGATTTGATGGGTCAAATTACCTGATTCCATGCCCTTGGATACTAATGCCAGGTAATACTCTGCTGGGGACAGTACTGACAGAATTTTAACTGGAGAGTAATGCATGATACATGGACATTGCATCAGGGAAAATGAGCATACTCCCTCGTGAGTAACCCTCACCTTGCTCCCCAACACCTAGCTGAAACTCCAGACCCTGACACCAAGAGGGCTTTGCAAATATCAGGAGTTTTTTTCTCAGAAAATCACAGGTGCATGATTTTCTTTTTATGATTGACAATTAATGAGAAATTTGTGGGCATAGCGCAGTTAATTCCCAATACATTCCCAACACTGTCTGAGATTCCTCAAGTAAATGAGAGAGAGAGGGACCTGCAGCTTTCAGAACCTGTTAGCTCACCTTTGCAAATATGTAGGTGAAAGTTCATTAAGCTCAAAAGAACTGATATAATTAAAAGTGGTCCATGTTTGGCACCCTCCGACCCTCTATTCTGAACGGATTTGAATGGCAGCCTTTAGCATCCTTTTCCCTAACATTAAATCTGCATTAAAACTGATATTTCTGCAGAAAACTCTCCATGTGAAGCATCTCTCTTCTTCTTGCCTACCCAAATATATGATTCCAGGAAGATTTTATTGTTACCCTGATGTTTCTCATTTCTTGCAAGAAGAAACCTTTCTAATTGGAGGCAAAAGCATCAGATAATTAGAAAGGAATGCCCACACAAGACTGATCTGATTGTGCATCTGCTCCAGGAATTAATCAAGATCTCACTACCCAGAAACAAAAAATTCCAGGACAAAATATAGAGGCTACATGCTCTAATGCAATGAAAATCCTTCAGCTCTGAGGAAAAGCACTGTCACTGCCATTGCTTGTAGAAGAAACAATCCAGATTACATTTGGTAATCTTTGAAGATTTGAGTCAGAGAGAATAAAGGTCAGAAGGGATAATGCTAAAATGTCAAAGGATGAAATTTGATGGAAGGCTGTAGCCAGAGGAATGTGAAGAACAAGAATGATCTAGACTGGTGCTGGTATTATTTGGTCAGTGAAGTTGGATTTCAGAAAAGGAGATTCTCTTGTTAAAATGCCAGATGAAAGAAGAATATTCATAAAACTGAGTTCTTAGACAGCTGTGAAATAAAGTGGGTTAGTTCTATTGAAGATATAATCCATTGTAGTAGTTCTTAACCAGAGATCTTAACATGATATTATGTTCTGTGTCCTATTAGCACACCAAATGATTACTATTAATTGTTCATTAAATTTTGACTTCTTTTTCTGAATGTTGTTTAATCATAGGGCTATGTCGGAGAAAATTTCAAGCTGACTTTATATTAGCCAGTATGATAACCCAACTTGAAATTTAACTTTCTCTGAACAAAATGCATTTTGTCTCTTGTTTTAAAAAGCTCACTCTAGCTGGCTTTTACTCCTGAAAAAATAGTTAAGAAATAATTATGATAATGAATTGTTTTCTTACATAATGGGAAGGAAATTTTAAGTAATTAGAATTTTATTTACATTTCAATACACTATGGGGAAGATTTCATTTAATGTGTTCAGAGGTTGGCCATCTGTTAAGCTAAATGCAAGTATTATGGAGTACTGGTGAAAATTATTATCAGCTTTTAAGCTTTGGGCACATTTATAGTTACACAGCTCATTAATTTCAATTGAAGATCTTTAATAATTAGTTTAAATGATGCTTTCAAGGCGCACTTTAATACAGCAATTGTTGATGGAAGCTTTGGAAGGGGTGGGGCAAAGGTTATCACATACTTGCGAGCTGAAGTCTCCTCTGATTACAAACAGTTCCCTTAAGGACAGGATAACATACCTTTGGTTGTGTCTGTAAAAGATGAGGTATCCCCAAATGACAGCGTCTGGGAATAATTATGCTGCTTCTTCAGTACACCTCAGATTACTTGGGCTTCATTTACTGGGTGAGAAAATTAAGACCCATAAAATCTAAGAAATCAGAACAAAACTGATTTCTTTTCATAATATTTTCTTGTTTTAAAAAGTGGATATCTGGGAAGATTTATTTTCCAAATATTGTCTTTATTGAATGGACTTTCAGTTTTGGCTATGATGCAGTAAATATAGTTATAACAGACTACATGCACTCACTGGTATGATAGTTTGAAGCTGACACTAACTTTGACTTTTCCACTCTGGTAGTTGCTTGTGGTTCAGTGAGTATCTACAGATCATGTTGTTTCTGCCCTTCTCTACTACAATCAGAAAGAAAATCATTTGAATTGTGTATTTAAACTACCATGAACTAGTTACTTCTAAAATATCCTTAAAATTACATTTAATATATAAGGTTTTCCATAGCATGCATAACCATAATTAATTTTTAGTTAACCTTCCTACCCCTAAAATTATTTTTGCCTGTACATAGCAATTCCTTCATAGGACTATCTCAAAATATAAGAGGTTTTAAAGTTTAAAAAAAAAGTTACTTGTGATATTTGGGTCTCTACCATGAATGGTTTGTGTATAATCTAGTCTTTACTTAGCAGTATTGATAATATTTCAAGAATTAATTAAAATACCCCTTTTACTTCTGCTATGCTGTTTGTGACAATTCCTCACTCTGAAGGATTACAGTTTCCAGCCTGATAAATTAAAGCTTTTGGACACCGGGAATCCCCTTTCAAACTGATACTCAACAAAAGCAGGCATTTGTATAGCTATCTCTAAAAGATTTCTACTGCAATGCAGCACTATCCATCGTCTACACATATAGTCATCAACAGCATTTAGTGTGTCAAGTGCAAAATGTATCAAACTAATGAAGGCTGACATGCTCCTAGCTATTTAGACAGTGACATTATTACCGTATGAAAAATTCACAATTAAGTCACTAATGTTCTTCATTTTGGATCAGTTCTGTGAGCCTGCCAGCTTGATTTAGTTCAAAGCTTGTGTGCCTTAGTTTCCCTTCATGATGACAATACATGATATAGGTTGGCATTCTATACAACACAGAGGGTGGTCTGCATTCCAGAAAATACTGCAATCCATTGCTTTTTAATGGATTAGGTGGATGGAAGAAGATCTAAGGCCCTATTTGGATGGAGCAAGGCGTTATTTTGTGAACTTCAGCAACATTTCACATTTTCCAACAATTTTAGTTGTGTTTCAAGTTATGAGAGTCATAGTGCAAATAAGAAAAAAATTAATTTCCTTAACAGAAGGGTCAAAAACTGTATTTGTTTTAAAGTAATTGGTGAACGAATCGGTGGATAGATGAGACCATGACAGAACCATCATCGTACATAAAGCTTGCCTAGATGTGCCTATAGAGACATAACCACACGTGAAAGGTGGAATTAGGCTGGGTAAGACATCTTTGATCAGTGTGGATACAATGGGTTGAATGGGGTTCTTTTGTATCATAAATTCTCAATGATGTGATGATTGCAGAGATTATTCAGCATTTCCATTGTTGGTGGAATCGTACTGTACACAGAAATACTTCAGCATATGTACACGGCAGTAATATATCTATTATTCTGTATTAGGGTAACTTATTTCATAAGGGGAAGAATTATGAAAATCTAATTCTCTCCTAATTTTAGAATAACAAAACCATGTCATGGATTCTGTTGTGCACCCTCCAATTTCACTGACCAGATTCATATCACATTGTTGAAATCACTGGGAAAAAGGGTCTCTCCCTCTCTCTCTCCACCCCCCCCAACACACACACTCAAAGAGTTTCCAAAGCACCAGCACAATTCCTATAAGCTAAAAAAGGTATACCAACAAGTTGAGGAATGAAACCTCTGTTGCAGAAATTGAAGGCAGAGGAATAGATTCTAGTTCACTTCACCTTCCTGTCATTCTTCTTCATATTCCCTAAACACTCCTAACAAGCTTGACTGCTCTGTTACTTTTATACTTTTTTTTTACTATTTGGACGACTTCACACACAATAGATTTTGTTCAGATACCTTTTTACAAAAATGTTCTAAAAGCTACTGTGGACACGTATCCCAGACACCCAAAATTAATGCTGTAAATGCTGATTCTCTAAGTAAACAAACATTCTATCTATTGATAGATCAGCTATTTGATGTGCTAAGTGATAATATCGAGCTGGTCTGCATCTTCCTTGAATTAAATAACTTAGCCAGTGTTGTCTGACTTGATAGAAGCCAACAAACATAAGCCCATTGACTTACACCACATCTCCTGAGAAATCAGCCCCGTGCTGTGGGTCAGCATTTTGTGATCTATAGACAATACTGTTTGTTTCCAAAGCTTTCCTTTTAACTTCAGACTCATTATTGCTTGCCATTTACATTAAGAGCTGAAGACTGGCTCCCACTTGCAACAAGAAGCTGAACAAAGAATATTGGGTGGAAGTTTAACTTACTCAAGAAGTGTCTCTAGAAGTGTCAGCTGTTATATTAGAAATCTAATCTTGGCATAAAGAAGGTCTCCTAATCCTAGACAGTGAATATCCATTGTATTTCTAAATTTTCTTTCCTTTGCTTCATCGCTCTTCATTTGGACAGTATGATTCTAATTCCTTTACATTCATCTCCATTATTCCTCAACCACTGTATCAATGTGCTTCGTGAGCAAATGAAATCAGATTAATTAGAGTCAATGCCAAGGGAAGAAAGAGGGTCAATAGTAACATAGAAGTTTATTTCTACTTAAGTGTCCCTGAGACTGTAACCACTGAAAAGTTTGTAAATAGTACCTAACCATTGGTGCATGTCAAAGGGCATCAAGAAAACCAAAGTTCCACTGTAGAATAACATACTATCACATATTCTATACAATCTATCCATTAAGTCTCCAATCAACAATGATTTTTTTTAGAAATTGGATTGCATTATACATGAAAATACCTTCCAGCTTCTTCAAAATAGATTTTTGTTAGACAAGGGACAGGGAAATATGAAGGATAAAATGAGGCTATGTCTAGGTCAGCTGCAGTCTAATGACTGATGGAGCATGTTTGAAAAGGCAAAGAATTCATCTGTCCTGCTTTGCCAGTGTACAATGTATGCTTGCTGCCTGAGGTTTCACTATACCCTTGGTAAAATAGCAAATAAACACAAGTGATTGCAATGCTCTCAGTCAGGGTCATCTACATTATGCTCTCACATCCTTTGCCTTGGGATTCTTATAGGTCCTTTCCATCAGAATATACATGTAAATTGCAAAAGTTAGATCAACTCACTCAAAAATTGGACAACCTGAAACTTTTGGTTAATTTGTATACATATTTAACTAGAAGGGGCATTTGGTTGCAGGGTTAAATTTGCAGGCAAGTCTTAAGAGCGCTATTGGCATTACAGACACAACCATAACAAAACACAAAGAGAATAGCTGCTCCAGGCACTGTTCTGCAGAAGACCATACAGGTTCATTTACCTCCTGAGAAGACTCTGCCATGCATACCACCACCCCATTCCCCAGTCTCCACAACCTTCATCATTACAGCATGCATTCACTCATTCCCACTACTCCCCAGTAACTGAACAAATGTCTTGTTTCATGGTGTGGCTGTGTGTTTTTCACTCATTTCTGATCTGATAGACATGGAGTGTACCTCTTCTTTCAGAATTCCTTCAGTCATTTCTGCCTACTTAGCTTTGAGAAAGAACTTGCAGAAACCACTTTAGGGTGTGGTGACATGGCCACTCGGTTCACTGTTGGGTTGGTGTATTTGGTCTGCCTGAGGTTTTGATTTGCAGAGAGCTAAGCAGCATTCTGTCTAAAACTGTGAGAGAAAGTATCCCAACCCTTATAAAGAAAACTATAGTTTGTACCTTCAGCATTATTAATTCAGTGAGTGAGCAGCACCAGTCATGATTCACACCAATGCAGTTGAGAAACTCACATGTGAAAAATTACTGTTGAAAACCTGGGAGAACTGAACACCAGTGAAATGGTGCTGGGATACACAAACATTGGCATATGATATTCATGAATAATGCTAACTTTCATGAATGCAGAATTGGCTGCATTGCACAGCATTGTTTTTTTCTGGTTTCTACAGATGAGCATCTGGCCCTTAATACAGTATCCAAATTCTGTTTGCAAGTTGAATGGCAGGAAGACTGTTTGTTTGTTAGAGGAAAAATTATAGTCCAAGATCTGTACTGGGTGGGTAACCCACCCTGCTGGTTCACATACCAAGTTGTGAAGGTAAAAAGTATTTGCAAGGAGCATCTTAACTTTACCAATGTCTGAAATACCGCTGGTGTGAAATGACAAAATATGTTAAGCAGTCAGCAGACAGGTTTTGAGTGATGAACCAACTTGTTCTAAACTGCTGCAGACAGAGAAACTAAAAGCACAACAGTGATGCTGTTTAATGGTGAATCTGTTTTTGAAAGCTGCTAATTGCAGTTATCCCTCTCTGTCGAGACAAACTATAGAATCCTCCCAGCCAATTGTTATATCATGTCAACTGTTGGGTAGTAGTGCTGCATGATAGATGGCTGAGGGTTTCATCGCTGGAATAACAGACTCTGCATCTTTATCTTTCCATCCATCAGATAGATCACTAGCTCATTTGTCACACCACTCATTTGTTTCTGAGAAAGAAGAAAATGATGAATGGTTTTAATTAGATTTGCATTGAGAAAGAAAAACAGATAATTATATTTCTTAGTCAGTTTTGCAGTGGAAGAAATAGCACCTTGGAGATTTGTTAAGCAAAGGAAAATATTTGTTCAGTAATTAGACCTGAAAGAGGGTTAGATATGTGAGACTATTAGACCATGAGACACAGGAACAGAATTAAGCCAATCAGCCCATCGAGTCTGCTCCTCCATTCCATAATGTTAATTTATTATTCCTCTCAACCTCATTATCCTGCCTTCTCCCTGTAACCTTTGACACTCTGACTAATCAAGAACCTATTAACCTCCGCTTTAAATATACTCAATGACTTGGTCTCCACCGCCACCATGGTAATGAATTTCATGAATTCATTACCGTCGGGCTAAAGAAATTGCTCTTTACCTCTGTTCTAAATGGACATGCCTCTCTTTTGGGGACTTTGCCCTCTGAACCTAGACTCACCCACTATAGGAAACATCTTCCCCACATCAACTCTATCTCAACCTTTCAATATTCAATATGTTTCAATGAGGTCCTCCACTCATTCTTCTAAACTCCAATGAACACAGGCCCAGAGCCATCAAACATTCCTCATATGTTAACCATTTCATTCCCAGGATCATTCTTATGAACGTCCTCTAGATTTTGCCAAAGTCAGTTCATCTCTTCTTAAATAAGGGGTCCAAAACTGCTCACATTACTACAAGTGCATTCTGACCAATGCCTTATAAAGCCTCAGCATTACATCCTTGCTTTTATATTCTAGTCCTATCGAAATAGACGCCAACATTGCATTTGCCTTCCTTGCCACCAAGTCAACCTGCAAGTTAACCTTTAAGGTATTCTGCACAAAGACTCCCAAGTCCCTTTCCACCTCTGATTTTAGAATTCTCTCTCCATTTAGAAAATAGTCTATATCTTTATTCCTTCTACAAAAGTGCATGACCATAAACTTCCTACACTATATTCCATCTGCTACATTTCTGCCTGTTTTCCCTATCTGCCTACATCCCTCTGCAGACCCTCTGGTTCTTGAATACTACTTGACCCTCCACCTACTCTTATATTGTCTGCAAACTTGACCATAAACTTATCAGTTCATCATCCAAATTATTAACATATAACATGAAAAGAAGTGGTCCTAACACCAACCCCTATGGAACACCGCTAGTCAGCAGCAGAAAACCAGAAAAGGCCCCCTTTATTCTCACTCTTTGTCTCCTGCCAGTCAGTCAATCTTCTATCCATGCTAGTATCTTTCATGTAATACAATGCTCTTTTATTTTGTTAAGCAACTTCATGTGTGACACTTTGTCAAAGGCCTTCTGAAAACCAAAGTAAACAACAGACACTGACTCTCCTTTGTCTATCTTACCTGTTATTTCCTCAAAGAATTATGATAGATTTGTTAGGGAAGATTTTCCCTTAAGGTGACCATGCTGACTTTGGCCTATTTTATCATGTGCTTCCAAGTACCTGCAAAACACACCCTTAATAATGGACTCCAACACCTTTCCAACTACTGAAGTCAGGCTAACTGGCCTATAATTTCCTTTCTTCTGCTTACCTCCCTTCATAATGAGTGGAGTGACATTGCAATTTTCCAGTCCTCCAGAACCATTCCAGAATCTAGTGATTTTTGAAGGATCATTACTAATGCTTCCACGATCTCATTAGCCATCTCTTTCAAAACCCTGGCATGTAGTCCATTTGCTCCATGTGACTTATCTACCTTCAGATCTTTCAGCTTACCAAGCACCTTCTCCCTAGTAATTGTATTTGCACTCATTTCTGCCCCCTGATACTCTCAAATTACTGGCATACTCTTGGTATCTTCCACAGTGAAAACTGACGCAAAATACTTATTAAGTTCATCTGCCATTTCTTTGAACCCACTCCCCCCCCGTTTACTACCTCTCCAGCAGCATTTCCCAGTAGTCCGATATCCACTTTTGCATCTCTTTTGCTCTTTATATATTTGAAAAATCTTTTTGTATCTTCTTTTATATTATTGGCTAGCTTACCTTCACATATCACTTTTTCTCTCCTTGTGACTTTTTAAGTTGCCTTCTTTTGGTTTTTAAAAGCTTCCAAATCCTCTAACTTCACACTAATTCTTACTCTATTTTGTACCCTCTCTTTGTCTCTTTTGCTGTCTTTGATTTCTGTTGTCAATCATAGAATACTTCTTCATCTTTGGGATCTATCTATCCTGCACCTTCTGAATTGCCCACAAAAACTGTAGCTATTCTTGTTCCGCCATCACTCCTGTTAGTGTCCCCTTCCAATCAACCCTTGACCAGCTCCACTCTCATGCCTCTATAACTCCCTTTGCTCTACTGTAATACTGATACATCTGACTTTATCTTCTTCCTTTCAAACTACAGGGCGAATTCCATCGTGCTATGATTACTGTCTTCTAAGGGTTCCTTTACCTTATGCTCTCTAATCAAATCTAGTTTAATACACAACAACCCAATCCAGAGTTACCCAACCCACCTAGTGGGTTCGGCAACAAGCTGCTCTGAAAAGCCATCTCAAAGGCATTCTATAAATTCCCTCTCTTGGGATCCAGCACCAACCTGATTTTTCCTATCTACCTTCATATTGAAATCCCTCATGACTATCATAACATTGCTGTTATTACATGTCCTTTCTATCTCCAATTCTAATTTGTATCTCACATCCTGGCTACTATTTGGAGTCCTGAATGTAACTCCCATCAGAGTCTTTTTACCCTTGCAATTTCTTAACTCTACACCCAAGGGCTCTACATTTTCCAATCCTATGTCACCTCTTTCTAAGAATTTGACTTCATTTTTTAACAACAGAGCCACCCCAGCCCCTCTGCCTACCTACCTGTCTTTTCGATACAATGTGGCTTCTTGGATGCTAATCTCCCAACCATGATCTTCTTTCAGCCATGACTTAACAATGCTCACAGTGTTGTACCTCCCAATATCTAATTGCGCTACAAGATCATCTACCTTATTCCGTATACTGCGTGCATTCAAATATAACACCTGCAATCCTGTATTCATCACCCTTTTTGATTTTGTCCCCATGCTATACTTCACCTCATCCCACTGACTGCGATTTTGCCCTATCACCTGCCTGTCCTTCCTCACAGTCTCACTACACACTGCATCTACTTGTATACCAACGGTCCCAACCTCAGCCCTGTCATTCCGGTTCCCATCCCCCTGCAGTGGCAGTGGAAAGTATGTAGATGTTGGAAGGTTCAGCAGGGAAATAAGTTACTTAGGGAATTGGAATGGCTTGTTTATTAAGTAATGACTATCAGGTTAATGCTCAACACAACTTGTACTTGCTGAGACTGAACCTCGTATGTGGGAGCTTCCTAAACCAAGAGCAGTAGCCATTATGGGTGGTGTTGATTGTGAATAACTATAACAGATACAAACTGGAACCAGACATGATACATTCAGCATTTGAGGGGATAATGGATCTAAACGTGTTTGAGGGGGGTTAATGGAACCTAAATCAAATATCATTGACAAACTGCGATCCTTTAGTATGTTCAGAACAATAGTTTTCCATTTTCAAGATTCCCTGAATGTTAAATGCAGGGTGGATAACAGCTACTCGTTCCAAAGCCAAATTAGATAAAAAGGTCATAACAAACACAGTTATTCATTATGATTTATTGTACATTTGCAGGAAGGAGTAAATTACATTACAGTGAAAATTACCTTTCCATGACAGAGGAAAAGATTGAATTTAGCAGACAATTACAGACAGTGAAACTGTATAACATTGAGGAGCAAATCTTATTAATTTAATAATGAACATGTGTATAAGTTTTTAAAATTAAAATGAGTACAAGAAGTGAGTTATCAACCTGACAACTTTGAGAAAGGCAACTAAAACTTTGCCTCTTCAAAAAGATCTCAATCTATATTTGTTTCTATCTGAAAAAGCTAATGGATAAGGAAGATTCATTCTTTTCCCACAGTCTGGCTTTACTTGAATTCTAGGGAGGAGGTGAGTCTTGAGGGAAATGAAGCATTTCCTTCCAATTGGAAGCTGCTCCCACAGGGCATTAGATATTGTTGCAGGCATTGTTTCAGTTTCTCCTTAGGGAGATATTGGGCAGTTTCATCTCATCTTCCTGCTAATGATTATGGAGTGCTTTTTGTAGCAATATTCAGTGATTACTGAGGACACAGGCAATAGCACCAGCTGCACTGGCCTTCTGCTCCACTTGAAGCATGTGATCCCTCTCTTGAAAAATCCTAAGTGTGTCAAGTGCTTTCGCTTTTCCTGGCTTCTCTCTCTCTCACACACACATGCACACACACACACAGAGCTTCGCTCTTACTTTCTCTCTCTCGCTGTTTTCAAACAACCTGGCAATGTTCTTCATTGCTAGCAAATAAAAGACATCCAGTTGGTACAAACAAGAGTCTCACTATGATTCTACAATCATATTGCAACTTCTTGGAATAGTGTGCATATATATATATATATATAAATCGAGTCCTGGTTGGGATAACTACAGAGTTTATCTATTTGGAAGATTTCTGGGAGGCAATTGTGGATTGAAATGCACACAAGGAAAACATGAGCTCGAGATCCAAAACCAGGCACTCCAATAATCTTCCATTTTTCCTTTATAAAAGCATTTGTTCTCCCCCTTTGTAAGGTTCTTTATTTTTATGTTATCCTTTGACAGTTTGAGAAATGATCGATTGAAACCTAATGGTTTTCTTGCAGTATAAATGGAGGAGTTAGGAGATACCTAATTGAAGAAGCAGAGTCTGACCCCTGGTAGAAGGCTGTAATTACAGCGTGGCAAGTTTACTTTAAAGTTAAATGTTGAAAATGTGTATTCAAAAACTTAGAATGGAAAAAAAAGTCACAGGAATTAAGGTCACTAGGTATTTTTATTACGTTATAACTTGCTGTGTAAAATGATCATCTATTTGCAGCTTTATAATGGGAAATGTTTTCCTGATTAGACGAATGCCTCTGCCAAATAAACCGAGATCGATAATCATTGGATTAATTCAAAGGCGCTGCACCAGTTTCATACACTGGGGTGCTCTCTTCAGTTATCTGATGAGGTAACCATAGCCTTTGGCCAGGGGCAGATGTCATCAGGAGAGTGTTTCGACTCTTACCCACTACACTCTCCAGTTGGCGGGTCAGCAATGGTAACCAAGTCACTGCCCATTTGCTCCTGACTTCCAGCTCAACTCCTCCTGCCTGCTCCATATGCAGCACAAGGCTCTTTCTGCTTCCTCCCCCATCCTGCGAGCTGCTTGGCTCTTGCTCTTTTCATCAAGGCCCAGCGCAGACAGCAATCTCCATGCCGACCTTGCCAGGGATCATCTACAGCTGATCTCCATGGGGAACAGCCGCATCTGCCATCCTTTGTCCCGGCACTCCTGCACTAAGGACTGGTACTTCAGGGTCTTCCTTTTCTGAGTCTCCTCACATCCTTCCTCCTATGGTACAGTGAGCCCCACCAGAATGATCTTCCTGCCTTCGGTGGAACACAGTACGATGTCTGGTCGAAGTGTGGTTTGCACCACCTCTGAGAACTATGGCTTGCTCCCCACAATGATCCTTTGCTCCCCACAATGACCCTTAACTCCCCTGATTAGACAGTTTGCAGCAGATTGGATTTAGGCCTCGTTGATATGTCTGGTGTGGCCCTCCTTGATGAAAATAACTGCTCTGTTTGTCCCTTTTTACACCTCTCCCGCTCCAGTGTGTCAGCAAGTGACAGCAGGACCTTGTCATGGCACCTTATGTTAAAGCTGGTTTGCATCCTGAGAGTATGTGTGCCAGTGAACCCCACTGACCACAAAGCTTGCATTTGGAGTCCTCTCTCAGCCCAGATGTGTGCAGCTGTGATGGGGTAGAGAGGGTGTCATACATAGACCACAGGGGAAAGAAAATATGAAAGGGCTTCAGTCTCCAATGTTCTGCCCAAGTGATCCTATGTTTGAGAAGATCCCATTTTGTCCAGGCGCCCTGTGACCCCAACTCCACTGCCTTCAATATCCACCTTTCATCCTCATGGTGCTGTACCACACTGCCTGGACCATGTCACACCTATCTCTTACACTTCCACTCCCCTATCATTGGAGGTGTGCAGAGCCGAGGCCTTGCCATCCCAGGCATGGGTTGTCGATGATATCTCTCAATTGCAGAGAGCTCACTGTCTAGTCTATTGCTGAGTTGGTGGCCCACTTTTTGCCCAATCTTGCTGTGACTCCTGCTTGGTTTATTAGCTTGTCGTTGGAGCCCCTCAGTATTAACACAACTCTACACTTTGCCACCCTGAATTCCTCCACTACTGATGACAACGGGAGCCTTAGTTGGCCTGATCTTATGTAGAGCCCCACTGAAGAAGAGCCCGGGTGGATCCCCAACCACCTCCACAGGTGTTTGTTGACTTTCCTCTCGGTGCCTTTTACCACAGCAGCCTTGGTAGAAGATCATGTTCGTATACCAATGTCTTCAATTTCTCAGGGAGACTGGTTTTGTTGATCTTCTTCAGCCAATCTTCAGTCTGCTTTACAGAGTTGGTGATGTTGGCACTGTCCGCCATTGCTGCATTAAACCCTTTTCCAATACATTTTACTGGGTTGTCCTCTATGGATGGAATGACTTCTCCCTGAACACAAAATACTCTGCAGATGCTGGGGTCAAAGCAACACTCGAAACACGCTGGAGGAACTCAGCAGGTCGGGCAGAATCCGTGGAAACGATCAGTCAACATTTCCACGGATGCTGCCCGACCTGCTGAGTTCCTCCAGCGTGTTCTGATGACTTCTCCCCGTACTTGAAGACTGAACTTGCCAGTAACTTGCCCTTTTTGATTACCATGCATCTGGAGTTCCTGGCCTTGAAGGTCATCCTAGCCCAGTTAGCTACATTATCCAGGGTTTCCAATACCCATCTCTCTTGGACATGGGTTACAATGGTTACTGTGATGTCATCCATGAACACCAGTATTTCAGGTTGTTGGGTGCCGGGCTCCAACAGTGGGCCTCGGGTTCTCCGATCTGCCTTAATTAGAACAATAAATACACTAAGTGTTATCTTTAGTGAAACTGATAAAAAATCTTTCCTAAAACAATTTCATTGTTACCTTACTGAAAACTTATTCAGCGGTACTAATGTATAAAATAGGTTTGCAGCTATTTCAACAGACATTGCTAAATAGTGGATATAACAATTTATGCTACTCTCTTGATGCTGGAAGAAGGTGCCTGCTTTTGACCGGTCTCTCCCTCCCACTCAATGCTCCTGGAAGAAGGTGCCTGCATGTGACCGGTCTCTCTCTCACTCTCTGCTCCTGGAGCAAGGTGCCTGCTTTCAACCGGTTTCTCTGTCCCTCTCACTCGATGCTGCTGGAGATGATGATGGAGTTTTAGGTCTTGGGAGAGGTTTAATTGGTATGGTTTGTGGATTGGATTCTGCAGTTCACGTTATGATGTGTTTCTGGTTTCTGGCTGCTCCTTTGTGCAAGCTTGATCGGGCGGACTAGCTCCATGGACTGCAGTCAATGTGCGACACAGCACTAAATTGAACTGAACTAAACTGAACATTCACACACAACAACAGGAATCTGCAGATGCTGGAAATTCAAGCAACACACATCAAAGTTGCCGGTGAACGCAGCAGGCCAGGCAGCATCTCTAGGAAGAGGTACAGTCGACGTTTCAGGCCGAGACCCTTCGTCAGGACTGAACATTCCTAGACTGCTGCAATGACTTTGTGGTTTGATGTTTTATATTCTGTGTTCTTCATTCGCTTTTTGCCATTTGCGTGATTTGTTCTTTTTGTTGCACAATGGGTGTTTGGTGTTTTCCTTGAAAGGGTTCCATGGTTTTCCTTGTTTTGTGGTTGTGGGAAGATGAATTTCGGTGTTGTATACTGCAATCATTCTCTGATAATAAATGTATTTTGACTTTGGCTTTGACTTTGAATGTAGTTCACAGCCATTAACATCTCTGAATCAAGAATGAGATTTTCTTCTAAAATCAGCTTAATATCTTCAGCTCTGAAGCTTTATGTGTAGAGAATTGCAAGAGTCCTTGGCACATGGATTTGTTGATGGTGTGCGTTTCCAAAGATTTGAGAAGTGAAAAATTGGCCAGCATGGTTCTTTAGTTTCTAAATGTGATCTTGGAGATTCTCCTGAGCCTCAAAACCTGTCACACCCCAAATGTGTAGGAAGTGGTTGTTCATCAGCATAATATGTCTGGAGGAGGAACAGAAGGAACACATGGAGGAATGAGAAGCAGAATATTAAGATGAGCAATGTAAGGAGCAGGAGGAGGAGCAAATAGTGTAGGAGGAATAGGAACAGGGAAAAAAGAAAGGAGTATTTGGTGGCAGATACTGGTAAAGAACTCTCTGAATGTACAGTCATGGCTCACTTTATAACTCCTATATGTTCTCTTGCAGACCCACTTCACATACTTCCAACAAGCAGAGAAACAGCAGCAAGTCCAAATGTGGACTTAAACTTTGTAGTAGTGGCTAACTATATTGATACCCCTTAATACCCATCACCATTAAGTTCAAAGTTCAAATTAAAATTATTATCAAAGTACATATATGCTACTATATAGTAGATTGAGATTAATTTTCTTGCCATCATTTACCAGAAAAAATCAAAATATATAGTAGAATCTACGAGGAACCATACATAAACAAAAACAATCAATGTGCAAAGTTCAAACATGAGGAAATCTGCAGATGCTGGAAATTCAAGCAACACACACAAAATGCTGGTGGTACGCAGCAGGCCAGGCAGCGTCTATAGGAAGAGGTACAGTCAATGTCTCGGCCCGAAACATCGACTGTACTTCTTCCTGTAGATGCTGCCTGGCCTGCTGCATTCACCAGCATTTTGTGCAATGTGCAAAGTTGTTGGAGGGTAATAAGGGATCCTGAAACTGGTGGTTTAGGACTAAGAGCTTCTGTATCTCTTACCCAATGGTAGTATTGAGATGAGTGCATGTCCAGGATGTGAGGGGGTGTAGTTAGCCCCCTCCTTTACTAACTATAAAGTTCATAATGACTGGGTATAAGCACACAGCCCAGTGGTGTCCTTGTGCTGATGGTAAGTGTGGAGGAGCTGCTGTTGCCAATCTGTATGGACTACAGTCAGCTACTGAGGAAATTGAGAATCGAGTTGCACAAAGGGGAGCCAAGGCCAAGGTCTTCGAGCATAGTGATGAGCTTCAATGTTGAATACTGAGCTGTAGTCAATGAAAACCATCCTGATGCATGCACCTTCATTGTCCTGATGTTCTGGAGTTGGGTGAAGAGCCAATAAAATGGCATCTGCTGTTGACCTGTTGTGATGGTAAGCAAATTGAATTCAATCCAGGTCACTCCTCAGCCATGAGCTGGTATACTTCCTAATCAAACTCTCAAAGCACTTCATCACAGTGGATGTAAGTACTACTTGATGATAGTCCTTGAAGCAGGTTACCATGTTCTTCTTGGATACTGATATGATTGAAGCCGCCTTCAAGCAGGTACGTACACCAGACTGCTGAAGCAAGTAGTTGAAGATGTTCACAAACACTCCAGCCAATTGATTAGCACAGGACTTCAGTAGTCAGGCAGGTACACTGTCTGGACCAGATGTTTTCCGTGGATTCACCCTCCTGAAGAATATTCTCATGTTGGCCTCAGAGACTGAGATCACAGAGCTGTTGGGGGCTGCATCATTTACCTCCTTGTTGAGTCAGTCGAAGCAAACATGAAAGGCATTGAGCTCACCTGGGAATGAAACACTGGTGTGATTTACATTGCTTCATTTTGCTTTGTAGAAGGAGATTGTAATGTTGAAGGAGGTTTGCGGATCCGGCAAGTAAGACAGAAAATGAACTGACTTTGAATAAGTCCACTGCTACCAACCTTATAGTTCCCACACCTCGCACTTCCTGTTTCTACCTCCTACCCAAGATCCACAAACCTGGCTGTCCTGGCAGACCTATTGTCTCAGCTTGCTCCTGCCCCATCGAACTTGTTTCTGCATACCTCGACACGGTTTTATCCCCCCTTGTTCAATCCCTTCCTACCTATGTTCGTGACACTTCTCACGCTCTTAAACATTTCGACGATTTTAAGTTTCCTGGCCCCCACCGCTTTAGTTTCACCATGGATGTCCAGTACCTATATACTTCCATCCCCCATCAGGAAGGTCTCAAAGCTTTCCACTTCTTTTTGGATTCCATACCTACCAGTTCCCCTCTACCACCACTCTGCTCCGTCTAGCGGAATTAGTCCTTACTCTTAATAATTTCTCCTTTGGCTCCTCCCACTTCCTCCAAACTAAAGATGTAGCTATGGGCACCCGTATGGGTCCTAGCTATGCTTGCCTTTTTGTTGGCTTTGTGGAACAATCTATTTTCCAAACCTATTCTGGTATCTGTTCTCCACTTTTCCTTCGCTACATCGACGACTGCATTGGCGCTGCTTCCTGCACGCATGCTGAGCTCGTTGACTTCATTAACTTTGCCTCCAACTTTCACCCTGCCCTCAAGTTTACCTGGTCCATTTCCGACACCTCCCTCCCCTTTCTAAATCTTTCTGTCTCTATCTCTGGAGACAGCTTATCTACTGATGTCTACTATAAGCCTACTGACTCTCACAGCTATCTGGACTATTCCTCTTCTCACCCTGTTTCTTGCAAAAATGCCATCTCCTTCTCGCAATTCCTCTGTCTCTGCCGCATCTGCTCTCAGGATGAGTCTTTTCATTCCAGGACGAGGGAGATGTCCTCCTTTTTTAAAGAAAGGGGCTTCCCTTCCTCCACCATCAAATCTGCTCTCAAACGTATCTCCCCCATTTCACGCACATCTGCTCTCACTCCATCCTCCCGCCACCCCACTAGGAATAGGGTTCCCTTTGTCCTCACCTACCACCCCACCAGCCTCCGGGTCCAACATATTATTCTCCGTAACTTCCGCCACCTCCAACGGGATCCAACCACTAAGCACAACTTGCCCTTCCCCCCCCCCCCGCTTTCTGCAGGGATCGCTCCCTACGCAACTCCCTTGTCCATTCGTTCCCCCCATCCCTCCCCACCAATCTCCGTCCTGGCACTTATCCTTGTAAGCGGAACAAGTGCTACACATGCCCTTACACTTCCTCCCTTACCAACATTCAGGGCCCCAGACAGTCCTTCCAGGTGAGGCGACACTTCACCTGTGAGTCGGCTGGGGTGATATACTGCGTCCGGTGCTCCCGATGTGGCCTTCTACATATTGGCGAGGCCCAACGCAGACTGGGAGATCGTTTCGCTGAACACCTACGCTCTGTCCGCCAGAGAAAACAGGATCTCCCAGTGGCCACACATTTTAATTCCACATCCCATTCCCTTTCTGATATGTCTATTCACGGCCTCCTCTACTGTAAAGAAGCCACACTCAGGTTGGAGGAACAACACCTTATATTCCATCTGGGTAGCCTCCAATCTGATGGCATGAACACTGACTTCTCAAACTTCTGCTAATGCCCCACCTCCCCCTCGTACCCCATCTGTTATTTATTTATATACACATATTCTTTCTCTCACTCTCCTTTTTCTCCCTCTGTCCCTCTGACTGTACCCCTTGCCCATCCTCTGGGTTTTCCCCCCTCCCCCTTTTCTTTCTCCGTGGGCCTCCTGTCCCATGATCCTCTCGTATCCCCTTTGCCAATCACCTGTCCAGCTCTTGGCTCCATTCCTCCCCCTCCTGTCTTCTCTTATCATTTTGGATCTCCCCCTCCCCCTCCCACTTTCGAATCTCTTACTAGCTCTTCCTTCAGTTAGTCCTGACGAAGGGTCTCAGCCCGAAATGTCAACTGTACCTCTTCCTATAGATGCTGCCTGGCCTGCTACATTCACCAGCAACTTTGATGTGTGTTGCTTGACATTGAATAAGCATATTAACCATTAACCTCTCGAAGATTATTAATATGTTGATCCAACCTTCAGACTGATATGACTCTCGTGAACTCCCTGTTATATATAAAATACGAAAGTACAATACCTAACACTGTAAACCCAATAATCACCTCCCAGTACTCCATAAGGCTGCCAGCCCCACCCTGGAGTCTAATAGCCATTGAGCTGGTCCCTCTGCTTAATCTTACACACTGACTCTGAGATATGACCAACCAGGTGAGTGATGTTCTCCAACCCATCAGGGGAATGTATTGTTCAGCATCCGTAACCAATAACAGTACACATGCCACCTTCCCTTGTGAGCAGGTAACCTAGAGTCATCAAAATCAGTTCCCCGAACAGTCTGGCCATACCATGCTGAGAAAGGCTATCATTCAAACAACCTCCTTTTGTAATGGCCCTCTTACCTGCCAGCACACTGGGGTGCATACATACGGCACCACATATCAACTGCACTACCCTGTGGGAACCACAGGTAAGCCTGGGAAATGCATACCCAATTAGTGCCATTCATTATTCAATAAGTACCCTCCTTGACAGCAATGTTTGGCATAGACATGGCCATTCCAGGATACAGTTCCTGCTTACACTTGCCATCCACCTTGTGCCTTGTACCTGTACTCTATATCCCGCCAACACCAACAGTCTGTCAGGTGCAGAAATCACTTTAAGAGTCAGGACCTTCCAATTAAACAAATGGTACATAGGGAAATACCAGCCCTTAAAGCACTTCCCCACCAGGGCTATTAAGATTCAAATCCCTTAAGGCTGTTACCACACTCTGGGTTAAGGTTGGTTGGAATAGACCACCCCCTCTCAGCTCCCATAAATCAGAATGCCAAAACCCAAGAAACCAGATATTTTCCCACAACCGTTTTTTCCTTGTCAAAGGGATCAATGTCAGCGGCATCCCTTCCGTGATATTTTAAAGAATTCTTATGTAAATACAGCAATCTGACCCATTGGTCCAATATGCAAATTTAAATGCCATTGCCAGGAATGTATCATAGGATTCCCACCCCAAGTCAGCATCCACCATTTTGCCATTCTGCAATGCAGGGCAATATACATGCACTTGCTCTTGATTTTTCAGTGTATATTTAGAAAACACAAAAACAACAGAACTACTAGAATTGAAATGTGGGCATCTCATATCAGGAATAAAGTTGGCCAAATTTCAACTCAAGTTTCATATGGCCAGTATGAAAGGTAAGTCATCCCTAAAGCCAATTGCATGGAGAAACAGGTAACAAAGTAACAATTAAGACACAATAACTATGTAACAGATTAAAAAACAAGAAACAAAGTAATTGACTAAATAAACACAAGAAAGAAAATAACAGATTAGATCACAAAACACGAAGCCCAGGCTGTACACCTCTAATTTTAAAACTTTGTGTGGAACTACAGAAATTTAAATCAGACAGTTAGTTTCTCACACAGAAACTGTATTTGTCAGAGAACAACTGACAGGGAAAAAGCAACAGAGCAGAATCCAATACATTTACAGAGTCTATTAAAGGCCAAGTCCATACACACACACACACACACAAGCAAACTGACACATGTAGCCACATCTCAAACATTTCTCCACATTCAGATCATTCACGCTCTATTTACGGGGAAGAAAGATGCAGGTTGAATGACTCCCTCCCTACAACTATGTGGCGTGAATGTGCTAACCACACCTCCCCCTCCCCCCCTCCTCATTTCTCACTACTGAACAACATTAACTGATCTCCTTTACAGGGAACCCTTAATAGAATATGAGGAATCTAGCAGAGTTCAATAGGAACCTTTATCTGCAGAGGACTTGAAGGATGGCCCTTCACCGTCAACAGTCTCCCCGAACAGAACTTCCTCCATGTTGCATAGAGGGTGGGTGTGGAAACCCCATTTTCCTGCTCCCGCAGAACACCAGCTTTAAGCAACACTAAAAATATTTCTTTACGGGACATGCAGGATCCTCCTCTCCCCATCTGTTTATCTAACTCCCATACCTAGCTATGTGCACCCTCCTCTACATACCCTAAACCTTGTAATCACTGTACTTAAAGAATCAGCAACAGCTGGTGCTATTAAAGACAACACTACCCTTTTTACTGGAAAAAATGCAGCTTTTATTGAAATAACTACATGTCCTACCATTCCAAAAGTTAATTCAACATTATCTGGTGTTATACCACTATAACGGTATAATTCTGTGATAAGAGCCCACTGGCGTAGAACTTTGGTACCCTGCTCTACTGTGCTGTGCATTCTGCTTGGCTTTTAAATTCCATTCAGTAAGAAAGTGACACTTAAATTTAACTAACTGAACCCTTACTGATACATTATGCTCAGTGGAAGCAAGCAGTGTTCTTAGGGCATTATTGATTGCATTTTGGGACAACAGGCACCCTAAAGCACCCATTTCTCTGTTAGATAGGATACTCTGGTACATTCCACTTCCCATAACCTCAATAACCATGTGGCCAAAGACTCCCCAGCCTTTTGTCTGGTACCTGTCCACTAAGGTTGCTAATTCCTTAGCGGAGAATTCTCTGAGTTGTTGTCTCAAAGGTGTCCATTCCTGGTCCCCCTCCTGAGAGGAAGAAGCTGCAAATTGATAGCCCCTACAGTGGGCATGGGAATACGTGATCATTGTCCTGGTCCATACTGTTCTGTACTCACAAGGGAAGAGGGTGATCATTTTGAGGATTAAACTAAGGGGTCCACGCGGCCCTCATTCCCTCATTATCATCATCCAGCCAGACATTCCCAACCTCCAGCCCCACAATAGAATCTTCACTCCCGACTTATCATTGCTCAAATCTTAATGGGATCGGGCTACCAGCCAGCTCGGCGTGCAGTGTCTAATTGCTGTAGCTTCATTAGCTGAGGAGTTATGTCTATAATTTTATCCTCTAACTTTGTGGCCTACTCTGAGTCATCAATTGTGATTCTCTCAGAATAACACAGTGCTGACTGAGATCTTCCAATTCATTCCTAAGACTTGCTATTGTTTTATACTGATGTCTTACAATCAGTGCAAACAGCCAGAGAGCATCCCACCAGCTATCTTTTCTCCTGAGAAAACCCAGCCATTTAAGTATGGTAACAATGTGGTGTTCCATTTCAACCACAACAAAATCTAATTGGTCTGACCAATCTACTGGCATCTCGCAACCCATCAGTAGGTTAGCAAGACTTCCTAAGCCTGTGCTATTTATTATCTGACCCCCCGGGACTCTGCATCTCTCATAGGGAGGGTCCACTCTTCTAAGTAACCTTTTAAAGAAATGCATTTCTGCTCAGAAAGCCAGATCCACTCGTATTCTGCGCCAAAATGTAATGTTGAATGAAGTTCACGGATCAGACAAGTGAGAAAGAAAATGCATTGACTTCGAGTAAGTATATTAATGATTTACTTACACGTAGTAAAAATTCAACATACATTCATATTCCCCAAGTTACAGATACTACAAAGCTAAATATTTAACAAACATACGTAAATTCAAAAAACACTCTTAGTTTCCATGCAGAGTGTACCTTCCTAGTGGCTACGTGCTCTGCTTACTTGAAACAAAGAGAGAGAGAGAACCTCCCACACGTGCTCCCTATATACTCAGGATATTTAAAGCTGGACGCCAGGCATTTATCCAATGGGAAAAGCAGCTGCAGTTTCTAAACAAACCAATCACAGCAGAAGCAACTTCCTGCAAACTGAATGAGCCATGTTCTCCGTAGGAGAGTGATGCCATTCATGCCCTGATGCAGTTGTTGTGCTTCCCTCTGTGATTCAAGCTTAATATGGACTTGCCACTTTGCATGTGAGATGGCCTCTTAAAGGTCACACCTGGGCCACGTACTTACCTGGATCACCAATCCTGAGTGCCACCGATCCGGTCCTCAGCAGAGATTGGATTTCTTGATTCATCAAGGGCTACTGAATGACTTTGTGGACTTTTGTGAATGATTAAGGCAGAATTATGCCATTTTGATTTCAAACTTAACGGAATAGATAGATAGATAGATAGGTATACTTTATTGATCCCGAGGGAAATTGGGTTCCGTTACAGCCGCACCAACCAAGAATAGAGCATAAATATAGCAATACAAAGACCACAAGCAATCAAACAACAAAATGCAAACTATGCCAGATGGAAAAAAGTCCAGGACAAGTCTATTGGCTCATGGTGTCTGACCCTCCATGGGACGAGCTGCAAGTTCGATGGCCACAGGCAGGAACGACCTCCCGTGCCGCCCAGTGTTGTGTCTCGGTGGAATGTGGCCAAAGTCCAACAGTAAATGACTATTGCCCTGTCTTTCACACAATAATATTGTTGGGCTCTCTTTTTAAACATCAATAAGGCATTTAATTACTGGGCTTGCATCAACATTCTGGAGGCTGTCAGTGTTTCCTGCACTAATCCATAGATTTACCTCCAGGGTTATGTATTAGCTAGTAAAAGAAATCAAGTGGACTTTGGATAAAAATGCACTATCTTCATGAGATAATCCACAAGTGCACCAAACCATGCAATGTGATGACATTGCTGAACTACTCTGAAGCATTACTGCAATCCATCACGGACAATAGAATTACACCGGGCTCTAGTTTACGATGAATAGCTTCTCAAAGCTTCCTGTCATCACAATGGGAGGTATTAGCTTGGTCTGCTATAAAGTCTTTAACAACAGTCAGCTGGGAAATCACATACTTTCAAAGTTGTCTTCATATCACATATCTTCACTTGGAAAATGTTCTTCCACTCACTACTTCATTCAGACAGAGATAAACCTATAGAAATTACAACCAGAGAGGGCAACTTGTAGAAGAAGCATCAATGGGTATGGAAAATGCGGTGTTGAGATAAGTGATTAACTAAGATCATATTGAATGGCAGGGCTGGCTCAGAGGACTGGTACTTTTATACTTCCTAAGTTTCTTTGCCTGGTTGCAAATTGCATCCGGCATTTTTTTGATAGAGACATCTGAAAGGGAGGATGCCAAGGGATAGGCTTGCTTGGCTAAAAGTAATTTTTGTTTTAAATTGCCAAATCATGTTCCTATGTTAATGAAACAGTATTGCCCCGCATGCATCGCTTTCCCTGCTTTTCTCAGTAATTTTTTAGGCGTTAGATATGAGGCAAAGGAGCAGAATTAGGCCATTTGGCCCGTCGAGTCTTTTCAGTCACTCCATCATGGCTGATTTATTATCACTCTCAAACCTATTCTCCTGACCTCTGTTTCTAGACTTCCCCACTATAGAAAACATCCACTTCATGTCCACTCTGTCTAGGTCTTTCAATATTCAATAGATTTCAATGCAATTTCCCCCTCATTCTCCTAAAGTCCAGAGGCTTCATATATGCCTCAAACATTAACCCTTTCATTACCAGGATCATTCTTGTGAACCTCCTCTGGACCCTCTCCAATACCAGCGCATCTTTTTTGTATATTGTCAGCAAATGGATATAAATGGTGTAGAATGGAGAGCAAAACTGGGATTTCATTTTCAAACCTAACTGCTGTACTCTGAATACAGTGGCATAGCTGATGAATGCCTTTAATTCTTCAAGAAGAACAGCCCTTTACAACATTGAAAATTGCCAAAAGAAAAGCTGTACAGTAATTATGCTGATGTACTCTCTGTAAAATCACACAGATGAATATTACAAAGCATACAATGATATTAAAAGTTGTAAGGAATTATTGATTACACTTTATCCTGACACTGGGCCAAAATTTTAGAAAAAAATATCTGGGCTATGAATGCCTGATAGTTGTTAAAACTATTTAAAACTTATATTCAATAGGGGTAGACGTGATCTTGAGTGGACTTGTATGGTAATATAATGGGTAATAGATGACACATATTGTTCATAGTTGAAACTATTCTACATAATTCACAAACACCGCCATCGAGTTGTTGCGTTCACTTTAAGAGATGGTGTCTGATGTGATGATGTCAGTGTAAGGCTTTTGCTTTGTTCATAATGGGAATGATGTTCTGCACTTTTGTTGAGCATATAAAACAATTCTCCTAAGTTTTATTCACAAAATCCTACAATCTTATCAGATAACCAAGACACTGTATATCTATATTTAAATCTTATGCTAAAGTTAAAAGAAGTGAAAACTGGGAAATGAACTTAAGTGGTAATAATACATAAGACCATATTACCATGCAACTTATAAAACAAATGTATGTATTTCCAAGCAACATGTATTGTATACAACAATGTGATAAATGTCAGAGCAAACAAAAGCTATGTAACTAAATTTTACCCTTCAGCTTGTGTAGATTTTAATCAAATGGTGGATCTTTCCTGAACGTATCCTCCATTTTCTATGATTGTCTTCACCTTCTCTGGGGATCAGACTCCGAACTCAGTTCTTACACAGCCTCTGTAGTGGTCTGATACCACAAATAGAAGGCTTGGTGCCGTGTGTTTGAAGCCTTGTACCAGATGTCTGTAGAATATCAGAGCCAGGCTTTCCAGGTTGCTGGCTTTCAATGGACTAAGCCAAGAGTTTCTATGGGCCAAATTAATTTCCAAACCTAGTTTAACATCTCACTTAAAACAAAATCTGAAGGGTAACACATAGTTAAAGTTAAAGTGAATATTCCAGAAGGCTTGGAAATATTCTGAACAAGTAAGGCATGCCTTTAAAATAGATACAGATTTGAGGAATTTCCTAACTCCCTGATTTATTGTTACAAATTCTGTAAGTGAAAGAAGCATTTATTTTTTGATGCTAAGCCCCGGAGATCCATTATATGAAGGTGTGATAATTAGCTTATGAGCCTAACATAAATTAGCAGAGACGTTTTTATTAATTCAGAGTATAACAGCAGTGTGATAAAAACAATCAAGACATAATACATTTAATGTACAACTAAAACTGTCCAAAAGATGTGTCCTGCAACAATTAGTATGTAGGAGACAGGTCATAGAGTACATTTAAGATGGGGGAGGGGGACAGTTTGGAGGAGATGTGTAGGGTAAGTTTTTTTTACACAGAAGGTGGTGTGTGTTTGGAACAAGCTGTCAGGGGTAATTGTGGAATTAAACTTGATAGTGGCATTTAAGAGTCTTTTGAAGAGACACATGGATATTGCAAAGAATGGCGGGATATGGATGTTGCATAGGCAGAAGGCATTTAGTTTAATTTGAAACACTGTGAAGATTTCTTCCAATTTCCTTTCTTGTCTTTAGCAAGTGATTGTTTACATTATTTCTCTGGGAAAGTCCCGTTCTTCTGCTTTATTGGTCAATGGTCTTTAGAAGTTAAACAATAATACAAGTTTTACGCTAGTGATGTCTGCAACAGTGCATTGGAGTAACCATAGTTTTATTATTTTGATTCATATGATGTTTGCAATAAAATAGTTAATTTCACAGATTAAATAGGGTTGTTCCAATATTTAGCAAACAACCAAATAGCTGAAAGCTGGAGAGATACATTGCTTGTATTGATAATTGTCCTATTTGTGACATAAGTTTAAGTAAAAGCTGTGAAATATGGAATAGAAACTGAGCATCTGTTTGCTCAAAAGATCCTTACCATTCTTGCCCTTGACCCACACAAACCATTTCAACTTCCTCACATGATGGCATGGTTGGAATGAATGCTTAAGTTCAAGTGTCAACCAGGGCAGGGACTTCAGCTCCTGTTCATTCCCACCTGAAGCTCAGAACAGCAGAGATGGATACTATGCGAACTGTGTTTTGATAGTCTCAATGTAATTCCCAGTAGAGTTAAGCAGAAAAACTGTTGTGAATGCCATGCAAATTGACACTAATTCAGCAAAGCTCTGTAAAAAGTGTAAGGCTGGGGAACTTAGGAAAATAAAGAATCATATTCACATAGAAATATTAAGAAATGGTACCTCAAGTTTGGGCTTGAAGAAAATATGAGAATAATGAATCTCTTCACACCTTTCTATGTTTTTCCTTCTATAAAACATGTCAATCCAGGAAGTAAAGTAGTGACAATACTGTACAAATGTAATATGCTGATATGAGATCAATTACCTTATTACCAATGAAAAATTTTGCTTGTGATGGTCTCAGGTTTTCCTATAGGGTTCAAAGTTGGATTATGGTCCTGTCAGCCAATGTTGAGAACTTGAGAGGAATTGGTTGATAGTCATAAGAGCATACAATAGATTAATTTTGTCAAAAAATATTTTGAGAAGTAGCTGCAGTAAATGGGTGTAATAGTTTCTTGTTGCTTTCCTGAATGATCCCTGTCCTCCACAGTTTCAAGGAAAGAGTTAATAGGATAAATGTCCCACATTGCAAAGTGGAGCAGCTTTCTTACATTTTGCAGTTTATTCTCTTCTGAAGTAGTGATCTGCAAACTTTCTCTGATGTATCATAAAGCCAGAGAAAGGTAAAGGAAATCCCAGAGAAATAATGTCATTTGCTAAAGACAAGGAAGGAAATTGAAAGAAAGCCCCACAGAGTTCCAGACCAAGACTTGCATCAAAACAACATCTATTCCACTTCCTGTCAATTTCTACCAGATTGAAATTCCCTCTTTGACCTTGCTCAAGTTTTAGTAGTGCGCATTGTACAAATATGTCAACACATTGGAACTCTATTATCAGTGAGTTCCTAAGTTACATGCATGTGTGACTTGGAAATATATCACCATTCTTATATCAACACTGTGTCCAAATCCTAGAACTTCCTACCCAAACAACACATGCAACTGGAGGAACTCAGCAAGCCAGGCAGCATCTATGAAAAAGAATAAACAGTCGACATTTTGGGCTGAGGCCCTTCACCAGGACTGGAGGAAAGGGCAAGTTAGGGTAAGAAGGTGTGGAGAAGGATGGAAGAAATAAAAGGTAGTGGGTGATAGGTGAAACCGGTGGGGGGGAGTTCAAGTAAAGAGCTGGGAGTCGATTGGTAGAAAAGATAAAAGGTTGGAGAAGGGGGAATCTGGGAGTGGAGCACCTGAGGGAGGTGATGGGCGGGTAAGGAGATAAGGTGAGGGATGGAAATGGGAATGGGGAATGGTGAAGGAGTGGGCAGGGAGGCCATAACCAGAATTTCGAGAAATCAAAGTTCACGCCATCAGTTTGGAGGCTACCCAGATGGAATATAAGGTGTTGCTCCTCCAACCTGAGTGTGGCCTCATTGCAGCAGTAGAGGAGGCCATGAACATTGATTTCTCAAACTTCCAGTAATGACCCCCCAGCTCCTTCACCATTCCCTATTCACATTTCTCTTTCTCATCTTATCTCCTGACCTGCCCATCACCTTCCCTTCCCTTTATTCCATGGCCTACTGTCCTTTCCTATCAGATTCACCCTTCTCCAGCCCTTTATCTCTTTCACCAATCAGCTTCCCAGGTCTTTACTTCACCCTTTCCCCTCTCCCTGTTTCACCTGTCACCTACTACCTGCCTTTCTCCCACCCCTCCCCCAGCTTTGACTTCTCTTCTTTTTCCTCCAGTCCTCATGAGGGTCTCGACCCAAAATGTCAACTGTTTACTCTTTTCCACAGATGCTGCCTGATCTGCTGAGTTCCCCCAGCATTGTGTGTGTGTTGCTTGCAATTCCAGCATCTACAGATTTTCTGTCATTTGTGATTGAACTTTCTGCCCAGCAGTTTTGTGGGAGCACCTTCACCATGACATGTGTGATTCAAGAAGGCTGCTAACCATTATCTTCTCTAAACAATTAAGGATCAGATTTGAAATGGATGCCAACATCCTCAAAATGAGCAAATAGATTTTTGCTTATTTGATGCCATGTGCCTGTACTTGACTTTGACTTTGAATCCACTATTCTCTGTGGCCTCTTACATTCCTGGACATTCAAATTGCCATTTCTAGACCATGATACAGACTTCGAATTATGTGATTGTTTGGTTAGACATCACAGTAACATAGGAGTTAGCATCATGTTAGCTCTAACATTGGGGTTTGATTCCTGACATTGAGTATAAAGAGTTGTATGTTCTCCCTCTCACCATGTGCGTTTTCTCCAGGTGTTCTGCTTACCTCCCACATTCTAAAGATGTACGGTTACTTGAGCTGTGGGCACGCTATGTTGATGCTGGAAGAATGGCAACATTTGTGGCCTGCTCAGTGCAGTCTCTCTTGATTGGATTTGATGTAAATGATACATTTCACTGTCTGTTTCAAGGTATATGTGACAAATAAAGGTAATCTCCCCCTTTTGGCACCAATGTCTTGTTTTTGCAGTCTCTTATCATTCTCTGCTGTCACTGCCTTGTATAATTCATGTCTAATTTATATTTTGCAACCTGCTCATTGTGCCTGTAGCTCGCCCTACCTGAGCACATTAATTAACTTGAACTTGATATGACTATGTGGGAACAAAGGACAATAGACATTGCATACAAGTGCTCAAACTTGGATGCAAATTCGTACAGATGATTTGTTCCAACCTCGTTTGTAAAGCAATAGCAAACCACAAGTGCATAATTAGCCAAAACACACTTTCAATTATCCCTAATGCATCAACTCGGAATGGCCGCTTGCCTAGGAGAAGAGATGGATTTGCTGTGGCATTGGAACATGGTCACATCAGTAAAATAAAAGAGGTTCCCTTGACCCCAGATATTTTGGTATACTGTGTTTCCCAATGGAATATCCAACATTTATGGTGGGATCAAGTTCCAGGACTTTAGACTATCATTTACAACACCCTCATTAAAAATAAACCAGTACTGAACAAAATCATTATTGTTATTTGTGATGTAAATCACATAATTTTTTTTCTTTTGAAAATACTATATCTGTGTTTTCAGCCCAAGTCTCAAATTGGAATACTTAGCTGAAATCGTGTCATTCAATGAGTCCAAGAAGATACCATTAACTTGATAGCTAAGATGAAACTGAGAAAGAAGAATATTCCACTGAACTATTCTCCAGTGTTTCTATAATGAGGCTGTCTGTGACTATCATCATTTCCTAAGAAGCTAAGATTGATCCAGAATATATAATGACAGTTCAGAAATCAGAAAAAGCAGCAGAAGTCCGGTGAGCATGTTCTGTTCTGTTACCAAACATATATTTGTCTTCATCATACTGTAAATATAGTTCATACTGTGAGGGCATGTCATTATCAACATTTATTGCATCAGTAGTACCTTCCCTTACAATAACAGCATATCACTATTTTACAACCTTAACTACCACACAATGAAACAGTAAAGAGACTGTTGTACCATTTCAGCCCCCGGAAACAGTGGCAGCAGGGCTCTAGACTGTGGTCTTTCCCCACAGTGCATCTCTGAGCACGTGATTCTGCATCCTTGGAAGTGCCAGTGGCAGTATTTGCTTGCATACGTAGACAGCTATGGATCCTTCTGTAAGATCTTTGTATCCCTTCCAAACATTCAAAGTATGTGCCATGGTGCGCTCGCAATGGACTGGGCCCAGGTGCGGAGGAATGGCAGGGTCCCAGGAAGAGACAGAAACAAGAGTTTAAACATCAGAGTCAGAGCCTCGGATGATTGACTGAGCGACACCATGAGGTAACTCACCCTCTCCGACAAAATGACTGCGTACAGCACTGAACGAGACTCCTCTTTAAATAATCATAGACTGCGGGAAACACATACCAGCCACAATTAATTTTGCAAGATTAAGCCAAAAGCACAAGGGCTTATCAACTCTAGCTAAGATACTGATTAGCAAATCTAGGTGCTCAAAAACCCCACAGGGCTGACAGCACCTCCTCCCACCTAAGGTTAGCACTAGATGGCCCAGGAGCTCTGGGACAGGTCTGCAACACACGAGGCAGACCAGGAGCTTGAGACTATCGAGGCAAGTCTGAGAAAACACAAGGCACACCTGGAGCTCGAGGTAGCGCTGAGAACTCTGGAACAGCTCTGATGCTCCCGAGGCCGATCTGAAAAAAAAACACAGGGCAGATTGCTTGGGGCAGGGCTGGAAACCCCAGAACAGATCTGGAGCCCTCGAGACAGGTTTGAAAAACACACGGCAGACCTGCAGCTTGAAACATACGCATAACTTGGAAACAAGGCAAGTAATTTGGAAGCAAAACATATAAATTGGAAACATTGCAACTGACTCAGAAACATAACATATAACTTGGAAACAGTATGTAACTTGGAAGCATAATGTTTTATTTGGAAACATTATATTTCACTTGGAAGCATAGCAAGATCATATAGCTCAGAAACACTGCATTTGACTTGAGAACATAGCATACAGTATAACTTGGGAAAAAAAAAACATAACATAGGAGCCCTTATGAACCCTGTTGATCCAGAGAGCCTCAGGAAGAATCTTGGACATAGACTGGAGAAGCTCGGAACCTGGGCTGGATCCATACGACCGGGGTCATTCTGTCATGATGTGCTCAGGAAGGACTGGACCCAGGTGCGGAGGTGTGGCAGAATCCCCAGGAAAAGAGGTGGAAACAAGAGGCTAAACATCGAAATCAGAGCCTCAGAGGAGTGACTGAGTGACATCACAAGGTAACCCAACCTCTCCGACACAATGACCCCATATGGCATTGAAGGAGAGTTCTCTTTGAATAATCATAGACTGCAGGAAACATATGCCAGCCACAATTAATTTAACAAGATTAAACTGAAAACACAAGGGTTTATCAACTCTAGTTAATACATTGATTAACAAATATTGCTCAACAACGCCAGAAGCTCATCGCAATATGGCAGGCCCCAGCTCTCAGGAGAGTACACTGATTATCAAAGTACTTAGGCAGTATACAACCCTGAGATTTGCCTTTCCACATTTAGTCATGTAACAAAGAAAACCCTGGAACCCATTCAAAGAAAACTGTCATACCCCTCCCCCCAAACACGCAAATGCCTAAAAAGAAAAAAGAAAAGGGAAGTATAAAACACAAAATTGAAAAAGTCCAGGCATATTCTGTTCAGCTCTGTTCGTTTCAATCTAGCTCTGTATTGTTCATTATCTTAAGCCACCCTGATCAAAATCACCCAAAATAGCAACTAAAAAAGGAGTGAACAGAAACCAGAAACAAATCATGATATGAACTATAAAGTCCAATCCATGAACTGTGTCAATTAAACCTTGGCCAAGACCCAGTACTCCAGCACAATCCCTCAGCAGCATCGGTAGAGAGAGAGGGAGAGAGAGAGAGAGAGAGAGAGAGAGAGACAGAGAGAGAGAGAGAGAGAGAGAGAATGAGAATTCAAATGCTGGGACCTTCCTCCAGGAGCAGCGACCAAAAGGAAGACAGAGAGAGAGACTGTCATGTGTAGACAGCTTATTCTGGCAGCAGTGAGTGAGAGGCTGGTAGACCACGCTACCCTGCTGGATAACACGCAGCAAACAGGGACGTTGATGACTTATTCATCCACATCACAATAACCTCAGGCATTACGTAGAGGGACAGAAACTCCAGATATGTATGGAGGAACACAAGGTGTTCAAGGTTCAAAGTTCATACTGTTTATGTTACGACTATTACACTGCAATACATATTCTTGCAGGCATGTGGGGAAAAAGAAATACAATAGAATATTGCCAAAAGCTATACAGGAAAAGACAAAGACCGTGCAAAAGAAGACAATCCGTGCTAATAAAAATATGAGTTGTAAAGAGTCCTTGTAAGTGAGTCTGTAGATTGTGGAATTTGTTTTAGAATATTGGTGAATTAAATTATCCACGCCAGTTCAGGTACATGATAGTTGTAGGGTAACAACTGTTCCTGAACCTGGTGGTGTTTTGGTATATAGCCTCAATATCTCCTGCGCAATGAAAATAGCAAGAAGAGGACATTGCCTGGATTCCACAAAGATCTCCACAAAAAACAATAGTTGTTTTTGTGGATTGCACCCAATATGGTCATTCTCATGGAAATGAATTGGATCTTTTTTAAAAATTTCTTTACAGATGTTCTGATGATTTATCTGAAGCATCTGAAGCATTACTCCTTTTTTCTCTCTCCACAGATGGTGTATGACCTCCTGTGTATTTCCAGTAATACGAATGCATGATAAAACACTAACTTAACTTGAACTTGATGTGACAATGTAGAATAATGGACTAATGTACAGTCTTGTCTCATCTACAGTGCTCAAATGTATGCAAATTCATACAGATGATTTGTTCCATCCACATTTGTAAAGCAATAACAAACCACAAGTGCATAATTAGCCAAAACACTCCTTCAATTATCTTTAATCCATCAAGTCTGGAATGGCCATTTGCTTGGGAGAAGAGATGGATTTGCTGTGGCATTGGAACATAGCCACATTATTAAAATTATTAAATTTTCAAGTTAAGTTCATGTATTACCATGTGTTCCAGCCCATCACTATTTTACCTCCTTAACTATTACATCAATGAAATATTAGAGGCTTTTGCACCAGTTTCAGCCCCTACCACACCTTGAGTAAAAAAAACTTTATGATTTGACTTCTGATTGGATTGGCTCATGCTTATAGGTAATACTAACTTATCCTGAGCTCTGAAATAAAAAAATGTTGATGACTGATTATGCTGTTCCTCTTGAGCTTAATCTTCTCTGTAGGATAACTATGGAAAACGTTGCAAGTCAGTCAATATCTGGAAGTATTAATTTGTTCTTTTATCTTGCTTTCTCTGATGTTTGTTTATAACATTAAGGTGTTTTCCCAATTATTTTTGTAAATATCTATTATAAGATAACTCTGTTGGATTCCTAGAAAAATGTTCTATTGTTTCTTTAAGTGATAACTCCTAGAAGGTTATTTTATATGATAAGGATTCTATGATATGATAAGTGTCCTATTGATAAGGATCTAATAACATACACAAGAAAACCTCTTGTGCAATTATCCAATTAAATTAGAAGTATAAAAGGCACAGAAAAGACATCATTCCAAGTATGCCAGTTACATTAGTATTTCCTTCTTCCAGTAAATGATGTTATGCCAGCTGCTTGACTGTAGCCCAGGGTGCTATGATATTGTACATGTATTGTTGCCTCAATCTTTGCCAACTATGATGCCTACCTTACCTTACAGATGGAAGCATCTCGGTGATAGTATTATGTTAAACAAGATTGAAACAAGAGTGGAAGACTTGTCTCTTTTGTTCTTGCAGCTGCTTTTTTCAGATATATCAAACAACGTTACGGCTCCTCAATCCTCAGTGAATTTTCCACAGTTTCATGTAAATTTCAATCTCCCAGGTTTGCATACAACCTTGCTTAGTTGACAAAGCTATCCAAATTGATTAGTAACAAATTTGGCCAAGCCAGCTAGTTTCACATTTTTGGGGAGGTTCTTTCTGATTTGGCTCCTTGCAGGGACTGCAGGGACGTTTGTTTTTCCATATTTATTCACCTGGCAGTCATTAGGGACTATTTGCATATATTTGAAATAAAAATTGTTCCTGCTTTCAGAGACAGAATTCTCCTTTTATTTGGACTACATGGACCAATTTTCTAACTAAATAATCATCAAATATATGTAAAATGTTTAAATGGCTTAATTACCCCCCCGAATAAGACATAATTCCTCTGTCAACTCTTTTTCACTGGGGATAAGCACCAGGGGCATATTTTAAAGTTAGGTGATAAACTGGGGCAACACACAGCTAGATTGGTGCTAAATAGCAGGAGCAACATGTAGAACTAAGCAACAGATCAGATTACAGCTCTAAAGCCTTGGTGTAGCGTGTTGCTAATGGAGATGGGCAGTTACAACAGAAGGAGGATGGCCCATATGTCTCATATGCTCAACAGAGCACATGAATATCAAAGAGACAATTATGAAACATTTGCAACCATCATCAGTAAGAAGTGCCATCTTGGACTTCTTTGCAGACAGCTGCTTTTGAAGAAGCCAATCTTCAGCTAGTTTGATTCTTTGTACATGATATCAAAAGCTGACTGAGGGCACTAGCAAAGATGACAAGTCAACCTGGTGAAGAGGCAATGCAGAACTACATAAATGCTAAACCTAAGAATACAGAGACTCAATTCAAAGATTCAAAGATTCAAAGTACATCTATTATTAAAGTATGTTTGCAGTATAGACCCAAGATTCATCTTCCCCACCGAAAGTAAAAAAAAACGAAAACCATGGAACCTATTAACAGAATAAAAATCAACCCCACTCCCCATGTGCAAAAAAAATCAGAAAAATGGCAAAAAAATGAGTGAATAACATAGAACATAAAGCACAAAATGGAAAGAGTCCAGACATACTCAGTTCAGTTCAGTGTTCACGAATTGCAGGTCACCCCAATTCAAAATTGTCCAAAATAGCAACGTAAAAAGGAGTGAGCAGAAACCAGAAGCACATTGTAACATGAACTACGGAGTCTAATCCACAAACTGCGCTGATTAAACCTTGCCCAAGATCCAGAAATCCAATACCATCCTCTGACAGCATCGAGGGAGAGAGAGAGCATCCGAATGCAGGGACCTTCCTTAGGGAGCAGTGAGCAAGAGAGAGAGAGAGAGGGAGAGAGAGACCATCACACAGAGACTCCTTCCTGTGGCAGCAGCAAGTAAGAGGCTGGTAGGTGGCTCTGATCACCCTTTCACCTACCGCAATTACCTCAATGATTTCAATCTTCCTTGGCACATTAATTGGCGAGATTCGTGAGAGATAGAGTTGATCATGTGCATACAACCCATTTCCAGGCTTCTTGGCCTTGAGGCCGCACACTTTGCTTGAAACACTCTTGGAGACAGCAAAGTGCTAGATTCCTCAGTTGTCCCAAAAAACTCACCACCAAGATGTCGATCACGAGTTCCAACATTAACAGAACCACATCTGAAAGAAAAAAAAGATGTAGAAGTGAAAGAAGTTGTTTCGTGAACCACCTGCAGGACATCGTCCCAGATTGCAATGTTCACTGGTGCCATCTTCTTCTGATGCCTGCAGTTGATCCTGCAGCCAATAAATAAGATTAAAACTCTACATTTCTGCCTCATCTAATCATGAATGGTGATGGAAATTTAGGCAGACAATGGGAAGAGGACTTCAAGAATTACCTTATCCTTAGTGATGACAGGACCCAACATACAAAGGCAAAGCCAAAACAATTGAAAAAGTGTCAAGTCGATAATCCAGTTCAGCTTCCTTCTGAGATTCCCACTGTTACAGAACATAGTCTTCATCAAATTTGGTTCACTCCAAGTGAAGTCAAGATATAGCTGAGGGCACCAGATGCAACAATGGACAACACCCTGAAGACTTGGACTCCATAATTAGCTGAGTCTCTTGGTAGGCAATTACATTACATTTATAATGTTGACATCTGCCAATAATATGGAAAGTTCAGAGGGTACCATATGATCACACCGTGGAAAAATCCATTCCAGTTAATCATTACACACACACTGTATCAGCAAGATACAGTGAGATGTTTTTAATGTTGCTGAAAAGTGGTATTTATTCTCCAATCAACTGCCCAGTGATACTCAGTTTGTGTTTCACCTGGACCTTTCAGTTCATCACAGCTCATGATCCAAATATGAGTAATGAGCTGTATTCCAGAGGTGAGGAGAAAGTGACTGCTCTTGGCCTTGAGGCAGCATCGCACTGAGAAGGACATCGAAAAGCTCTGATAAATCTGAAGTCAATGAACCACAAGAGAGAAAAAAACACTCCAATGTTTGGAGTCATGCTTCACACAAAGGTTGTGTTTATCAGAGATTAATCATCCAACCACAGGATATCGCACCAAGAGTTCCTCAGGTCAATACCTATACCCATCTATCCTTAATTGCTCATCACTGATCTTTGAATATTGCTCAACCCATACCCTCATGCAAGATCTAGAGAACTTTCAGGTATGAACAAGTAACTTCTATGCTACAAAGGTACAAGGCATTGATTGTCTGAAACAAAAGAGAGTCCAGTACTCTATCATTAATATTCAATCACTGATATCACCACCTCTTGCATCCTGATGTTCAACTTTGATAGTAACTTATAACTACTATGCTCACAATAACAAATAAAAGGCATCCGTTAGTCTTGTGAGACCATGGATCTGCGCCTGGAAAGTCTTCACTATCCAGGGCGCAGGCTTGGGCAAGGTTGTATGGAAGACCAGCAGTTGCCCATGCTGCAAGTCTCCCCTCTCCGCACCACCGATGTTGTTGAAGGGAAGGGCACTAGGACCCATATAGCTTGGCACCAGTGTCATCGCAGAGCACTGTGTGGTTAAGTTCCTTGCTCAAGGACACAACACGTTCCCTTGGCTGGGGCTCAAACTCACGACCTTCAGGTCGCTAGTCCAATGCCTTAACCACTTGGCCACATAGCAAATATGAGGCAGTGTATTCTGTTGTTAGTGACTCAATTTCTGATGTCTTTCTGTCATCCAAGGGAATGCAGTTCCAGCAACATACCAAATGTTCAATACCAGGGCAAGAGGCCCAAAGATTAACCTAGGCATAAATTATCTTTAGGGTAATTGAAAGGAAGCTTTTCCCACTGAGGCCTAGGGGAGACTACAACCACAGGTCATGGGCTAAGAATGAAAGGTGAAACGTTTAATGGGAAAATGAGGAGAAACTTCTTCAGTCAGTGGAACAAGCTGCTGGTGCAAGAGGCAGACGCGATTTCAATTTCAATTTTAAGAGAAGTTTGGATAGGAACATGGGTGGGGGGTGGGTATGGAGGGCTATGGTCCAGGTTCAAGTCGATGGGTCGAGGCAGTTTAAATGGTTTGGCATGCACCAGAAAGGCTGAAAGGTCTGTTTCTGTGCTGTAGTTTTCTATGACTCAATCTCTATCAGTGTGGACTGCTTGTATCAGATAAAAAAATGCAACAACAATATCCCCCAATAATACTTCCCAAAGCTACAACCATTACCGCATCAAGAGCAGCAAGCTCAGAGAACACCACCATGTGTGAGATTCTCCTCCAAGTTTCATACCATCCTGACTCTGATATTTATCAACACTCCCATACAAGGGGTGATTGATAAGTTCGTGGCCTAAGGTACAAGGAGCCAATTTTAGAAAACCTAGCACATTTATTTTTCCTACATTTACACACTTAGTCCAGCGGTCATGGAGCATACGGATCCCTTCTTTGTAGAAGTCAGCGTCTTGGACCTCCAGAAAGTGGTCCACAGCAGGGGTGATTGATAAGTTTGTGGCCTAAGGTAGAAGGACATGAGTTATTAACTTCAAACTTTCTGCATTTCCACTCAAAGAGTTGAACTTCACGTGCATGTAACGAGAGCTGAATAGTATCTCCTTCTACATTAGGCCACAAACTTATCAATCACCCCTGCTGTGCACCACTTCTACAAAGAAGGGATCCCTATGCTCCACGACTGCTGGACTAAGTGTGTAAATGTAGGAGGGGACTATGTTGAAAAATAAATGTGCTCTGTTTTCTAAAATTGACTCCTTCTGCCTTAGGCCACAAACTTATCAATCACCCCTGGTATTTTCCCAGGTCTCCGTCATCGAATTGTCTGCCGTTTGCTGAGTGGAGGAACCTTCACCACTGACAGTATCACTCAAGAATGTGGTTCATCATTACTTTCACAACAGCAATTAGGAATAGGTAATAAAATCTGGCTTTTCCAACAAAATCCACACTCCAAAATACTAATTGATGAGAAAACTTGAGGTACATCAAAGCATCCCAGCTATGGAGCCAAAAAGTTATGAAGCAAAATTAGTGATAACTTCACTGAAGCTTTTCCAAAACATTCACAGTACTGATATCTCGATAACAATAAGGATGTCCTGTCCACAGAAAACAGAACCATTCTAATGCATCTAATTGAACATCAGTCATTGAAGTTATGGTATATCAAGGTTCTCCAATTTATACACCATTCTTAACTTTACCATACAATATCAGTTTTACATTGACGCGGGCTTAGAAACCTGAAATTACATTGCTAATATAATTTGTAAAGCACCTTTACTGGAAGGAACAGATACAGACAGAATGTAGCTCTTGTAAAATTTGAACAGCAAACACTTCGCTGTTAATGATGAAACCACTTATTTATGCTTCTGATCCTTTCCCATTTATTATTGAACTTTGTTCTTGTGGTGAGTGGAAGAGAAAATAAACACAAGATGCTAAAAGATGACAATGATAAGGCAGTATCTTTAGCCACAAGCTTTGTTTGCATGTTAAGCAGTCACTTTTGTATTATGTATGTTAGCATAAAGAAATGCAGATAAAAAAAAATTCAGGTATACTGTATCTGGATTCAAAATCATCTGGAACACTTGTCCAACATGACTTGAGAGATGCGCTATACACAGTGATGCAATATCCTGCAGTTTTAATCTATAAACTGACAGGATAATAAACTAATTTACATAAATAAAACCTACCTCAAGATAAATACAATGGGTTCTGGTTACTTAGGTCATCAGTTAATTGAGGCATCCACTTATTTGAGACAGCTCTTAAAGAACAAGAACTAATTGAGAAAATAGCCTGGATTCCCTTTGTTTATTTGCGACACTGTGCTGCTTAATTGGGACAGGAGACGTTGCCGAATAGTTTCAAACTAGTGTCAGTCTCGTGCACTTGTGTGATTGTTAGACAATATACCATGTTCAGAGTGAACAATTGCATACATTTGTGTTCAAAAAGCAGCTATTTTTGCCGCTGATAGTTGACGGGAAATAAACGGTAAAACAATTCAGAACTGTTTTGCTCACTGTAGTTAAAGCATTCCAGCTTGAAGATGCCAGAAATGGCTGGGAATGAAGATAAAATGATTTCACTAGCTCAACAAATTAGAAACTAAGAAAAATTTGATGATATCAAAAATCATCTTGAAAGTTACAACAAAAATGAAGATTTGGAGGATGCAATCATCAAAGCCATTTTATGAAGGCAGTCTATTATCTGCACATGATGTTTGCACTGATTTTGTTTATTTACAGTCAATCAAAAGAACACAACATTGATAACTATTAAGAACTAATACTGTACACAGTTTGTAGAACCGCAGTAGTATTGGGAGTATTCTCATTTTTTCTGCATTTCATTTAAATACATAATTTGTTACTCAGTTAAATTGTAGTATGTATTTTTTATACCTTTTTAACTATTTCCATGGGACTTTGGCTAATTGTGGCAGCTGCTTAATCGGGCCAACATGCACTGGTTCTGATGTGTCCCAATTAACTGGAATCCACTGTATATCCAATAATTGCATTTTCTTAAGTATTAAATGTCAAATTCAGGGGAAAGATCATGACATGCTCAGCCTAGAATGTAATTCATAATGGTGAGACCTTGGCCTTAAAAAACAAGAGTGGATTATGACATCATGTCTGATTCTTATACAATGAATCCTGGTTCACTACATGCATATGTCTTGATGCAATAGTTATAGGTTTAATTTCCTGCTGACATTATACAGGGATTGGAAGAACAGTATATTTGGCTTTGGTGTTAAATACTGTTTCAACTAAAACAATATTTTCCCATGTTCATCACAAAATGATCCTATCCCAAGGATCAGTCAAAATTATTTTAGCAGTTATTAAACAGTAATGAGCTAAACATTAAGATCATGTTATACTGTAATTGTTAAATCACAGTGCTGTGAAATCCAATCTGCTTCTCTTTAAATATCATCATACTCTGAAATGCTTATTTTCTCTGGAAGTCCAAAAGAGAAGAAAACACTGTTGTTTTGCCAGAATCTCTGCAATAACAAGCTCATGCTGAAAATTCCATGAGTAACTCTGCAATTGCTTCATGTTAGCTTTATCAAAGCATTGACTGTGAAGAACCTGTGTTTGAAGATGTGAATTCGTTGATGTTGCTTTTTGAGCTTTGATAGCATCAGGAGTTCCCACACCACTATCAAGGGAACTTTGAACACATCTGGGTTGGTAATGGCTCATTATCAAAGTAATAAACTGGAGCCACTAAAATGGCCAAGGGAGGAGGTAAAAGACTTGAAAGGAGCAGCGATGTGAATAAATGACTGGAATTGCAGCGAATATTAGTAATACATTCTTTTTATTATTTTTGACACTGTGCAACCATTGTGTAAAATGGGAGAAGTGAGTTAAGAATTCAGTGGTGTACTTTTCTTCAAATGCAATTGGTGAATAACCTGTTTTTTTTATAGGTACTGGGCTAGTGTCCGAAAACTAAGTTTCATTATCTTGCAGGAGATACATCACAGAACATAATGTCTTTCTCAGCAATGGTGATCATCTGCAGAATAAAATATACCAGCATCCTCCATTCTGCTACTCTTTGCTTATAAATGGTAAACTAATCTCCAGGATAATTGCTCATATTCTGAAGAAAAGTGATATTTTAAGAGCATTTTATTTAATTGGTACTGTTGACAGCAGTGTGATAATAGTTGAAAGATAATTTGAGTTAAAATATAGTATTCTGGAAACCAAGGAAATCATAACAAAAACATGGGATGTAGGAATGGATTAAGAACAGTAAGCATTTTCAACAACAAAAAAGAGAATATCATGATCTCTTGATGCTCTAAAATTTTATTAACTTTAATTAATTTTAAAACTTAATATTCTCCCTCTCATTTTCTTGTTAATTCATTCTGTTGACATACTACAGCTGTATCTGTTACAATTATTGAATATACTTTATGCCATTAAAATATTGAGACTTAGTACCATTGCCCAACATGATCTCAGCCTTTAACATATGGTTTTCTTGGCATAGATTTCATTTTTCATATGATTTAGTAGTCAATTTGTCATGTTTCATTGCAAATGAAGGCCAAAAGATGGCAGTTCTTCATTTGTCCATGTCTGTTGTCTGTGCATTCCAAATATATTAGCATCAACAAATGAAAACCAGTCTTCAATTTTCCAGCACCTTCCCTATTTTCCTAATCATCTGGGTGTCGACATATGGAAACTATTAGCACATTAAAACATTTCAAATTCAAGTCTCTGAGAAATGTAGACAGATAGTTTAGATTTTTGTTTGTCTAATATAGACCTGACACTCTCTACTTATAAAGACACAGCCCATTTATCTATACCAAGAAAGCAGTTGACATCGGCAGTTTGTCAAATGCATAAAGATCTTGCTCTAGCTTAATCAACCAAAACAATATAGCTCACTAGTACAAGACTTTGGCAAGACTCCCATTTCATGTCCAACAATGAATGCCCTCTGCTTTAAGGCTTTGGCCTACAATTATTTCCAGCCAAGCTGAAAAAAAATCCAAGCAATCACCATCATAACAGCATAAATGTTTTGATAAAAATGTTTGTGAATATATACAACAAATTGTGGTGCATGTCACAAATAAAGCTTTATTGCATACTTAGTTTAAAGAAAAAAACAAAAATGCAATCTGCTATAATAAACAGAACACAGCTTTTTTCCAGCTTCAAGCTCTGAATTAGCACATGATCCAATGCAGTATCAATAAATATTTAGAATGTTGGCAACAGAATTCAATAAATTCAACAAGATCTTATTTCTGAAATGGCCAAAAAAATTCAGAATTTTCATTGGCTTAACATTCAATTTACAGGGGTGCTGTGGATCTGGGTGAAATAAATGGAACATGGAATTATTATAGTCAATTCCTGCCTAAGGAAGAGCTCACTCAAATATGCAAACACAAGGAAATCTGCAGTTTGAGAAGTCAATGTATCAGTGGAAGTTTGAGAAATCAATGTCAATTAGCTGAAGTTAACATTGACACCTAACGCTCTGTCCACCAGAGAAAGCAGGATCTCCCAGTGGCCAGACATTTTAATTTCACGTCCCATTCCCATTCTGATATGTGTATCCATGGCCTCCTCTACTGTAAAGATGAAGCCACACTCAGGTTGGAGGAACAACACCTTATATTCGTCTGGGTAGCCTCCAACTTGATGGCATGAACATTGACTTCGCAAACTTCCGCTAATGCCCCACCTCCCCCTCGTACCCCATCCGTTATTTATTTATATACACACATTCTTTTACTCTCTCTCCTTTTTCTCCCTCTGTCCCTCCCACTATACCCCTTGCCCATCCTCTGGACTTCACCCCCCAGTTTTCTTTCTCCCTAGGCCTCCTGTCCCATGATCTTCTCATATCCCTTTGTCAATCACCGGTCCAGCTCTTCGCTCCATCCCTTCCCCTCCTGTCTTCCCCTATCATTTTGGATCTCCCCCTCCCCCTCCCTCTCCCCCTCCCCCTCCCACTTTCAAATCTCTTACTAGCTCTTCTTTCAGTTAGTCCTGACGAAGGGTTTCGGCCCGAAATCTCTTCCTAGAGATGCTGCCTGGCCTGCTGTGTTCACCAGCAACTTTTATGTGTGTCACTGACTCAAATATGTCACTTTTTCTGGAGAATTTTTCATGACACAAGTTAGAACTATGCAGTGGCTGTATTCATAGAAAAGCCTGCTTACTTCTTCCAGTCAAAGACTCAACCACTGAAAAGGGGCTTAGCAGGTTTACAGGATTACAGTTTTACTAAAATCTTATTTCATAAGGGAACTAATGATGTTAAGGACATTTCAAAATTTGCATAAACATTTCCCTTTCTACTTGATTTGATATAGGTAGGATGCAGAGCTGGGCTGAAAGTGGTAAAGGATTTTAATCTGGAAAAATGGGAAGTGCTAAACTTTGGAGAGTCAGACTGGAAGACAGAGTGCAGAGTTAATGACTTGATTCTTACTAGTGTGGCAGAACAGAGTGATCTTGGGACTTGCAGACATAGCTCCGTCAAAGTTGCTGCACAAGTTGATGGGTGATTAAGAAGCTTATGAAGAACAGGGTTTGTTAGTCAGGTGATTGAATTCAAGAGCCATGAGGTAATGTTGCAGCTGACAGCTAGATCAGTGGCATTTAGGACTGGTGATAGATAGATACATAGATATACTTTATTGATCCCGAGGGAAATTAGGTTTCGTTACAGCCGCACCAACTAAGAATAGAGCATAAATATAGCAATACAAAAACCACAAACAATCAAACAACGAAATGCAAATTATGCCAGATGGAAATAAGTCCAGGACCAGCCTATTGGCTCAGGGTGTCTGAACCTCCACGGAAGGAGCTGCAAAGTTCGATGGCCACAGGCAGGAACAATCTCCCATGATGCCCAGTGTTGTATCTTGGTGGAATATGGCTGGAGTCCAACAGCAAAAAGTTCAATATCTGGTCTGCAAACACATTCCTCGATCGTAATATGACCCGGATTGCACCATCCGTTGTTAACCAGAACAGTAAGCACCCAACTCCTTTACGCTTACCGCTCTCAGTGCACTTCCGGTCAGCCAGAACGGTCTGGAAGCCGCCCATGGAAAAGATTTGATCGGGTATGTCCTTGTGCAGCCCCGTTCCAGTGAAACACATTACACTGCACTCTCGAAATGTTCTCTGACGCCTGGCTAGCGCCGTCAACTCATCCATTTTATTACCCACCGAACTCCTCTTCTCCATAAGTCTCTGTTGTCTCGACCCCATCCTCTTTCCTCGCCTTTGTGATCCCCCTCTCCATCCCCTGTGTGTTTTCCTCCAGATTTCAGCTGGTTTGTCCGCCGTTCTGCTCGCTAAACTGGCCGGCATAAGCCCAATCAGCTGATCGCTGGAATGAACAATGCGACCATGCTTCTGCCCCGCTAATGAGACGTGTCGGAATGTAACTACTTCCAGCGCTAAAAACCCAAATAAAACTCTCTCTATCAGCATGTTAGAGAGGATGTAGCTTCAACGTGTTACCATGAGAGAAAAAAAATACAATAAAATAACGAAGTTAAAAAAGTAAGAAGAAAAAAGTAGGAATACTGGTCAGAACAACTGTAACAGGCTGCATGCACGACCAGCACATGTGCACTGGTGATGCAGGTAAGAATGACTTCTGGAAGGCCATCACGCATACAATGTGGCAATTCCCAGCTAAAATGGAATCACAGAGTGATGCTTGGCAACTGTGGCAGGACTGGAATGCCATCACCTTCTACAGAATAAAGCCAAGCAACATAAATGACAACAAGGTTTTGTTTCCAGATGAGCACATTTTTATTTGTATTTTTATTGAGATACTTGGTATAACAGGCTCCTGTGGTCCTTTGAGCCACACCGCCCAGCAACCTGTGATTTAATCCTAGCCTAATCACAGGACAATTTACAATGACCAATTATAGAGTCACAGAATCACAATGTGACTCTCGCTTCAGCCAGCAGCTTAATCTAGGGGAAGACAGCCCCCGGCCCGGCCAACCTTAAGAAATCTCGTTTGGGTGGATGTTGCACGATGTGTCCCCTGTTACTAATCAGTACCCTGAAATAACAAACAGTACACAATACGCGATTAAACAATTAAGCTTTATAATTCTTATTTTGACAATATGGTTAGTAAAGAAAATGGAAAAAAAGAAAAAGGGCCCAATCTTATGAAACAGTCTATTGCGCAATGTTGGAGCCCACTGATAAGCTGATCGTCCACCATCGACCTCCTCTGATTGTTGCTGACCTTCAGACCCTTGCTGCAAGCCCACCCGGTTTGGCGGTCTACCAACTCTCTCCATTTGTGTCTTCTCTCCCCATTTCTTCCTGGCAAAAGACTGCAAAAATCTCTCTTCCAGACTCACAAGAAAGAACAACAGCATTCCAAACCCCGTTACCTCTAGTCATAACCCAAACATTGCTGCTACACAGAAACCATTACATTGTCAGTGAAACCTTACAGCATGTTACACAGTAGTGAAACCCTACAGCATGTTACAATAGAGATGTACAACACAAAAACAGACCCATTGGGCCATCTAGTCCATGACAAAACCATTTAAACTGCCTACTCCCATCAACTGGCACCTGGATTATATCCCTCCATATCCCTGCTATCCATGTACCTATCCAAACTTCTCTTAAACTTTGAAATTGAACTTGAATGGACCATTTGTGCAGTCAGTTCATTCCACACTCTCACGACCCTCTGAGTGAAGAAGCTTCCCCTCAAGTTCCCCTTGAACTTTTCACCTTTCACCCTAATGCCACAAAATCTGGTTGTAGTCTCACGCAACCTCAGTGGAAAAAGTCTGCTTGCACTTATTCTATCTATACCCCTCATAATGTTGCATACCTCTATCAAATTTCCTCTCCGTTTTCTGCATTCTGAAGAATACAGTCCCAATGTATTCAACCTTTCCTTTTAACTCAGGTCCTCCAGACCCGGCAACATCCTCGTAAATTTTCTCTGCACTCTTTCAACCTTTATCTTTCCTATAGGTAGGTGATCAAGATGGCACACGATCCTCCTAATTAGACCTCACCAACATCTTATACAGCTTCAACTAATATTCTATCTTCTGTACTCAATACATTGATTTATGAAGGTCAATGTACCGAAAGCTTTCTTTACAACCCTATCTACAACGTTTGTACATGTGACAACATTTTCTATGAATTATATACCTGTATTCCCAGATCCCTTTGTTCTACCACACTCCTCAACGTCCTACCATTCACTATCTAAGACCTATTGGTTCTACTGAAGTGTAAAAGCTTGCATTTGTCTGCATTAAGTTCCATCTGCCACTTTTCAGTCCATTTTTCCAGCTGATGCAGATCCCTCTGCAAGCCATGATAACCTTCCTCACTGTCCACTACACCCCCAATCTTAGTGCCATCTGCAAATTTGCTGATCCAATAAACCATATTATCATCCAAATCATTGATACAGACCTCAAACAACAAAGGACCCGTCACCGATTCCTGCAGCACACCACTAGTCACAGGCCTCCAGTCAGAGAGGCAACCTCTACTACCACTAATGAGGGAAAGTCTGCAGATGTTGGAAATCCGAGCAATATACACAAAATGCTGGAGGAACTCAGCAGGCCAGGCAGCAGCTATGGGAAAACATACAATTGACATTTTGGGCCAAAACCCTTTGGCAGAATTGGAGAAGAACAGCTGAGGAGTAGATTTGAAAGGTGGGGGGAGGGGAGAGAGAAACGCCAGGTGATAGGTCAAACTTGCTAGGAAGTTGATTGGTGAAAGAGACAGAAGGCTATGGAAAAAGGAAGAAAAAATTGTGATTGGTAGGTGGGAAGCCTTCAAAGGGGAAATTTTGAGAGTGCAGAGTTTGTATGTTCCTGTCAGGATTAAAGGCAAATTGAATAGGAATAAGGAACCTTGGTTCTCAAGGGATATTGCAACTCTGATAAAGAAGAAGAGGGAGTTGTATGAAATGTATAGGAAACAGGGGGTAAATCAGCTGCTTGAGGAGTATAAGAAGTGCAAGAAAATACTTAAGAAAGAAATCAGGAGGGCAAAAAGAAGACATGAGGTTGCCTTGGCAGTCAAAGTGAAGGATAATCCAAAGAGCTTCTACAAGTATATTAAGAGCAAAAGGACTTTAAGGGATAAAATTGGTCCTCTTGAAGATCAGAGTGGTCGGCTTTGTGCGGAACCAAAGGAAATGGGGGAGATCTTAAATAGGTTTTTTGCGTCTGTATTTACTAAGGAAGCTGGCATGAAATCTATGGAATTGAGGGAATCAAGTAGTGAGACCATGGAAACAGTACAGATTGAAAAGGAGGAGGTGCTTGCTGTCTTGAGGAAAATGAAAGTGGATAAATCCTCGGGACCTGACAGAGTGTTCCCTTGGACCTTGAAAGAGACTAGTGTTGAAATTGCGGGGGCTCTGGCAGAAATATTTAAAATGTCGCTGTCTACGGGTGAAGTGCCGGAGGATTGGAGAGTGGCTCATGTTGTTCCATTGTTTAAAAAAGGATCGAAAAGTAATCCGGGAAATTATAGGCCGGTGAGTTTAACGTCAGTAGTAGGTAAGTTATTGGAGGGAGTACTAAGAGACAGAATCTACAAGCATTTGGATAGACAGGGGCTTATTAGGGAGAGTCAACATGGCTTTGTGCATGGTAGGTCATGTTTGACCAATCTGTTGGAGTTTTTCAAGGAGGTTACCAGGAAAGTGGATGAAGGGAAGGCAGTGGATATTGTCTACATGGACTTCAGTAAGGCCTTTGACAAGGTCCCGCATGGGGGGTTAGTTAGGAAAATTCAGGAAAGTTCAGTGAGGTGGTAAATTGGATTAGACATTGGCTCGATGGAAGAAACCAGAGAGTGGTGGTAGGGAATTGCTTCTCTGAGTGGAGGCCTGTGACTAGTGGTGTGCCACAGGGATCAGTGCTGGGTCCATTGTTACTTGTCATCTATATCAATGATCTGGATGATAATGTGGTAAATTGGATCAGCAAGTTTGCTGATGATACAAAGATTGGAGGTGTAGTAGACAGTGAGGAAGGTTTTCAGAGCCTGCAGAGGGACTTGGACCAGCTGGAAAAATGGGCTGAAAAATAGCAGATGGAGTTTAATACCGACAAGTGTGAGGTATTGCACGTTGGAAGGACAAACCAAGGTAGAACATACAGGGTTAATGGTAAGGCACTGCGGAGTGCAGTGGAACAGAGGGATCTGGGAATACAGATACAAAATTCCCTAAAAGTGTCGTCACAGGTAGATAGGGTCGTAAAGAGAGCTTTTGGTACATTGGCCTTTATTAATCAAAGTATTGAGTATAAGAGCTGGAATGTTATGATGAGGTTGTATAAGGCATTGGTGAGGCCGAATCTGGAGTATTGTGTTCAGTTTTGGTCACCAAATTACAGGAAGGATATAAATAAGGTTGAAAGAGTGCAGAGAAGGTTTACAAGGATGTTGCCAGGACTTGAGAAACTCAGTTACAGAGAAAGGTTGAATAGGTTAGGATTTTATTCCCTGGAGCGTAGAAGAATGAGGGGAGATTTGATAGAGGTATATAAAATTATGATGGGTATAGATAGAGTGAATGCAAGCAGGCTTTTTCCACTGAGGCAAGGGGAGAAAAAAACCAGAGGACATGGGTTCAGGGTGAGGGGGGAAAAGTTTAAAGGGAACATTAGGGGTGGCTTCTTCACACAGAGAGTGGTGGGAGTATGGAATGAGCTGCCAGACGAGGTGGTAAATGCGGGTTCTTTTTTAACATTTAAGAATAAATTGGACAGATACATGGATGGGAGGTGTATGGAGGGATATTGTCCGTGTGCAGGTCAGTGGGACTAGGCAGAAAATGGTTCGGCACAGCCAACAAGGGCCAAAGGGCCTGTTTCTGTGCTGTAGTTTCTATGGTTCTATGGTTCTAAAAGGGGGTGGGGTGAGCAGCATCAGAGGGAGGCGATGGATGGACAAGGAGATAACATGAGAGTGAGACAAGGGGATGGGAAATGGTGAAGAGGGGTGGGTGGAGGCATTACTGGAAGTCTGAGAAATCGGTGTTCATGTCATCAGGTTGGAGGCTACCTAAACGGAATATAAGGTGTTGTTCTTCCAAGCTAAGTGTGGCCTTATCCCTACAATGGAGGAGGCCATGGATGGACATATCGGAATGGGAGTGGGAAGTGGGATTAAAATGGGTGACCACTGGCCCTTCTCTTCCTCCCTCGATACCACTCAGGGCCCTAAACTGTCCTTCCAGGTGAGGCAACACTTCACCTGTGAGTCTGTTGGGGTCATATACTGTGTTCAGTGCTCCCAGCGTGGCCTTTTTTATATCGGTGAGACCCGACATAGATTAGGAGACTGCTTCACCAAGCATCTATGCTCCGTCTGCCAGAACAAGCAGGATCTCCAGTGGCCAGCCATCTTACTTGAGTAACAGAGTCCTATGCTAATCAACTGACTGTAACATTTAAACCTCTTGATTCAGCAGTCTGATCTACACACCTGTTTCACAGGCTTCAATCATACAGGTGCCAAAGAAGAATATGGAAACCTACCTCAATGTCTACCTATCATGAAGTGCTTCAAAAGGTTGACCATGAAACACACCATTTCTTGCCTGAGAAGTAACCCACGGGATCCACTCCGGTATGACTATCGTACAACAGGTCGACAGTAGATGCCATTTCATTGGCTCTTTATTCAGTTTTGGAACACCTGAACAATGAAGATACATGTGTCAGGATGGTCTTCATTGACTACAGCTCACCATTCAACATTATCATCCTCTCAAAACTCATCACTAAGTTTTGAGAGGATGAGTTTCATCCTCTGAAATGGGTGAGCAACTGGATCCTTGACTTCCTCACTGACAGAGCCCAGATAGTATGAATTGGCAACAACCTATCCTTGACACTTACCATCAGAACAGGGGCACCACAAGGCTGTGTACCTAGCTGCCTGCCTTACTAACTTTAAACCTACGATTGTATGGTTAAGTACAACTCCAATGCTGTACTAAATTTGCTGATAACAACACTGTTGTTGGCCGAATTGAAGGTAGTGACAAGTCAACATATGGAAGAGTGTTTGAAAATATGGTTGAGTGGTGTCAAAATAACAACCTCTCACTCAACATCAGTAAATCCAAACAACACACACAAAATGCTGGAAGAACTCAGCAAGCCAGGCAGCATCTATGGAAAAAAGAACAGTCGACGTTTCAGGCCAAAACCCATCAGCAGGACAAGCCAAATGGTCTCAGCCCGAAATGTCGACTGTACTTTTTCCATAGATGCTGCCTGGCCTGCTGAGTTCCTCCAGCATTTTGTGTGTGTGTGTGTGGATTTACAGCATCTGCAGATTTTCTCTTGGTTGTAGGTAATGCCAAAGAGCCAATTTTTGACTACAGGAAGGAAAAGCTGGAGGTCCATGAGCCAGTCACCATTAGAATATCAAAGATGGAGAGGGTCAGTAACTTTAAATTCTTTGGTGTAACCTATCAGAGGAACTGTCCTAGATCAGCATGTAGGTACCATCACAAAGAAGGCAAGACAGAACATTTGCTTTCTTAGACATTTGTACAGATTAGATATGTCTCTAAAAACTTTGACAAATTACTCTAGATGCACATTGGAGAGTAACTTCACTGGTTGCATTATGGCCTGGTATGGAAACACCAATGCCCAGGAACGGAAAAGACTACAGAAAGTGGTGGATATAGCCCATCCATCAGGTTTCTATCTAGAGTGAAGGAGGATGAGAGGTGACCTGATAGATGTTATAAGGTGATTAGGGGCATAGATAGAGCAGACAGCTAACAGGATGGAAATGGCTAATACAAGAGAATAGAATTTGAAGGTGATTGGAGGAAAGTATTGAGTGGATGTCAGCAGTGGTGGGTGCACAGAACATGCTGTGAGGAACAATGGTAGAGGCAAATACATTAAGGAGATTTAGGAAGACCTTACATAGGCATATAAAAATGAGAAGGAAGCATTAGATTGATCCTGGAGTAGGTTAAAAGGTTGGCTCAACACTGTACTATACTATGGTGCACTGTTATATGCTCTATGTTCTATTTTATAAGTCTGTCTTTCTTCCCAATAGGATATTAAAAATGGAACTGAGATGCATCACCAAAACCTCTCCAATTTTGTGGACTACCTTGTTATAGAAAAAAAGGCAAAAAATCTTGTGTAATCACAGGATACTCCTGAAGTAGACCCCGTTATGGGATAAAAACAAGAGAATTTAATGATAACATTATAGATGAGTCTTTTCAGAGGGTGTAATGGAAAAAACTCTTCAAAACAAAGGCTTGATAAAAGGGGCAGTGAAAACTCTCCTTGGCATTAAGTTTCTGTAGTGCATTTAGCACATACTCATAGATGACATATGTTTCAGTTTGAATGACCTGGTAAGGCCACTAAAGTTTAATAATTCATTTAGATTATGCTAACTCCCTTGACTATCCACTGCTGTTCTCCATTTCTCCTTCCGTCTATTTATCTCAAGAGAATTTTCACACAAAAATCTAAGAATCGACAGCAGTCCATTCTTGTATTTTCAAAATGAAATATTTCTGTCTATTTCGAAGCTAAGCTTTGTATCATGGTCCTTTTAAGCTGCTGTAAATCTTCAGGATCTGTAAAACATTCTACTTCCAATTCCCTGATGGGCTCATTGCTAATGAGGAGTGTTCCCAATGCCTGAAACTCCCTTGAATTATATTGTGGTGCTGCACAATATAATTCTGCAGCTGAGGTACATTCCCTGCAGAAATATATACATTTCTAGAAAACCCAGACTGTCTTTTCACAGTTGAAACATTGGGGCTTTCATCATTTCATGATGACAGTCCATGTTGCAGTTTTATTTTCACTGTGAAACTATATAGCTTAATTAGCACATTAAAGGAAAAATCAATAATTTTCTGTTTAATGTGACTTGTAGTTTGGTGATTAAATTACCATTGACAATGATATAGTCTATTGGGAGTTTTACTTGGAACAGTCAACTGATTATTAATGTTCCTTATCAACCTATGCGCTTCTGAATATTGATGTACGGTAATGCAGTACATTCTGTTGTTTCACTGTCAGTTTTACAGCTAAATTACATTTGAACTCAGACAGCCTTTTTGCTCAAATGTCTTTTCATTTACTTCATTTTATAATATTATCATTAGAGTTTACTTCAGCAATAGTTATAAAAGATTAAATTCGAAACTGATTTTAGTTCACTGAAAATTGACTGTTACATTTGATGTCTGCCAATAAATTCCAAGGAATAACTTAGGCATATTTTGGATTCAAATACAATGGTGATTATTCGATATATTGAGTGATAGCTCCTGGGGCAAAGACATACACTTGTTAATTATCAATAACCCATATGAGGTGACTGGTGTTTCCAGTGTAGATGATAAGTGGGAAAGGGGCCAGGAGCCAGCAAGTGGTCTGTCTATGAAGAAGCCAAGTCATTAGAGCCATTGTAGTTTAAACCACTACAACACAGAAACAGGCCCTTCTGCCCATCTATTCCATGCCAAAGTTTAACTTTAACATCAACCTGCATCTGGACCATAGACCCAATATCCCTCCCATCCATGTACTTATCCAAACTTCCCTTAAATGTTGCAATCGAATCCACTTCCAACATTTCTGTTGGCAGCTTGTTCCACATGCACCCCACCCTTAGAACTGAAGAAGTTCCCCCTCAATTTCCCCTTAAAATATTTCATCATTCACCCTTAACCTCTGTTCTATACTCATCCAACCTCAGTAGAAGAAGCCAGGTTGCATTTACCCTATCTAAGCACCTTATAAATTTGTATACCTTTGTTAATTCTCTCTTCACTCTCCTACACTCCAGAGAATAAAGTCCTAACCTATTCAACCTTACCCTCTAACTCAGGTCCTCACGTCCCAGCAACATGGTTATTTCTCTGTACTCTTCCTTATTGCCATCTTTCCTGTAGGTAGGTGACCAGAACTGCACACAATACCTCAAATTTGGCCACACCAACGTCATATACAACTTCAACATAACATCCCGGCCCCTGTACTCAATGCTTCAATTTCTGAAAGTCAATAAAGGACTTCTAAATATTTATTAAGGAAACTTTCCTGAACACTTGAAAGAACTCTATCCCATCCAGTCCTTTTACAGTATGGGAGTCCCAGTCAATATGTGGAAAGACAATGTCACATCAGAAATTAGAAATGAAAAGATCAAAAGAAGGCAAAAGGCCCAATGAGGAACTCCACGTGGAAGGGGAGCACTGGAGACTGGAAGTGAGATGAGGATTCCTCGCCAAAGAGATATGCAGAAAGACCAAAGTAGTGGAAAAAGGGCTCAAGCTCATGTTAGACCTGGAACCCACAGAGATGTGGGTGTGAGGAGCACAAGGATGGGGCTTCAGCTGACGATCATCCACTTAGCATCAGAGAGGGAGAGTTGGGGGAGCTGGTGGAGACATGCAAGGTTGAGATGTTGGAGCAGAGGAAGGAGAGGCAGAGCTGACACAAGGAGTACTGGGGTGGGGGAAGAAAGTTAGTCAAAGGAGAAAGGTTGGGGTAGTTCTGAGGTTGAAGGAGGGAGAAGGATTTGAGAACAGAGGAAGGTAGAGGTGAGATGTAGTCATTGGGGAGGGGAAGAAGATGTTCGGAGAAATCAGACAGCTGAAAGAGAGAATGATTGTTTCCTTCCTTAAAGAACATTAATAAACTAGTGTTTTCTGTGATAGTCTGGTGGCATGATCATTACAACTATTTGACTAGCTATTTTTAGAGTTAATTTACATGTGAACCAACAATTTGTATTTAAGTTCTTCAGCTGCTCAATAACTGTTGCTCTACCACATCCCCAACAGCACGATAGACATGAATTATGCAGAAAATAGGTCAACAACAAACCTGCAGCATGGTCACTGTCACATACTGTATATTGCAATTTCAAGGACACTGTAATCATCTATCCTTTATATTCATAGGCATTTATATCACTGCCTCTTCCACCAACAATAACCTTGAGTCTCCAGTAATTGGAGGTGACCCATAACTATTGTGATTACAAATACAGGTCCCTTGCTACAATGAGTGACTCACCTCATGTCATCTCACAACACTTCAAAACCTTCACTACACCATCTACATGGGATAACTCGGGCAGTGTTTGAATAATCTCCACTTGCATTAATGTATGCAACTCCAATAACACTCCAAAAGCTTGACCCTGTTTAGGACAAAGTAGCCTGCTTGTTTTGCAACCTCGCCTAAGGAATTCTGACAAGACCTCCTGTCAGAATTTCTTGCGTCTTCTACTTGCATGAAGCACAAGAGCAGCAGGAGCTTTGAAACTCCTTTGGCTCTAGGTTCCCTTCCAAGTTGCATACCTTACTGACTTGGAAATATATTCTCACTCCTTCAGTATCTCAGGGCCCAAACCCTGAAATCATTTATCCAACAATGTTCTGTGAGTACCTTTATCAACCGGATGTATGGGTTCAAGGAAAAGGGTCTTTACCACCTTGTCAAGCGTAAGAGGTATAGGCAATAAATGCTGGCCTTGCTAATGCTGTCGTAAATTCAAAAATGAATAAATAATTACAATATGATTTTGATAAGGCCTTAGATTTATAGTAAATATGGACACTAATTAAAAATTGACAAGATATGCAAGAACTTTGAAGAGGAAAAGGATGTTAGAAGTAATTTATACACAGTAGCTAGAGGGATTCATGTCAGACTAGCTGAGGTATGGCTGATAATGGTAGGCTTGAAAAGTATGGCAGCAGTCCCAATCAGAAGGGAAACATATCCAATGATAATTGGTGTGGGTGCCAGGGAAGGATGCTGGATGTAAAGGGATACATGTTGCGGGATTCATAGATAAGGTAACCTTCGTGAGGCATGAGGAGAAATATGAGTGAAAATAAATCAGTAATATGGAATTGGACAAGGAATTAAGGAAGATTAGTACAAAAAGGTCATAGTAGTGATGGATATCAGCTTTTCCAGTATTGACCAGGATTGCTTTAATGCAAAGGATTTAGATGGGTGGAATTTGCTTGGTGCATTCAAATGAGTGTTTTGTGAATGTATGCATATAGTCGTATTAGAAGTAGGTCAATACTCATCATAGCAGTGTTGGTGAGGGAGCAATTTTCAAGGTAGTTAAGAAAAGAGATAAGGATGGTCCCAAATTAAGGTCCTAAATTGGGGAAGTCTGATTGCTATGGCATAAAAGAGGACCTGGCTGAAGTAGACAGGGAGCAGATAACTGAGGCTAAAATGATTCTTGACGAAGAGTTTAGTAACAGTTCAGAGCCGATATACCCGATAAAGATGAAAGGCAAAAATGATTAAGGAGCTCTGGATAACAAAGGTTATTAAAGGTTTGATAGGAATTAAAAGGAAACATATGAGAAAGCATAAGAAAGAAGTTACGAGGCAAAAAGTGGCACTGTAATACTCTTGGCAAGGAAGATTAAGGAGAATCCAGACACATTCTGTAAGTATATGAGGATGGCTAATGAAATAATTAGCCCTCTTAGGCACAAGAGGTGTAATACGTTTATAGAGCCAGGGATGTGGATGAAGTTCTAAATGAATACTTCCCATCTGTATTCACTAAGGAGAAGGACATTGAAAATTGTGAGTTCACGGAGGGGGTATACTGAAAGTCTTGAGCATGTCAGCATCAAGAAGGGAGAGGTGTTAGATTTCTTGAATCACACAAGGGATTATAAAACCACAGAGCTAGATAAGATCTATCCCAAGATACAAGGAAGGAGATAGATGGGACCCTGACCAATATTTCTGTATCTTTGTTGGTCACAGGTGAGGTACCAGAATATTGGAGGACAACTAAAGTTTTTCCTTTATTTAAGAAGATCAAAGACAAAGTCAGGTTTATTATCACATGGGCAAATAAATGTTTGCAAAGGTGTAATGAAGAACTTAGAGCAGCATCGCTGGCCATATAGCATTATATAAGCAACATTTGCAAGAAAAAAAAACATAAACGTGTTATAAATTTTACATATTTTACAAGAAAAACTAATTAGAACAAAAAAGTCTGTAAGGCCTTTCCATAACTACCTCAAAAAATTCCTTGATGATCTGTAAATTGATGATGGAATGAATGATAGGGAAATTATTGGAGAAAATTCGAAGGAACAGGATTTATGTACATTTGGAAAGGCACAGGCTTATTACAAAGTCAGCATGGCTTTCTGTGGGGGAAATCTGACTCACTGAGTTGATTGAGATCTTTAAGGGGGCAAGAAGTTCGTTGAATGTTAGACATTGTTGATATGAGGTTTAGAAAAACATTTGGCAAGATCCCACATGATAGACTGATCCAAACTGACACATGAGAACTAAGGGAATCGCTGAAATGGATCACAAATTCTCTGGTGTTGGGAGGCAAAATATGGTCTTGGAGAAACGCTTTTCTGATTAGAAGTCTGTGAGCTGTGGTGCACTGCAAGGATAGGTGCTGGGATCTTGGCTGTTTGTAATTTATGAACGTAGGAGATATGAATAAATAGTTGCAGATGACACAAAAATTGGTGACATTGTGAACAGCAAGGAAGGTTGTCTAAGGCTACAGCAGGATTTGAATCTGATAGAAAGTTGAGCTTGTTGGCAGATGGAATTTAATCCCAGCAATGTACTTTGGGAAGATAAATAGCTATAGGATATATACAGTAAATGGTAGAACACTGAGGAAAGTTTGCAAACGGAGGGATCATGGAGCAACATAAATTTATAGGGTGGTGAGGAAGGCAAGTGGCATGCTTGTCTTTATTGGCCATTACACTGAGCAAAGGAGTTGGGAAGTCATGTTATAATCATACAGAACATTGGTTAGACCACACACAGTATTATGTGTAGTTCTGGATATCTCACTCTAGGAAGGACATAATTGCACTGCGGAGAGTGCAAAGGGGATTTATCAGGATTGAAGGACTATAGAAATGGGGAGCAATTGTTTAGGCTGGGCTTCTTTTCCTGGAGTGAAGGAGGCTGAGAGGTAACCTGATAGAAGTATGTAGGATTATGAGAGGCAGAGAGGTGACAGTCAAAATATTTTCCTATCCTTATCAAACCAAGAAGATATAGTTTTACGTTCAGAGATAGGAGCTTTAAGTGAGACTTGGAGGTTAAGTTTTTTTACACAGAGAGTGGGTGACAGCTGGAACATCCTGCCAGAGGAGGTATTGAAATAAGATACAGTAACTACATTTAGAGGTATAGAGACAGACACAAAAAGGAACAAAGCATAGAAGGATATGGTCCTAATGTGAGCAAATGGACAAAAATAAAAGCATGGACATTAGGCCAAAGCTCCAATTCTGTGCTGTGCGGCTCCACAAGTCTATTGCTCTGCAGTGGCAGCTTTTCAAAAGTGTAAACAAATAATAATATCTGGGGGTCTAATCCACAGTTTCTGCTTGGATATACTCATAGACCGGCGTACACCATGTGACAACATAGTAATATCATCAAAGCTAGGCCATATTACAATAAAAGGGGAAGTTGAGTAACATGTGCCAGTTCTCACATAGGTAGATCAGACATAGAGACAGTCAGCAGTTATAGTTTCTTGGAAGTTAACATCTCAGATTACCAGTTCTAGCCCAGCACATACGTAGGTTCAATCACAAAGAAAGCACACTAACCCTCTACTTCCTTAGAAGCTTATGGACTTTCAGCTTATCATCAAATTCTCTGACTTCTACAGATGCACTGTTGAAAATATCCTGACAGGTTGCATCATGACCAATGCTCAGGAATGTAGGAAGCTGCAGAGAGTAGAGGTTGCCGCCTAGTCTATCACAGCATAACCCTCCCTGCTGTTGAACACACCTACATGAGACACTGCCTCAGCACGCGGCATGTTTCATGAATTCTCACTGTTTGGGTCATGTCCTCTTCCCACTGCTACCAACAGACAGAAGCTGCAGAAGCCTGAAGTGCCACACCACCAGGTTCAGGAACAGCTCCTTTCTTATAATCATCAGGTTCTAGAACTGTCCTACACAAGCTAATCCTACATCAACTAAACCCCACAGACCACCTCTTTCACTACCGTGGTTGTCTGTGACTGTGTTTTCTCATTTTTGCCTTGTTTTTCACAGTCATTTTCTTCACTTCTGCATGTTATCTGAATTTATGTGCCTTAGATGCTGTTGCAAGCAACTGTTTTATTGCACTTACACCTCAGTGTACATGTGCATATGACAATGAATGCAACTTGTCTTGAAATCAGGGATATATAAATTAGTGACTTAGGACTATCATAGGTCATGGCCCATTTCAGTCCTTTTTCACTTGACGTCCCATTGGAGTAGGTAATGAACTGCAGAGACACTTATGCTTGTTGCTTCCTGATACATTATCATGTGTGAAGATTCTGATCCTCAAAGATTCATGAATATAGTGTTATTTTACATCACTTTGTTTCTGTTGGTTGCCGGCTGGCAAAGTACAAACGTAGTTTTTAAATTACTTGATGATGAATTGGAAGGTGTGAACTGACAGAGATTAATGAAGGAATGATTAATGAAGGCCGATCTTGCACAAGTGAAATTATGACAGCTGATCTGTGGTGACAGGAGAGATGAGGCACTATAATGGGGAAAGTTGTAGATGCTTATTACAAAAGTTTATCTCTGCAACCTAAATACATCTTGTACATCTTGCAATTATTAGGGCATCCCCGGCATTGTGAGCAGAAGTGCGAGTAACTGGGCATGCATTACCCTCACCATCCTTCGAAGAAGGGGCTTAGAGCTCTGCTGGTTATCCTGACAGATGCATGACAAGGGCCACCTTCGTGTCCCTCCAGGCACATAAGATCATAAGGTATAGGAGCTGGATTAGGCTATTTGGCCCATCAAGTCTGTTCCACCATTTCATCACCTTCAGCATGTGCGTCTCTTGTTTAATGGCACAATGGGTAGTCACTTGACTTTCCATGATATCCTTTTGGATGTTATTGGCCAGGCTTTTGATGAGGTGAGGACTATATATCTACAGGTTCACTCTTTAAATTCACCCCTGTCCAAAAATAACCCAGAACTTGAATGCCTAGAATTCTAGCATACTCTTCATAATGACCTTTCCATACCCCAAGTACATATTGACTGAAAGGAAACTGTTAGGGTTGACAAATACACCTGGTTGACCCAGAGTGAATGTATTAGCAAGTGTGTGTAGTTGTTGGCTCCTTTGGGAAGCGAGCAGAAGTGAGAACCCCAAATTACATAGTTGTCAACATTGCCAGCCATGTCCAATAGGTCTTGTGGGTTGCCAAGGGTAATGCAGAGGCAACACACCATTGAAGGTTATCATTATTTTGACAACCGCTGGTAAAGGATGACCTTGAGGCACAACATTACCAGATGTTGTTCAATGTGGCTACAGGTGTCGTTCATTACCAGATACAATAATATCAGCCTCCTGAAACTTACTCCAATATGTTAAGTAAACCCAGACTGTGTTACCTGCAAGCTGGACCACTCTACTGATCCCCTCTCTGCTATCCATCACTAGGCCTGTCAACAGTTGTCTATTGTGGATGCTATCAATTGCATTACCTCTTGTCTACAACCCAATCCAAAACAGCTAAACTATCCCATATACAGAAACAAAAATTTGGGCAGAAGAATTCCTAGATAAGAAAATACTTGTGCGTACTGAGTATTTTTTGTGTTATTTCCAAAAGTTTGAATGAATTCCAACAACTGTGCTGTTTTTGTCCTGGTTTCAACATTGAGTTTCTGGGAAACTGGGAAACCGATGGATGTGCTGTTGAATTTAAACTGGGTAAAATATTGCTTCAACTGAGTGAACAGGATGTTTAATAGGTAATCCACACCCCCTGAGGGAGTTGCATGCAAGCAGCTAATGAGCCCAAGTTAAATGTTGAAGTTGGAGAGTTAGAGCTGGCTCCAAACATGTTTCTGTTGACTTTAACCCCTCACCCACAACGAAGCCAATGTTCTCCTCGATGTTAAAACCACCCTGTAGTTTAAGTAGAAGGCAGAACAGGCTTGAAGGGGTGAAAAGAGTACTCTGGTTCCCATGTACCTGTGTCTCAGAGGATTGTGTCACTCTGCTTTTTAACATGCAAGCATGCTCTATTCCCTTTTCTACCTGCAGGGGAATTGAAACTCTCTTGGTATGAAATAAACTATTATGGTCAGTATTTAATAGTCAACAGTGGGTTGTAAGTTGTAACTCAATCTTAGGTCTGTGTTGTCATTAGTTAATAGAAGATTTGTTCTCAAGATTTATAACATCATTAGAACCAACTGATTGAGTTGCATCCTTGTAATTGATTACAGGCTGTTAATCATATTTTTTTCACACTGTGTATTACAATATATATTATTCATGAGCACAGTATCATTCAATAAATCATTGTTTTAAAATTATAAAATGCTGATTAGCAACAGCATCTTAAAGGTGGCACAAAACGATGTTGGGGATACCACTGAGGCAAAGGAGCATATGTTAATAAATCAGTAATCCAAATGCCAGGGTTAATGATCTGGAGACAAAGACTAAATTTTAATTTCCCAGGTGTTGCAATCTAAATTCCAAATGACTGCTGGAGATCGTAAATGCCATGAATATATAAATCTATATATTTAACAAAAAACAAAGAAAGGAATTGAAGACGATGAAAAAACTGGATTATTTTAAAAGCACATGAAGTAAAAACACTAGTTTCACAAATTCGCCTGTGTGACTCGAAGATTCTCTGAAAATAAAACATGCCAGCCTTACCTAGATTTGATTACATGTGATTCAAACCATGGGGCTGTGATAGGCCTATAACTGGTGTCTGAGATACCTACCAAAACATTCAGTTCAGCATTTTGGGACAGTGTGGGAGGTAGAAACCTCCTAATAATCTCCTAATGAGGAACATGGTAGACAAAAACACTAAAGGTAGAAGTTTGGCATTGGAGAAGGAAGCCCTGTGATGTCAGAGGTTGTGAGTTAGAGAGGGAATACATGAGTTCAGAGACATTATGTGAACTGAGTGATGATAATTCAGAAGATGTGTAACTTGGACGTTTGATGGCTGATTTAAGTTGTTCTCTGATCTTGGCAGTTGGAAATGCTTCATCTCCATCCGAGGAGACATCGTCAGAGCATTGTCAGATCGTGATGTGTGCTCTGTATGCTTGGCCTTTATATACTTTTCAGTCAGCTGATTCAACATCATTTCGGAAACTCAGTTGTGATGTGGGGAGGAAATGTAATGTGGGCAAAATTCCAGACCACAGCGCACAAAGTTCACTACACAGCCAGTTAGTGACAAGATTTCCTGGGAAATCAACCGAGTGATAATGCTGGACAAGTGAGATGCTCCCATTCCTGCAGGATGAACCCATGTCTATCTGTTGGGAAACCTAGAACTCACCTATCCACCTGTATAGCAATGCAAGACAACAATCATCCAACAACGGATAGCAAGAAGTAGATGGCTATCACAATCTCCGACTTGTTCAGCAATGATGATGGCTATTATATGTTTGAATTTACGACTATATGTCTAAAATTTTTTTTCTTTTCTTTTAACCAAATAGCTGTTTTTTTTCTCTCTTTTTTTGTATGGGGTTTTGATTCTGCCTTAGATTGGAATAAAATATAACTTTCCAATATTATAGTTAATTTACTATACATAGGTATGGGGGCATTTCAACCTTGTTTCTGTTTCCATAATATCATAATGATTTTGTATTCGTCTATGCAAGTAATTAATAAAAATATTGAAAAAGAATGAAGTATTTGGCTGATAGCCCATACATTTTGAATGACTCAGCTGCAACAAGAGGGTGGTGCTGGGGGAAATAGCAATTGGAAACTGGACCAGGAGGGGAGCAGCAGTGGCTGTTGGGTATCCTCGCTATGGAACAGCTTGCAAATAGACAGCGGAGGGAAGATGGAAAGAATGGAGAGAATGGGGTATTCAGAGAAGAGAAAAAGCTAATGGGAAAGAAGTTCAGTGAAGGTGGAGAGAGATGCGAGGGAGGGGAATGGGAGGAGATGGCTAACATCTAAGGTGCAGTAGGAGGACGGAGACTGGTGGAAAAGAGACTGAAGGAGGGAGGAGATCAGAGTGAGCAGGTGTGAAGGAAACCAAGGAACATAGTCGGAGCAAGACTATGTGTGTGTGGATCACACAAAATACACCTGTGTGTGCTTAGAGTGTATATCTCATTATGCATACACGCAAATTCCAGTTACCAGACCCTGGACTCCAACCTTGGACCTATTTACCATTGGACCAAGATCTAACTCCAACAGCCCTGTGGTAACTGGTGTGCAATAGGTACTATTGTTATAAGAATTTAAACAGAGGTATCCTCTATTCCTCAGATTTTGATTGGAAACTTGTCATTTCTATCTTGGAGGACTGCCTATGAAGAGCAAGAAATTTACCTCCTTTCTTAATACACTAACTTGTATATGTAAGTTACTCAAATAACAATTCTAGAGCTTCTTAAGATAACCTTACGTTATTTAAAATGAACTCACTCAGAATGGAACACTGATATTTACAGTAAACAACTATTGCTGCGATGAAACCATTTGCAGTTGTATTGGCGAAACTGCACTTTTAACTGCATCAAGGATTATTTTAGTGCAACAGGAAAACCGCAATTATGTGTTAAAGTGCTGCCTAAGTGTACTGGTTCATGGAGGACTTGCTTGTGATTATGTAAATTACTTTAAGCAAGAATTTAAAATCATAAATTCAGTGAAAAATTACCACAATATTGACTGTAATTTGTGATCAGATTAATGAGTACAGCATAGGGGAACTCTACCTCCAATATACAATATTTCATATGTTGAAGGCCTTCATAGTCAAAGAACAGTACAGCACAGAAACAGGCCCTTCATCCCATCTAGTCTGTGCCGACCCATTAATCTGCCTAGTCCCATCAACCTGCATCTGGACCAGAGACCTCCATACCCCTCTTATCCATGTACCTATTCAAATTTCTCTTAAATGTTGAAATCAACCTTGCATCCACCACTTGCACTGGCAGGTTGTTTGATACTCTCACCACTCTCTGATTGAAGAAGATCCCCCTCATGTTCCCCTTTAACATGTCACCTTTTACCTGATCTTTGGTTATAGTCTCATCCAACCTCAACGGAAAAAGCCTGTTTGCATTTGCCCTTTCTATACCCCTCATAATATTGCATACCTGCATCAAAGCTTCCCTCAACCTTCTACATTTCAGCGAATAAAGTCCTAACCAATTCCACCTTTCTCTATAACTCAGCTCTTCAAATCCCAGCAGCGTCCTTGTAAATTTTCTTTGCATTCTTTCAATCTTATTTGAATCTTTCCTGTAGGTAAGCGACCAAAACTGCACACAATACTCCAAATTAGACTTCACCAATGTCTTATACAATTTCAACATAGCATCCCAGCTCCTGTACTCAGTACATTGATTATGAAAGCCAATGTGCCAAAAGCTTTCTTTACTACCTGTGACACAACTCTGAAGAAATTATGGATCTGAATTCCCAGACCCATCTGTTCCACTACATTCCTCAATGCCCTACCGCTCACTGTGTAAGACCTACCATAGTTGGTCTTCCCAAAGTGCAACACCTCACACTTGTCTACATTAAACTCCATCTGCCATTTTTTCAGCCCATTTTCCCAGCTGGTTCAGATCCTGCCGCAAGCTTTGATAGTTTTCCTCACTGTCCACTACACCCCCCACTCTTGGTATCATCCGCAAATTTGCTGAAACAGTTTACCAAATTATTATCCAGATCATTGATATAGATGACAAACAACAACAGACCCAGCACTGATCCCTGTGGTACACTACTAGTCACAGGCCTCCAGTCAGAGAGGTAACCATCTACAACCATTCTCTGGCTTCTTCTGTGAAGCTGATGTTTAATCCAATTTACTACCTCATCTTGAATACCAAGTGACTGAACCTTCTTGACCAACCTCTATTGTAGGACCTCATCAAAGGTCTTGCTAAAATCTATGTACACAACATCCACTGCCTTGCCTTCATCAGCTTTCCTGGTAACTATATATGATTGGTTAGACTTGACTTACCATGCACGAAACCATGTTGACTATCCCTAATGAGTTACTGTGACCCAAGTACTTACAGTATATCTCCAGGGTCTTAGAATGCTTTCTAATAATTTTCCCACGACTGATGTCAGGTTCACTGGCCTATAATTTCCTGGTTTATTCGTAGAGCATTTCTCTCTAATCCTCTGGCACTTCATCCATGGTTAAGGATGTTTTAAATATGTCTGCTAAGGCCCCTGCACTTCTGGTCCGAGGGTCAGGCCCTGGGGATTTATCCACCCTGATTTGCGCTGCATCTTGTGTGTAACTACCTCCCTGTATGTCCCGTCTATCAACCCCTAAACCTCCCGAATATTCCTCAGTTCATCCATTTCCAGCTCCATTTCTAACATAGTCTGTTGGAATCTGCAGCTTGATGAATTTCTTGCAAGTGTAGACATCAGGGACACTGGGGGTCAATCTGATGTCTCCTTGGGACTGCGGCACAGAAAACGTAAATATAACTTTAGAACTGTAAAGGAAACCTGGAGTACTTATGTATTCCGATCACAAACAAGAGGAAGTCTGCAGATGCTGGAAATCCAAGCAACACACACAAAATGCTGAGGGGTCTCGGCCCAAAACTTTGACTATACTCTTTTCCATAGATGCTGCCTGACTTGCTGAGTTCCTCCAGCATTTTGTGTGTGATACTTATGCACTGATAATTTTCATTAAAAGTTAATATTGCATCATTAATCATTTTTTGTAATTTTATTTTCAGTGAAAAGATTACTGATGAAATGAAATTACTTATTTCTTTCAGACATAAACATTGAATATAAATTTTGTAACAATTGTATCTAAATTAGTAATATTCTAGTAAAATTATAATAGAAAAAATGCAGTAAGGAACTTACATTGTCATTATACTCATAAGATATCCCAAAGGTCTTTCCAGTTTGAGTAATTTGTGAGTTATTCAAACACAGCTTTGCCACGTTTAGCCGGCGCTTACTTTATACATTATGGATAGGTATATTTTCTTGATATTACAGAAGGACATTTTATCCAGTCAATCATACACAAATGCTAACATATCTACTATTTACAATCCAAACAAAATCGTACACTCCTCAAGTGGCTAACTATAAACACTATAATTAGCCTTTGAAGTTCATGACATTTTCGGTCCTCATTTCTTGCTGGAAAGAACACAAGGCAAGTTAATCTGATATCACAGTTAGCCTGTGCACATAATGTTTGATGTTGTAAGGAAGATCAGAAGCCAACCTAAGTGTTGAATTGGAGAGTGCCCCTCACAACTGGAGTCCCTTCTTTCTTCAGATGTAAGGGTTGATGAATGGCAGGCCAGCAGAAAGCGGCAGTGTGCCTGAGGTCAGGACTATCAAGCAGGCACACCACTCTGTGACCTATGATATATGCAATAAATTGTCCCTGTAGACCAGTCATTATCTCGGGCACAGTGGACAAACCTATCACTTGCACTTTGGATCTGATTGATTATAAGTGGTCAGAGGTAATGAAGCAGTTACACAAAGGTAAAATGAAAATGAGGAGTTAATCTTTATATGATCCGTTCGTTCTTATTTTAGCAGAATAAACTAAATTTGATGGTCAGTAAAAATAACCTACACTGTTACTTCTGAAGAAGGCAGTGCATCATTTATGTTTCACAGCTAAATGACTTGATTATAGTGAGCAGAAGCACTAAACATATAATTGAATATTTAGCAGAGGGCTAATATTGTGAAAGATTAGCACAATTTAAAACTAGGCAATACTATTTAAAGTCTCTTTGCACTTTTTAAAGCAGATAGTCATTGTGGTTGGAGGAGTTAATGGAAATTGTGGTGACTTTATGGCTGCAGGTGAGAATGCCACAGTGAGGACATTCCTATTGAAATTTGGACACCTTGCACATTTCCCCGTGGTGAAGGTCAGCTCAGGAAACTGATTCATTAACTCAATGGAGAGATAAGGTTTCTTGCTGAAAGCCCTTGCCCCCTTGTCCTCCTCTCTCTTTTAGCAGTTTGCTCTAGCCTGTGTTCTTCCTGTTCATACTTCAGATCACGCTGTTTTCCAAAAGGATCATCCACTGATCACTTCCTTACTGGAAGCAAACAGTTAATGCAGAAGCTTCGAAGTCAGGACCAAGCCTTGCAATATTCCCGTTTTGTAGACTACAAGATGAAATAAACACTTGTACAACTCTAGCAACAACCAGCAACGTACCAGAGACTAATCATCCATTTAAATAATATTGGCTGGGATTTTCTTTGCTATTGAACACACTCAACTATAGCTGACAGAGAGAGGAGATGCAGTAACCTGAATCAAAACAAAACAAACTGTTGGAGGATCTCAGTGGGTCAGGCAGCAGCTGTCAAACTAAAGGGATAGTTGACATTTTGGGCAGTGTCTTAACCCAAATCTTCAACTATTCCTTGTTTACCACAGATGCTGCCAGACTCACAGAGTTCCTCCAGCTTAGAGCTCCAAATCACAGCTCTGGTGTCAAGCTAGCCAATATCACGTTCTTCTCGAGCACCTTTTTGCTATGTCTTATAACAAACAACAATTAACTCATAGTAGATCATAAACATGATTATTTTATTTGCAGCAAGGGAAGACTAGTTTTACACAAAAGCTGGTGATAGCTTAGAAAAAACAGACAGCACAGTCACTCTTTCATACACAAGTGCTGCTACCCATGCCTCACTTCAAGGAGAAGGAAACAGAAGAGAAAGAAAGAGTAATGGAGAAAGTAGAGATGGGAGAGAAAACAGGAGAAAAACGTCAGATGAATAAGACCCTCCTCAGCTTCTTTATTCCTGTGGCTGTTGAATTACATTTATACATCAGGAGGCACAATGGGCATGAACTACTCTTCATATGAACTCCGAGGGAAATACAGCAAGCAGAATTTTATCACATCATCTGAGGGAGACCATGTGGTATCTTTCCCAAATATGGCTGCCCACCGAAATACATTTCTATATTAAAGTTTATTTTATGAGAGCCGGCACAACTATCTTAACGATGAGTCCACAACAGATCCAATGTGGTTTCAGGCTAGAAAAATCCAGAAGCCAGGAAATTTAGAATCACCAGATCCTTCACAGAACAAACAGTCAAGGCACAAGGACTTGGCTGAAGCTAACCCTGTGGGGTATTGCCTGTCTCTGTGGCATCTACCTTAGAAGACATAAGGCTGTGAGTACATTATTCATCCTGGAAGGATATGGTGTCTCTGAAAATTCTATCAAAGCAAGATCATTTGGGCAGACATATTTTTACCTTCTGTGCAAGGACCCTAACCCATTCTGAGTGATCTGTAACACCCTTCCTGTACCTCGTGTTAGTAGACTGCTGTCCACTGAGATTCCGTTTGAGTAAGCATCTGCCATTTCCAGTGGCCACATGCATTTATTTTTATACCTCTAGAAAAGGCAATTTACATTAGTGTATTTCCGTCTTTCAAGAAAATTTAAGGAAGGTTTCTAAATAACCAGCATTATCAGTTAAAAGGTCAGTAGCTTGCTTTGAGTACTGTTTAAATCTAAGGGCAGTCAGGGTCTTTGAGGCCTCACTGAAGCTTTGTTCATGGATGTTACTGGAGATTTCAATTAAAAACTGCTAACCTTTTCAAAAGGCTCATTGATTTCAATTCATAACACATGGCATCACAATTGGACATTAATACCAACACTCTGAAATATACCATCAACCTGCACTTTAAAAAACAATCAGGTAGCGTCTGTGGTGGCAGGAGGATGGTCAACATTTTGAGTTCTATAGTCTTTTGTACCTCAAAACTCACTCCCTGTTTAAAAATGCCCCCACATGATTTATTAATTCACATAAGTGTTATTTTCCTAATCTCGTCCTTATTTTTAATTTTCTCTCGTTACCTCCCATGTGTCACCTTGTCAAAGGTTTTCCCTACATGCATGTACACTACATCCGCTGCGTTTCCCCACCTAACAGAATTCTAGGGAAGTTGTCGGATTTGATAGCTAGGGCAATCAACCCAATTGAAATATGGGCTGGATGTGTCAAATCATTTTTCATTTATCTTGATAAGTGGTAATTCGATGCTTGATTTTTAAAATGTTTCTTTCCACAGATGTCAAGCCATCTGGACTATAATTACTTGGATTAATTCTGTCTGTTTTTTTTGGAAGAAGAGCCACTACATTGGCTATTCTCCAGTCCTCTGGTGCACATTAACACCCAATAGGACCTTGAAATATAATTTCCAGGACCTCTGCAATTTACTCTCTCATTTCCATTGGGATTTTAGGATCTATCCCGCCAGGCTCCAGGACTTTGGTTGGCTCAAATTAACAGTCTCTACATTTCTATTGATCATTAATGTGAGGCTGTTTGCAAGTGACTAATTGACTAATTTGTAAATAGCCTAGACCAATAGTAATTGGCAAATACTTGAGCTCAATAATTAGTTTACCTCTTACTGCTTGCTCTGTCCTGCTGCTTTTTCACTATTTCATGTTCCTGCCTCCTCTGCTGAAATCTGTCTCGCACCAGCAGTGGAACTCATCGGCTTTCTCTAACAAACTTCTGATGCAGCCACTCATATTATTTCCCGATTTACCTTCTTTAATCCTTTTTAGAATTGTTGATGTTCTGATGTATTAATCGTAGGTTGATCAATATTGATTTAAGAACAATCGCTATGTGCTAAGGAAAGTCATATTGAATCTGACAGATATGCCCTGAGCTTTGATCTTACTATGTTTTATAAGAAAACGTTTGATAGAAGCACAATAGTGGGCAAATATTAACATATCTAACGACAATAATTTTGACCTGCTTCGCTGTAAATTTTCCAATAGCACCATCTAGAGGTTGGTTCAAAAGCTTCCATTTATTATCAGAAAGTGTATATATACAACCTGCAATACTTGTCTTTGCAGACATCCAAGACAAATTGAACCCCAGAGGAATGAACAACAAAAAAACGTTAGAATCCCAAAGCCCCATCTTCTCCTGTTCCCACGCAAGCAGTAGGCAGCATCAACACATTAGCGTGCCCCTTCTCCCCACCGCCCGTTTCAGCAAAAAGCTTCAGTGCCCACCACCCACCAAGCAGCCAAAGAGAGACCGTGACCTGTAGTCAACAAAAATAGTTGTGATACTTAAAATGATACCTGTCTCCATCCTGCAACTCTCTGAATCTGTTAGTGTACTGACATATAATTTACATTGCTAATGGAAGAACAAACAAGAAATATCATCTACTTTAACTACTCAGACTGGAAATTTTTCCATATTCCAAAACACCCATTACGTTAGGCTATGTAGCTTTGTTCATGGAATCTCAAAGTATTATGCACAATAGAATTAGTTGTGCACACTTCGAGCATGCAACAACTTTCCCTCTGTCATCTGTTCCTTTGAAGAACCAATGGAGCCAGCAGGGGATCACAAATTGTTGAAGTGAGGGTAGAGGGAGGTCCTGAAGAGGAAGGGAGGGTCAGATCTTCTGTCAAGGTGCAATGGCCTTTGAGGTAAGGTCAAGTCATTGTGCTGGTTCAAGAAGCAAATAGTCAGCTAAGATAATAAAGGCTGCAATCACCCTGCATTGTGGCTGGACACATTATTAGCCTGGAGTACAGTGCTGGTGGCTTAAGGAAACTAAGAGTGAAAGTCAATTGACATAGTAGACAAATTTAAAATCTACAAAGGATCTTACCTGAAAGGGTATCAACGTAAATTAATTGGTCCTCCATATTGAAGGACCAGAAAGGCTAACTCCCCTTGAATTTACAGGCCATCAATGCACCGTTTAAAGTAAGTGATCCTCAAATTTGTGGAATGCCTTTGGAGGCCTTGCACACAGGGGAGGCATTTCTATGCATCAGCACATTGAACAAACTGGTGTCTAGTGTTTGGGTTTTTTGTTAAATTCCCTTGAGTAGCATTATGTTTTTGTATGCTCCACAAAATGAATTTCTAGGCCCTCCTGTTTCAGAGAAGGCAAACTGCACAGCTGCTGCTATAATTCTGAGGATGCTGGTTTAGAAATCCTGATGTACTGGGAGAACTGTTCACTTTCAATAGCCGAAGAAAATAATTGACAGGGGACTTGACGCCCGTGATATGCACAACCCAATTTTAGTATCTAGCACCGGTATAATTGAATGTCATGATGTCTGCTGTAAGAACAGCTGTTGGGTGCAAAGGCAAGAAGAACAGTGTCTGAACCTTTATTATCATTAAACAATTGCATTACAAGTAACCCATGTTGGGATTTTCATTCACAGTTTATCAAAAGCTGCAGTTACTTTGTTTTATTTTAATGTCTGCACTGAATGCACATCACACACAGCTTCCAGACATTGCAATAAACGCATGGTGAGGCACATTCAAGACCTGAGCAATTCACAGTAAGGTTTCAATCTACTAGTATAAATTATGTAGAACACACTGGGAAGAAACAGACCTCCCATGGACGTTGCTGACTGCCCAGCATTTCCATTTGACTGTGCGAAAGTTTGTTAAAAAACTGTTTGAAAGATACAATTTGTTGATTTGATCCTAGTTTTGATGCTGTTCTTTGATTCTAATTGTAACATTTTAAATCATTCTGTGATGGTATTGCTTGTGGTGTTTTATAATTCTGAAAATGCAGAGTATAATGCTTGGATACAAACAACAAAAAATAGAAATTGTAATTAGCTACTTCCCAAACCTTAGAGGAATCATATTGCTGAAATATAAAAACATTCCATTTTAATGTTTCAAAATGGTAATGCTCAAGCTGTGTAAACAAATGGAAATAAATGCCACCTGAGTGAAGCAAACATAATGATAACAAAAATACAAAGCATCCCAACCAGGCACTGCTGCTTTCGACAGCATTCAGTACAAGTATTTAATCAGACTTTTCTTTAACTATCTGACTTGCTAAAAATGCAGCTAATCTGTTTGATTTGGTGACAGCACCAAAGGTAGAAATGCATCTCCTTGATCAAAGATTAAGGATGAAAAAATAAAAACAGAAAAACAAATTTGAGCTGAACCCCCGAACCTGGAGGATCGGTGGACACTCTGCCTTTACCCTTTGACCTGTTTGCCATGGTGAGTCAAAGTGCAAGGCCCTACTCCAGTCAACATAGTTTTCCAGGTCATTGAGACACACAAGCTTCCAAACCTATGACCGGTTGTAGTCCAGATTTAGAGTAAAACAGGAAAAGTAGAACAAAAATTTAAAAACACAAAAGAAGTGTACAGATGCTGGAAACCCAGAGTAACACACACAAAATGCAGAAGGAACTCAAAGTCAGGCAGCGTCTATGAAAATGAATGAACAGTTGACGCTTCAGGCCGAGACTTCATCAGGTCTGAAATGGAAGGGGGAAAATGCCAGAATAAAAAGGTGGGGGAGGGGAAGGGGGCTAGCTAGAAGGTGATGGGTGAGAAAGTAAGACTGAGTAGTTTTAAACCCCCAATAAATATTTCTTACCTGCAGTTTGAAAAGCAGTTGATTGATATATAGTTGAAGTAATAATTATTGTACTATTAAAGGAATACACACTCATATTTACTATCAAATTTATATTTCTATCTTAATACAAAATTAGATATAAATTAGATATGTTCTTAGAACTAAATTAAAGATTAATCTGCATTTGCAAATAAAAATGCCCTATTAAGAATTATAATCAACCAGCAAGTTCTGAAGGGTTCACTATAAATGTTGTATTCTTTACTACCCTGTATTCTTTTCTTACCAATTTGCACATGAAAGATGGCATGTGCTATTAACAGGTCTTTAGAACAGAATTTGCATTGGGCGAGCAGCCCATCAGAGTCTCTGAACAGCAAAACCTGTCACAGATAGTAACTAAAATAAGACATTCCCACAATGAAGGAACATAATAAAAAGATAGCCAAGTATTGCTCGTAGTCTCAGCTGGAGTTTTTTATTTTATTTTCCCTCTTTAATAGAAAATCAAAAGCTCTTTGCAGGTTGCACTAAATTGGGATTTTTCTTTCCAGAGCATCATCAGCTGGAGGAAGAAGCCAAGACATGTACAATGGCATCTGAAGTTTCCCTTTGAGAAACAGACTCAGGTAGCCCCAACTTCCCCCACCCCCTTTGAATAATTTCACCTTTTTCCTTATTCTCCCCTGTCCTACATGCCTCCAAGCTCCATAAACAGGCTCGAGCAACATAAAAAACACTGGAGAAACTCAAAAGGACTAGGCATGATTGGGAGTGTTGACCCTATACGCCAACTATTCTCCATAAACAAACTGTTTGATTTGCCTAAACAACTGCCTCTGAGTCCCCAAGTGTGACTATTTCTGAATATTCAAAAATAATTGGAAAGAAGAAGAATATCTAAATGGTGAAGACTGCAGAGGAGTGAAGTACAAAAGAATCCAGATGTTCTTGCTGGAATCATAAGAAGTTAGAAGGCAGGTACAGCAAGTGGTTAGGAAGGTAAATGGCATCAAAATACCCAAAGTAAAGAAAAAGTAAATTCAAAGATACTTTAGATTAGATTAGATTAGATTCAACTTTATTGTCATTGTGCCAAGTACAGATACAAAGCCAATGAAATGCAGTTAGCATCTGACCAGAAATGCAAAGAACAGTGCTATTTACAAAATAGCTGTGAATAAAAAAAGTGCTACAGCACACAAATATAAAAGTACTGAGACAGTACAATACGGATGCAATATACTTGCAAACATACAAAAGCACTGTAGAAGAATTTCCCCCAGGATCAATAAAGTATGACTATGACTATGACTAAGAATTAAATTAACAAAACTAATCAAGCTCCCTCACAGAAGTTTCCTTACATTCACTTTACTCCAGTTCCTCCAGCTTCTTCTCGATCCACTCTCACAATCGCGTAGAATGCCCACTTTCTCAACAGTGCATGCTCTCGATTGCTTGGTGGTATATGGACGTCACTCTCTGGATACACTTCACCCTGTGTCATGTCCTGATGAAGGGACTCGGTCCAAATCATTGACTATTTGTTCCCCTCCACAGATGCTGCCTGACCTGCTGAGTTCTTCCAATATTTTATATGTGTTACTGTCTCCATTGTGACTTCCTGTGAAATGAATCCTTGTCAAAAATCGACAAAATTTGTTCTTTCAATCACATGTTGTTTCTATTCAATTACTTTTTTCTCACACAAATTTCAGAAGTACAAATTTTATTCTATAGCTCAATTTTTTTTGGAGGAGGGGTTGTGATTTATGAATTCTATAAGGATAAATACCTGTTACACAAATAGACATAGTGTGGGGTAGCACTGTAATAACTTCAGAGCTGCCAGATAATTTTCATTGGAAAGTTTCATGTATGTAGGCAGTGCAATTCCTGAACCATAACTCAAGTTACCCTAAGTGAGAGTGTTCTTACTCCCGAGTCCTACAAATGTATAGATTTACATACATGAGCTCCGAACTAGGAGGCAAGATTTACACCCACAATTGCCAATTGGGAACTTCTGCTGTCGCTAGTCGGATTGACTTGCTGTCCTTTTGATAGAAGTAATAGGGTAGGTACTCGAGCTGTCAGCTGCTTCTCCTTTGGGTATCATGCAGTGAGGGTGAGGATTCCCAGGCAGCGATCACAATCGCTAAGAGCCCTATATCGTAAAACATGAAAAACTTAATTGTGGGTACAGTTGGTCCATCAGTGCACTAAGTAAAATCTATTGTTGTCTTCCTCAATATCAGCCTGGTAAGGACTGTCTCTACATGCTCTCTTCTCGCTGCTGTCATTAGGAAGAAGGTACAAGAACTTCAGAACCCACGCCGTTAAGCTCAGGAACAGTTATTATTCCTTAACCATCAGGCTCTTGAACTAGAGTAGATAACTTCACTCAACTTCACCCACTCCATCACTGAACTGTTCCCACAACCTATGGACTCACTTCAAGGTCTCTCCATCTGATGTTCTCGATACTTGAGTGAGTGAGTGAGGCCTCCATCAGTCAGAGTTGGCCATGGATGTTGTGTCGTAGCTGCCTAGATACACAAGCCTGGGCAGCACGATATGGAGAGCAAGCTGTTGCCCATGTAGTAAACTCCCCCTCTCCAAGCATCTGATGAACCCAAAGGAACGGCAGAGGCCAGTACAGTTTGGGACCAGCATTGTTGCAGGAATTGCCAGTCAGCGTTGAACTCAATGTAGGACGGCTTTGGGGGCTTCAGCTCTGGATTTTTCCCTCAAGATTAATGCCCGAAGCCTTCCCTGTGAGTGGGTACAGCCACAAGGTAGCGGAGGTTTGAGATCAGAGATTTCCTTCTCCTTGGTGAGTTGCCAACCATGGCTGATGAGCCCCATCTGGTTTTAAAGCACCTGTAACTCGTCTTTGCTTCTTCTTCTGTCAATAGAAATGGTTTCACTGGGCTCAGTAGCTAAGCCACACGTGAAGGTCAAGAGCTCCACTTGGTTGTCAGAGGCTATTTGAGGTGCATGCCATTGGGAGCATTTAATAGGTAGTGGGAGCTTGTCCCCATTACCACCACCAGCTATCACAACCTTAACAACTTCTTCATACTTATTTCTTATTTCTTCTTATTATTAATATTATTTCTATTTATTTTTTCTCAGCTCGAGCTGATAAAACCTGAGATAGAGGCATAGACAAGCATGCTCATTTCTCAATTGCTAGGAACTTTTGGACTATTCTAATGGTATTTAGTATTGTGGCTTTGGGAATATTAACTCAACGTATGATTTGCCTATTCAAATGCCTTAATCATATTCATCAATATGAATTCATACTTCCATTGATTAGCTTAGTGTATGAAAATGTGTTATGTGATTGAACAAATTATGTCAATTTACAATAGCATACTTTCTATGCTGGAGACACAGGAAATCAATGTTAGAATTGATAGCAACAAACAGCTCACTGGGGGAATACAGAGGGTGAAGGCAAAATGATTTTGACCTGAAACGTCGACAATTCTAGCTACACTAAGTTCAAGAGTGCCTACCATGCTATCCCACGACCACACTTTGGTAAGCCTGATCACCTGGCGGTACTTCTCCTCCCTGAGCATAGGTGGAGGCTGAAGACTGTAGCACCAGTAGTGAGGTTCGAGAAGGTATGGACCAGGGAGACACAGCATCACTTACAGGCCTGCTTTGAATCACTGGACTGGAATGTGTTCAGGGAGTTATCTTCCAGCCTGGTTGTCACCGACTTCATTAAACCCTCTGTGGATGAATGTGTGCCTACGAAAACTTACTGTACATTCCCAAACCAAAACCCGTGGATGAACCAAGAGTAATCTGCTGAGGGCTAGACCTGTGGCATTTAAGTCGGGAGATCCAAGTCTGGATAAGAAACTCAGTTATGACTTGCAAAGGACTACTTCAAGAGCCAAGAAACAATTCCAGGAGAGGTTGGAGGCATGTCTACTATGGCAGAATTACAGACCATTACTTCCTACAAAGCAAAACCCAACCTCATGAATGGCAGCGAGATTTCATTACCAAACCTTTTATGCTTGCTTTGAAAGGGAGAATAAAATCACAACTATGTGGATCCCTGCAGCATCTGATGACCCTGTGATCTCTGTCTCAGAGGCCAGCGTCAGGCTGACTTTCAAGAGGGTCAACCCTTGCAAGGCAGCAGTGAGAGGTTGAAATTTCTTTGAATACACCTGCCAGTTGGTCGCCACAGGTTTTCAAAGCCTTTCCAGGTAAGGCTCAGACAACTGGCAGGTGTATTCAAGGAAATTTCAATCTCTCACTACTCCAGTCAGAAGTTCCCACCTACTTCAAAAGGGCAACAATTACACCACTGCCTGAGAAGAGCAATGTGAGCTGCCTCAATGAATATCGTCCAATAGCACTCACAGCTAAGCTGATGAAATGCTTTGAGCGGTTGGATGGCTCGAATCAATACCTGCCTCAGGATAGGCCAGGATCCACTGCAATTTGCCTATCACCACAATAGGTCAACAGCAGATGCGACCTCAATGGCTCTCCATGCAGCCTTGGATCACCCGGACAATGCAAATACCTATGTCAGGATGCTGTTTATTAACTATAGCTCAGCATTTAACACTATCATTGCTACAGTCCTGATCAATAAGCTGCAGAATCTAGGCCTCTGTAACTCCCTCTGCAGCTGGATCATCGACTTCTTAACCGGAAGACCACAATCTGTGCAGATTGGAAATACCATCTCCACCTCGCTGACAATTAACCTGGCACTCCACAGAGATGTATGCTTAACCCACTGCTCCACTCTTTCCTCATCCATGACTGTGTGGCTAGGCTTAGCTCAAACTACATCCATAAATTTGCTGCTGGTACAAGCACTGTCAGCAGAATTTCAGATGGTGATGAAAGGGCTTACAGAACTGTGATATACCAATTAGTTGAGTGATGTCGCAGCAACAACATTGCACTCAATGTCAGCAAAGCCAAAGAGCAACTTCAAGTTCCTGGGTATCAATATCTCTGAGGACCTAATCTAGATGCAACCTATTGATGCATCTGTAAAGAAGGCAAGGCAGTGACTATATTTCATTAGGAGTTTGAGGAGATTTGGTTTGTCAATGAAAACACTCGAAAACTTCTACAAATGTACTGTGGAGAGCATTCTGACTGGCTGCATCGCCATCTGGTATGGGGAAGGGCTACTGCACAAGATCGAAATAAATTGCAGAAACCAGTAAAATTAGATTAGATTAGATTAGATTCAACTTTATTGTCATTGTGCCAAGCACAGATACAAAGCCCATGAAATGCAATTAGCATCTGACCAGAAGTGCAAAAGGATAGTACTCTTTACAAAATAACTGCGAATAAAAAGTAAGTGCTACAGTACACAAATATAAAAGTACTGAGACAGTACAATACGGATGCAATACTGCTTAGTGCTGTGATATGAGGTTCAGCAGGGTCACAGCCTCAGGGAAGAAGCTCTTCCTGTGCCTGCTGGTGCGGGAGCGGAGGCTCCTGTAGCACCTACCGGATGGGAGGAGAGTAAAAAGTCCATGGTTAGGGTGAGCTGCATCCTTGATAATGCTTTTTGCCCTGCCCAGGCAGCGTTTATGGCAGATGTTCTCAGTGGTGGGCAATTGGGTGCCGATAATCCGCTGGGCAGTTTTCACCACACACTGGAGTGCTTTGCAGTCTGATACAGGACAATTGCCATACCACACTGAGATGCAGTTGGTGAGTATGCTCTCAATGGTACAGCGGTAAAAGTCTGTCAGTATCCTGGGGCAGAGGTGAGCTTTCTTCATGCTCCTCAGGAAATAAAGGCACTGTTGCGCCTTTTTGATCAGGATGGAGGAGTTCAGGGACCAGGTGAGATCATCGGAAATGTGGACACCAAGGAATTTGAAGCTTGATACATGCTCCACTTCAGCTCCGTTGATGTAGATGGGGACATGAGTGTGGCTCCTAGCATCCCTGAAGTCCACAATAATCTCCTTGGTCTTCTGGGTGTTAAGGGCCAGGTTGTTATCGGCACACCACGTGACCAGGTGCTGGACCTCGTCCCTGTAGGCCGTCTCGTCATCCCCTCTGATCAGGCCAACCACCGTGGTGTCATCTGCGAACTTGATTATGGAGTTAGGACCATGTACAGGAACGCAGTCACAGGTGAAAAGGGAGTACAGAAGAGGACTCAGCACACAGCCTTGAGGCACGCCCGTGTTCAGGGTGAGAGTGGAGGAGGAGAGGTTGTCTAACTTAACTGATTGGGGTCTGTTAGTCAGAAAGTCCAAGGTCCAATTGCAGAGGGATGAGCTGATACCAAGCTGGCGAAGTTTGGCGATCATCTTGGAGGGGATCACAGTATTGAATGCCGAACTAAAATCAATGAACAGCATTCTGACGTAAGAGTTGGGGCTCTTCAGGTGGGTCAGGGCAGAATTAAGCGCCGTGGAGATGGCGTCCTCTGTAGACCTGTTAGTGCGATAGGCAAATTGATGGGGGTCCAGGGTAGTGGGCAGACAGGATTTCAGATGTGATAGAACCAGTCTCTCAAAGCACTTTGCAATGATGGGGGTGAAGTCATTCAGGCCTGTGGCAGTGGAATGCTTTGGCACTGGCACGATGGTGGCAATCTTGAAGCTTCTGGGGACAACTGCCTGTGCCAGGAACAGATTGAAAATGTCCGTGAAGACCACGGCCAACTGCCCTGCACAGACTCGGAGCACACGGCCAGGTATTCCATCTGGACCAGCTGCCTTCCGTACATTCACCCTGCTCAGGGTGGCGCAAACATCGGAGGTGGAAAGTGAGAGAGGCAGTTCACCAGGTGGGAGATCCGCTTTGAAGGTGATCTCCTTGTTCTCTCGGTCAAAGCAAGCGTAGAAGTAATTGAGCTCATCCGGGAGGAAGCAGAACTGGCAGGGGGCACAGTACTAGGTGGTTTGAAGTCTGTAATGACCTGTATGCCATGCCACATGCACCGGGGGTCCGAGGAGTTGAAATGCTCCTCGATTCTCTGTTTGTATATGTGTTTAGCCTGAGAGATTCCCCTCCTCAGGTTGGCACTGGCTGAGCTGTAAGCCTCCCGGTCTCCAGACCTGAAAGCTGAATCTCTGGCTTTGAGCAGGAGGCGAACTTCTCTGTTCATCCATGATTTCTGATTGGGGAAAACTTTTATTTGCTTTTGTGATGTCACTCTATCTACACACTTGTTGATGAGCTCAAGGACAGAGTTGGTATATAAATCAATGTTAATCTGAGAGTCTGTGGTGACATGGGCAGCAAACACGCTCCAGTCTGTGTGCTGGAATTGGTGCTGAAGAGCAGAATCAGCTCCCTCCAACCTGATCTTAATAGTCTTCATTGTGGCTTTCACATGTTTAATGACCGGGCAATACTTGGGAAATGGCCGGGCTACACTTAGTCATCTCTATCATGTGTACCAGCCTCTGTGATATCCAAGATGTCTTCAAGGAGCGGTATCTTCAGAAGACAGCATCATTCTTTAAGGACCCCCACCACCAAAACCATACCCTCTTCACATTTTTACTGTCGGGAAGGAGGTGCAGAAGGCTGAAGGCAAACACCCAGTGATTCAGGAACAGCTTCTTTCCCACTGCCATGTGATTTCTAAATGGACATTGAACCCATGAACACTACCTCACCACTTTCTTATTTTGCACTACTTAATTTTAACTTAACTATTTAATAGATATTTATATATCTAATGTAACTCAGTTTTTTCACTATATTTGTTTATCCTTTATGTCATTGTACTGCTGCTATTAAGCTAGCAAATTTCACAACTTATGCCAGTGATATTAAACCTGATTTTGATTCCAAATTCCTTTCCTCCCGTAGATGCTGCTTGACCCACTTAGTTAAACTCATCCAGAAGATTGTTTGTTACTTGTATGCTTGATTTTCATTACATATCATATGAGAATTACTTTTAGCTTCAAAACCCTGTGTAGAGTACAATGCATATTGGATTTTAAGAGAATGTGTCTGCCTCAAAAACATGAATATATTATATTTTGTCACAGGTGAACAAGGAGTCTACTCCTTCCAAGTTAATGCATTTTATCCAGAAACACACTTTAGTAGGAAGTCTAATGCTTTGTGTGAGTTTAGAATAGGTTTAAAAGTTCTCATTAGCGGTGCCTAATGGGTCATGCAATAATGATCAGACCTGTTGATAGGTCCTTTGCAGCACTTGTCTTAGGTACATTAACTCCAAAGCAAGCCGATAAACCTCTGTTAATCTGACAGGCTCCCATTGGTTCTGACACGCTCCAGATTCCCAGTTAGTGCAATTAGCAAGTTCCTTGTGTTCTTTGCTCTCTGACCTATAGATCCTTCTTTATTGATAGCTAACTCTGTGATCAGCTTACATCTCAAAACAAATTGAATTCTTCCTTTCGAAAATTCTGAAGCTATAAGAGTTTACAATGTGCTTGACCCACCTTGTGCCTGTTGTCCAAGGCACTTACATCTTGGATGAACCAGACCAAAATTGTCGAAGTCATTCCTGGAATGGAGTTTAACAGCACTTCAATTCAGACTTTGAAGTTACATGAATTTTTGGCCTTGCTGCTTTTTTCCCTGATGAGTTGTAACTTCTCAGTTTACTATTAAAAACAGATCTGAACATCCGGAGAACATGGAGCAATTCTGAATCAGTTATAAAAAGCATTAAGCAAATATACCATCTGTAACCAAATATTTAAACAACTATGCTACTATTGTCAATGATTCAATGTGTTACCTTTCTGTTGTGCTGTCATTCTTTACAGATTGTATGGTGTAGAGAAGTTGTATAAATCAGAATGCAGCTTTAAATCTGCATTCATAGTATGCCAATCCAACCTTTATCATGAGTATAAAGGTCAATCCTTTCGGTCAACTTGAGAAATTAAATCAAATGTATTTTTATTTGGAGAAGTCGATAGTGGACCTTTATTTGAAACAGAATTTTTTTTTTTGCCTCACAACCTGGTATGGAAACTGCAATGCCCTTGAATGGAAAGTCCTACAAAAAAGTTGTGGGTATGGCTCTGTCCATCATGGGAAAAGCCCTCCCCACACCATTGATCACATCGACATGAAACACTGTCGCAAGAAAGCAACATCCATCATCAGCGACCCCCATCACCCAGGGCGTGCTCTCTTCTCCCTCCTGCCATCAGTGGCAAGATGGGGGAGCCTCAGGATTCACACCACCAGGTTCAGGAATAGTTATCACCCCTCAATTATCAGGCTCTTGAACCAGAGGAGATAACTTCACTCAACTTCACTTGCCCCATTACTACGCTACACACAAAACTCACTTTCAAGGACTCTTCATCTCATGTTCTCCATATTTATTGTTTACTTATTTATTATTGTCATTTCTTTCTTTTTGTATTTTGAGTTTGTTCTTCTGCACTTGGGCTGAATGCCCAAGTTGGGCAGCCTTTCATTGATTCTATCATGGCTATTATTTTATAGATTTATTGCCCACTAGAAAATTAATCTCGGGGTTGCATATAGTTACATCTATGTATTTTGATAGTAAGTTTACTTTTAACTTTGAGCTTTGAATATATGTAGAGCATTCAGTCTGTGATAAGCCAATGGACATTTGGTTCAAAGGTCAACTGCTGGAAAATTCAGTCACACATGAAGCCTGAATTATTAGTCAGGTAGTAATGACCAGACCTGTTAATAGGACTAGAAGAGGGGAAGTTTAGAGATTGAGAGTTGGACAGGGATCAAACTTGCCATTGCTGCACTGGGATCAACAGAGAGATCATGCCTATGAGCTTGATAGAGTTGTCTTAGTGTAAGCTAGTACTGGGATCAGTATTCTGGGGGACAAAGTGATAGATCTACTGTTACCTTGGCACCTTCACAATGCAGCATGCTCCCCATTTATTTTTGTCAGGTGAGCTTTGAAGATGTAAGCAATCAAGGTGAATAGATACAATTATGGTACTGTACACAATTCAATTGAACACTCAAACACACTTAGAGGATGACTTCAAAAGCATTACAATCCTTGTGCCTTACATACTACACACACACAGATAGAAATCCTGGAAATTATGTCAGGAAATTGATGACCCAGAAGAAAATTTAAGGAATTTGTCTAATCTTGTTATGTCCCTAATTTTTGATACTTCCTTGTCATTGGAGTTAAACCACATCACATTTAAACACATAGTACTATATTGTCAGGCCTCTACAGTTTCCATTCTCCAACTATGTGTGGAAGGTTTCATTGGGAAAGTTCCAAAGATGGGCAAGTCCCCAGTAGTCAAAATCTCAAGTGTTCAACTGCAGTTCCAGCTTATATCTACAAACGTAGATTCCTAGTATGATTCATAATCGTTATTTCTGAACTCATTCTGTCATATCCGAATGCAGTATCCTGCTCTCTTGAATGTGATTGGTTACATCAAGGCTATATCAGGATATTGGATATTTCAGGAAACATTGCAAAATAAGATTATTGGAACTGTACTAGTCCATTCATTAGCTAAGTCTGCTCTGATATTCATGATGAGCATCTACCCTCCTTGTTTGCTTATATTTTCATACTGCACTTCAGCAAAATTAAAGTGGAAGTATATGAATGCAGAATTCCCATTTGACAGAGGGAGGGCCTTGGTCTGAAATGTCAAGTGGCCATTTCCCTCCACTGATGATGCCTGACCTAGCGTCATTGAAAATGGCAGCACAGAAACAAACCTTTTGGACCATTAGTTCATATCAAAAATATTTAAACTGCCTACTCCTATCCACTTTCAACGGGGTCATAGCTCTCTATATCCCTACCATCCATGTACCCATCCAAACTTCTCTTAAACTTCAATATCGAGCTTGTATGCACCACTTGTGTTGGCCGCTCATTTCACACTCTCACAACCCTCGAATGAAGAAGATTCCCCTCATGTTTCCCTTAAACTTTTCACCTTTCACCATTAACCCATGACCTCTGGTTATAGTCCCATCCAACCTCAGTGGAAAAAGCCTGCTTGCATCTGCCCCATCGAAACCCTTCATAATGTTGTATACCTCTATCTAATCACCTCTCAGTTTTCTACGTTCTAAGGAATACAGTCCTAACCTATTCAACCTTTCCTTATAACTCAGGCCCTCCAGACACGGCAACATCCTTGTGAATTCTCTCTGCACTCTTTCAAACTTGTTTACATCCTTCCTGTAGGTATGTGACCAAAACTGCACACAATTCTCCTAGTTAGGCCTCACCAATGTCTTATACAACTTCAACGTAACATCCTATTTCCTGTACTCAATACTTTGACTTATGAAGGGCAAAACGCCAAAATCTTTCTTTATGACTGTCTACCTGTGATGCCACTTTCAACAAACTATTTACCTGTATTCCCAGATCCCTTTGTTCTACCACACTCTACAGTGCTCTACTGTTCACTGTGTAAGACCTACTCTGGTTGGTCCTACTGCAGTATAACACCTCACACTTGTTTGCATTAAATTCCATCTGCCATTTTTCAGCCCATTTTTCCAGCTGATCGAGATCCCCCTGCAAGCCATGATAGCCTCTGTCCCTATCCACTACACTTAAATCTTGGTATCATCTGCAAATTTGCTGATCCAGTTAACCACACATCAGTTTGTTGATATAGATGACAAACAACAATGGAGCCAGCATTGATCCCTGTGGCACTCCACTAGTCATAGGCCTCCAGTCAGCAAGGCAACCATCTACTGCCAACCTCTGCTTTTTCCTCAAAACCAAGCTCTAATCTAATTAACTACTTCATTTTGAATGCCAAGCAACTGAACCTTCTTGGCCAACCTTCCATCCGTGACCTTGTCAAGAACCTTGCAAAGGTCCATATAGACAATTTCCACTACCTTGCCTTCATCCACTTTCCTGGTAACTTCCTCGAAAAACTCTGTCAGATTGGTTAGATATGAACTACCACACATAAAGCCATGTTGACTATCCTTCATCAGTTCATGTCTATCCAGATGCTTATATATCCAGTCCTTTAGAATACCTTCCAATAATGTTCCCACAACTGATGTCAGACTCACCAGCCTATAATTTGGAAGAAAGTTAGAAGTGATGGGCGATATGATTTATGACGTTGGAAAATACAGGTTTGGTTTGGTTGAGTTGAAGAAAACAAAGCCTACACAGCAACCAAGCAGGCGCCAGAAGGAGATTAGTAGGTTGAGGAGAGAGCTTAGATCGTTGAGACAGAGGTGGAAGGTAGCAAGTGAGGGTGACAAGCCAGGGCTTTCTGATCTCTGAGAGCATTTTTGAATAAAGTTAGCATCACTCTGTTGTGCAAAGTCACAAGGTAAGAAGAGAAAGAAGAGGGAGAAGGCAAGAAAGTCGTTCTTTGAGAACCCTCACGAGTTCACAAAGAAACTGTTTGAACAAAGTAAGAGCGGGCAGCTTAACATCTCTCAACAAGAACTTGAGGATCACCTGGCAAGCACTTACTCTAATGAAGAGCAGGAGGCCCCTTTGCTTGACATTTCAGGGCTTGTGAAGCTTACCAAGCCAGGAGTGAATTTCGATCTATCAGAACCCAAACTGGCAGAAATCGAAAGGTTCATCAGAAAGGCAAGGTCAGGCTCAGTGCCAGGACCTAATGGAGTGCCGTATGAGGTGTTCAAGAAGTGTGAAGAGCTGAGGAAATACTTGTGGAGATTGTTAAAGGTGGTGTGGAGACAAGGTGTTGTTCCTTTGTCATGGAGTGAGGCTGAAGGAATATACATCCCGAAGGAAGAGAATTCTTCTACATTGAATCAGTTCCGACCAATTTCACTCCTGAATGTAGAGGGGAAGATTATGTTTGGCATTCTGGCAGAAAGAGTATCTTCATTTGTGATTGAAAATGGATTAGTAAATACTTCTGTGCAGAAGGCAGAAATACCAGGCTTCTCAGGATGCCTTGAACATTCTAGTATGATATGGCATACCATCCAGAAGTCAAAAAGGTTGAGAAGAAATCTGGCTGTAGTTTGGCTTGATCTGGCAAATGCGTATGGTTCTGCTCCCCATGTCCTGATTGAGTTTGCGATGGAATTCCTAAGGATCCCTGCTAAGGTGAGGAACTTCGTTATGCAGTACTACAACGATTTCTGGATGAGGTTTTCCACTCAGCAGTTTACAACTAGGTGGCAGAGCTTGGATGTTGGAATCCCGATGGGATGTGCAATGTCACCCATCCTTTTTGTGTTAGCCATGGAGGTTATTGTGAGGGCTGCAGAATCAGTGGGACCAGGTATCGCACTTGATGACGGAGAGGAGTTACCACCAATACGAGCGTTCATGGATGACCTTACCCTTTTGTGTCCCAGCACGGAGGCAGTGGAAAATGTACTATCTAGACTCGAGGAGTTAACAGATTGGGGAAAAATGAAGTTCAAGACCAAGAAGTCAAGGAGCCTTGTTTTTAGGAGGGGAAAGCTGGTTGACTTTCATTTCGCCCTTTGTGGAGAGGAGATTCCATCCATTCAGGACCAACCAGTTAAGAGCCTCGGGCAATGGTACACAGAGGAGCTGAGAGACACAAAGAGGGTTCAAGAGACAGGAGAACAGATCAGCAGAGGTCTGATGTCTGTTGACAAGTGTGGCTTGCCTGGCAAGTTGAAGTTGTGGTGCTTGCAGTACGGACTGATGCCACGGATAATGTGGCCACTAACTGTCTATGAAGTGGCAATGTCCCATGTTGAGGTAATGGAACGGAAGATCAACAAGTATGTGAAGAAGTGGCTTGGAGTACCGAGCAGCCTCACCAATGTTGCAATCCACAGTAGCCAGACAAAGCTTACCATCCCAGTGCAATCCCTTGTTGAGGAGGTCAAGGTAGCCAAGGTAAGATCATTCTTGATGCTTTGAGACTCAAAAGACCCTGTCATCAAGAACACCCAGCTGGATGTGAGATCAGGCAGGAAGTGATCAGCTCGTGTAGCAGTTGATGAGGCAGAGTCCAGATTGAAGCAGAAGGAGACGGTTGGGGCTATCCAGCTAGGCCGCCAGGGACTTGGATGGACAACCCACAAGTGGTGGTCATCTTCTACAGGTAAGGAGCGCCGTGAGCTTGTGACACAAGAAATACGAGAGGTAGAAGAGGAGAAGAGGTTAACTAAAACAGCTGGCCTGGCCAAACAAGGGGCTTGGACCCGGTGGGAAAGTGTTGAACAACGACACCTATCTTGGAATGTTCTGTGGCAGATGGAACCGCTCCGCATTTCTTTTTTATGCAGAGCAGCGTATGATCTGCTCCCAACACATGCCAACCTCAGCACCTGGTATGAAGACAAGACAGACAGGTGTGCTGCTTGTGGCGAGAAGGGAACACTTCAACATATGTTGAGTGCATGCAGAGTCAATCTTTCCAGTGGCATGTACACGTGGAGACATAACAACTTTCTCAAAGTTGTAACAGAACCGATTGAGCAGAGAGTACTGCAGCACAACTTATCTCATGCCCCATGCTGCACAGAACATCGCATATCATTTGTGAAAGAAGGCTTCAAGTCAAGGGTGTACAGCATAGGCTCACAATCAAGCATACTTTCTTCAGCCAATGATTGGTGTGTCAAGGCTGACTTGGACGGGAAAGGCAGTTTCCCGGAGCAAATAGCTTTTACAACATTGCGTCCAGATATAATTGTATGGTCTGACACCAGCAGAGAAGCGGTTATTGGTGAACTCACAGTCTCCTGGGAAGACAACATCGATGAAGCCTATGAGCGCAAGTTAACCAAGTATGCAGAGTTGAGATCAGAGTGCAGAGACGGAGGATGGAAGGTCTCATGCTATCCATTCGAAGTAGGCTGTCGTGGGTTTATTGCATTCACTCTCCAGAAGTGGCTGCGTGACCTTGGCTTCACTAGAAGAGAGATCAAGTCAACCAGCAGGGCTGTAGCTGAGGCAGCAGAGAAAGGATCAGCATGCGTGTGAACCAAGTATGTCCAGAGGGGTAGTATACATATCTTGTCCAGACAGTGTATACATATCTTGCAAACCCTTCAGTAGTTGCATAGACAGCTGAAGTGTAGACTACCTGTTGGATGGAAGTGACCAACAACTCTGATAGAGGCAGATGCTAAGTGTTTAAGCTCACCAGTGGGAGGTGGTGCTTCAGCACTGCTGGCCCACCACCTCAAAGGAGTCTTGATCATAAGCGGGCCGAAACTCCTGCAGACAGGTGGCAGATCAACTGATGATCCTACTGGTGATAGCACAGGACAGTTAACATCTAAGTCCATGTGTATTTTGTAACTCCTGGTTTTATGTTTAGACCCTTTTTTAAACAGCAGAACAACATTGACTATCCTCCAATAGGGTCCGAGGAAACACCATGTCAGGCCCTAGGGATTTATCCAGCCTGATTTGCCTCAGGATACGGACATTTCCTCTACAACCTGTAAAGAGTCCAAGAAGTTGAGGCCGCTTTGACTCATTTCTTCTGAGTAGATACAGATGCAAAAAAATTATTTAAGATTTCCCCTATCTATTTTGGCTCCTTACATGGATACCCATTCTGATCTTCCCAAGGATAAATTTTGTCCCTTGCAATACTTTTACTTTTAACATACCTGTAGAATCCCCTTCACCTTGTCTGCTAGGGCAAACTCATGTCTTCTTTTAGCCCTCCTGATTTCTTTCTTAAGTGCTCTCTAGCATTTCTTATACTGCTTAAGTATCCCTTTTGTTCCTACCTTCCTATACTTACGATGCACCTCTTTCATTTTCAACCAGTGCCTCAATATCTCTTGAAAACCAAGGTTCCCTACACTTGTTATCATTACCTTTTATTCTGACAGGCATATGCAAGCTTTGAACTCTCAAAATTTCATTACTGAGGGCCTCCCACTTATGTACCAAGTACTCCTTTGCCAGAAAAACAGCCTGTCCCATTCCACACTTTGTAGATGATTTCTGATACTTTATACTTTATTGTCAACAAACAATTGATACTAGAACGTACAATCATCACAGCGATATTTGATTCTGTGCTTCGTGCTTTGATGCCATCAAAATTGGCTTTTCTCCAATTTAGAATTTCAACCTGTGGACCAGACCTATCTTTTTGCATATTTACTTTGAAACTAATGGCATTGTGATCACTAGATGCAGAGTCTCCCCCTCCACAAACTCCTGTCACCTGCCATGTCACATTTCCAGTAGCAGATCAAGTATGGCACGCTGTCTCATTGGGAATTCTATGTACTGATTAAGGAAACTTTCCTGAACACATTTGGCAAACTTTATCCCATCTAGTCCTTCTACAGTATGGGAGTCCCAGTCAATATGTGCTAAGTTATAATCACCTACTATAACAACATTTTTTTCTTGCAACAGACTGTGATCTCACGATAAATTTATTCCTCTAGATCCCTCAGACTGTTGGGTGGTCTGTATTTATGGCCCCACTAACATGGTCATACCTTTCTTATTTCTCAGTTCCACCCATAACTCCCTAGACGAGTTCTCCGGTCTGTCCTGACTGAGCACAGCTATGACATTTTCCCTGACCCCTCCTCCTTTAATCCCTCCTGCCCCATCACATCTAAAACAACGGACTGCCGGAATACTGATCTGCCATTCCTACCCTCCTGCAAGTCTCACTGGTGGCTACAATTTCATAATTCCCAGTGTTGATCCATGCCCTGAGCTCACCTGCCTTTCTTACAGTCCTTCTTGCAATGAAATATATGCAGCTCAGTACACTAGTCGGACCATGTTTAACCTTTTGATTCCTGACTTTGTTCGAGGCCTTACCAACATCGGACTCCACAACCTCTCCACTAATTGTTCCGGCACTCTGGTTCCCATCCTCCTGCAACTCTATTTTAACCCCCCCCCACCCCCCGCAGCATTAGCAAACGTTCCTGCTAGGATATTAGTCCTTCTCCAGTTCAGGGGCAAACCGTCCCTTCTGTACAGGTCCCCCCATCCCTGGAAGAGTGGCCAATGATCCAAAAATCTTATGCCCTCCCTCCTACACCAACTCCCTTGCCACATGTTAAACTGCATGATCTTCCTACTTCTGGTCTCTTCAGCACGTGGCATGGGTAACAATCCTGAGATCACAACACTGGTGATCCTGCCCTTTAACTTAGCACCTAACTGCCTAACCTCACTTTGCAGACCCTCATTACTGTTCTTACCCATGTCATTGGTACCTCCGTTTGTACATGGACCATGACCTCTGGCTGTTCATCCTCCCACTTAGAGAGCTGCGGACTCTATCAGAGATGTCTCAAACCCTAGTATCCAGGAGGCAACATACCATCTGGGAATCTCATTCTTGTCCATAGAACCTCCTCTCTGTTCCCATAACTATTGAATCTCCTATCACCACAGCTCGCCCCTTCTCCCCGCTTCCCTTCTGAATCACAAAGTCAGACTCAGTCACCAGACACCCAACAGCTGATACTTTCCTCTGCTAGGTCATCCCCCCACCCCACCCAACTGTATCCAAAATGATATACTTGTTGTTGAGGGGGATGGCCACAGGGGTACTCTGCACCGGCTCCTTAACCCCTTTCCCCTTCCTGACTGTCAGCCAGTTTCCTGTGACCAGCACCTTGGGTGTAACTATCTCTCTATATGTCCTATCTATCACCCCCTCAGCCTCCCGAATGATCCAGAGTTCATCCAGTTCCAGCTCCAACTCCGTAACATGGAATGTTGGAAGCTGCAGCTGCTGAGTTCCTTCAGTAATTTTTTGTGTGTCACTTCCACAAAAGGTGATTCCTTTCAGCAATATCCATGAAGAAAGAGCAGTTTAACAACTAGGTGGCAGTTGCTCATGCAGCAGAATAATTGTGACTCTTGGTGACTGGCTGAGGCTGAGAAAATTATTCACAGATGTGTCAGGTTTTCTCTGTGTTGCTTCTATTTTAATGGCAATTGATTTGTCTGTCATACAGTTTGACTTTTTCACTTTGACCTCTGAACAGAAACCATATCTGTTCCTGTATCAGGTTTGTCTGGAGAAATCTCCAGACAGTCCAGCATTACCTAAACGCTATGCCAAGGGGTTGGAAAATGAAGCACCAGTGCACTTGGGAAAGATGTTAGTGGGCTAAGTATAGCTTCTGCTACAAGCTCTGAAATTCCCCCACCCCCTCTATAACTCTACCAAAATATTTTACTATAGGGAGAGAGTTTCTGAAGCCAGATTCATGTCCAATATGTGAGTGGATTTGATTCCAGTGAAATGTAAAACTTTGGTTTCATCCCATCGGTGGACCTTTGATATTTTTGCTGATGTGCTGAGTTTAGTTTATGTTGAAATATAATCATTCAAAGAGCATGGCTTCCTTTGGAGAGTCTGAATTCTCTCACATTCACTGAAGGAATGGATTGCTCATTTCCATAGTGTTAATGTTTGTTCAAATAATTATTCATATGTTAGCACTGGGTGTTTCCACAGATTAAAAGCAACTGGAAAGAGAGCAGTTCCATCATTTTTATTTCCACAATTTAGACAGAAAAAAAAGTTACTATGAATTGTAGAAGGTCAAACAAAATGGACAACACAAAATGCTAAGTAGGTCAGAGAAAATCTATAGAGAGAAAGATACAATTAAAGTTTCCACCGAATAAGTTTTGCAAACTTGTGACATCAGAGAGATAAAAAGAAGTAGTGGGGGGGCTTGTAGGTGAGGGAGAGAAAGGTGTAGGAGAGGAATAAGTAAATAACAAAAGTGTTACGATCAGGTTGGGAGGGGCACAGTAGTGTGCAGCTCGGTGGGGAGAGTGTGGGTGAGGTTCAATGAAACAGGACTCATGATCATTGCAAAGACTTGTTTCTATATAATTAGTGAATGTCATCTGTCCCTTGTATGTGCCACAAAAATACTGAAGTGATAATCATTCATCATTGGCCATCACTGCACATGGCTAGGAACCTCCATGTGACAGTGTATCAAATAAGCAAGAAGGAAAAGGCAAAAATTTATGATTCACACAAAATATCCTTGTTTCTTTATCAAGCATTATGTTTAGTTGCATGCACCCGTGCTTTGGTGGCAGAACTTCGAGGCTCATATTTCTCAGATGTAACTTCTGCTTTTGGCATTTCTGTTTATATTTTTTCTCTTATCTTCTACTTCATGTGAATAAGGACTCACTAACCTTCCCAGTTCCATTGAAAGATCTTCACCGTCTTTTGCAAGTATTCAAGCATCTATTACAGCATTGCAGAATTTCTATTTCTCTCAGGAGTCCTTTCCTGAAGATCAGGAGAACTGCAGAACTACCATGAAAATTACTGGTAATACATATCGTATACAATGGATATGCAAGAATAATATTAGCATCCTGGAGGCACGAGATTTCGGATGCTGGAGTCAGGAGCAAAAACTAAGTTGGATGCGGATGTGGAAAGGATATTTCTTGTTGTGGGTGAGTCTAGGACCAAAGGGCACAGCCTCAGAATAGAAGGAAGTCTTTTTTAGAAAAGAAATGATGAGGAATTTCTTTAGCCAGAAGGTGATGAATCTGGGGAATTTATTGCCACAGATGGTTGTGGAGGTCAAATCATTGAGTATTTTTTAAAGCTGATGTAAAATTCTTGATTATGGGGGAAAGGCAGGAGAATGGGATAGAGAGGGGTAATAAATTATCCATAATAGAATGGCAGAGCAGAGTAGATAGGCCAATTGCCCTAATTCAGTGCCTAAGTCCTATGATCTAACTGCTGTAGGAATGCAGTGAGCCAGGCAGCATCTACGGAGGGAAAATAATTTAGGTTTGTCTCTTTGTTTTGGTTTTAATAGTTGCAATTTTTTTTAACAGTATACCATTATTTGGACCGCAGGGATCATTTTCCTTATAAATACAAACAATCACTTCTAGATTAGAGCCATTGTACCAATTAAGTTGTGTATAATTTGTTCCGGCTTTTGATCTGTCACAGTTCTGAAGGGGTGAGCTGAACACCAATCCTTGACATGATTATAGCTGGCTGTAACTTCAGGAGAATTCCCAAGGAGGTTAACAATATTTAGAGATATGGTACTAGTGGTAGAGGTGGTCAAAAGGGGTAGAAATTTCTAGAAAGTTTTCATGAGACTGAAGTCACAATGATTAGAGTTCCACTGCAAACAGGTGGTTTTGTCACCCTCCATCTGTCATTCTCTCAGCCTTCTTGAATGAATACTAGCCAGAGAGTGAAATGCTTAAACTTTCATGCTCGAGTTATTGTAACAGTTACAAGACTTGCATGCCTCATCATTGTCCAGACAAAAATTGCAGCAAAATGTTCTCTAATCTGATCTTAGTTGGCACTGATGAGGAGGGGAATAGCTCAGAAGCCAAAGATATTTACACAAATTTTTAATGTCAGAAAATAAACTGTGTACACATTTTCAAGCTAAAATAATCTTATTCATTCTTGGTTAATTTATTCTATCAATATGTGAAAGTGTCTTAACAACATTTCCTATAAATATAAAGAAATAATTTCATTTTTTATAGTTTTAACTCCTTTGAAGAGCCAGTGGAAATCAATTGGAAACAAACTATATCACTAAAGTTTTGCTAATTGAACAGGAATCTAAATGAAATTGGACTCTACAGGCTATTTCAGCTACTTTGTCATCCAATAGTATCCAAAAATTTATGCTTAGTACTGGTGAACAAGCAGAAGCAAAATTTTCATCTCCAAGTGTCTACTTGGATTGAAGATTTGCAAATAATTTGGCTTAGTTACCTTTCTATGCAATTAACCGCCTTTACAGATGGAGGCTTCAATACTAACATCGATTAACCAGTGACACTAGGTATATTGTAACAAAATCCAATGAAATGCTACTATTGAAGGTGTTAATAGAGACTGGGATAATAGAGCCATAGAACCAATTAACCTACAAATCCATGCTTTTTAGGACACAGGAGAAATCTGGAGCACCCAGAGGAAACAGGGAAAATGAGCAATCTGAAACAAACAACATTCAGATTATGACTGAACCCAGGTCTCTGGAACTGTGAGTGAATTCCAACAATAAATTGTTGCTTTTGCTTTCATAAAACATACCCAGAAGTTTGTTTTTCGCTTAAAATCCCCACTTCCACATCTATTTATCTATTTCACTGGACAACAAATATTTTCAAAAGTATTGTTTCCTCAGATTTTTTATTTGTTTATCATAGACTGTTTGAAACTGAACACAAATATGATTTCAGACTACGGTGTTATGTCGGAATTTGGAGAAACAAAAAAATAACTTTTATTGAATACAATATGTTTAATTGCATAACAGTGCTGACACTTTGCAATCATTCAACTAAGCTAAAAATGTTTTGGTGATGATTTTCAGTGTCTGAGACTTCTTGCTTAAGTGTCCAACAATAATCAGGCAGCATTGATTGATTCAATTTGCCCTGATACTGTTTCTCCATGACCGCAATGAACTGGTGAAACCTTTCCCCATGCTCATCATTGACAGCGCCAAGATTTGCAGGGAAAAAGACTAAATGGGGATGCAGATAATGAATCTTTAGTGACACATTGCACTTCATGGTTTTGTTTGCTTGAAGCAAGTTATCAACCAGCTGCACAAAGTTTGGTGCGCTGTACTTGCCAAGAAAATTCTCAACACCAGCCTTGAATGCCTTCCATGTGATTTTCTCCAGTCCCATTAGAAGTACTTTGAATTCCCTGTCATTGATGACCTGTTTGATTTGCAGACCAACAAAAATGCCTTCCTTAATCTTGGCATCAGTTATTATAACTTGAATTATGAATTGAAATAACAAATACAGCGGATTTCAAAAATGGTGCATACAGGGAAATTTCATAATGATTTTCATGATCAGCCACCCAAAATCCATAAGATACACCCAAAAGTATTCAGGAAGCAAAATCTTTGTTGTCCAGTATTATTACAGATGCTAAATATAGATACGTTCTCTGATATTGTATTGTCTTATGAAGTTTATTTAGAAAAAATTCAATCAATACCCTTCTCTAAAAGTACTTCCCTTCAACAAAAGCTGCTGGCATGTTCCTTTAATATTATAGGAACATTTTCTATATCATTAAGAATTACTGCTTCCTTCAAAGATAATGTAGGTAAATATTTTTCCATTGCTCTGAACACCAATATTTCCCCTTTAGTTTCTATAAAGTGAGATTCATGAAATATACAATGCAATATTCTTCTATGGTAATTGTCCACAGATTATAGTTAGAGCATGTTTGAACTCTTAATTGCTTAGAAAGCAGATATTAGCCATGAATTTTCTGAACAGTAATTTGCCTCTAAATTCACTCCATTGAACTTCAGCATTATTCTTTAATTCAGTTTCTTTTTGCATTAAGAGTTATTTGTTTACTTCAAATAAAACAGATCTCCTTACCAATGTGAATACAGCAAATGTCAAAAATGCATCTGCTGTCAACCATAGTGTTCCCTCCCCCCACCTCCCAATGGTACCTTGAAGGAATAAATTACCACCAAATTTAAATTGCAACTCCACCAGAGATTTGCAACTGTTCTTTTAACCAAAGCAACAGTTAATTATGATCAATTGACAAAAATATATCATAACTTATTAAAAAAGAATATTATTAAAATATGAAAATATTTCCATGAGGTCTTTTATTTTTAATATTGTAATGACATTCCCAAGAACTGAAAAAAATAGACAATGTCATTGAAGTTAATTAAGGACAAAGTCTGCCCCATAGGAGTCTGCCCCAGAGGAGTCTGCCCCATAGGAGTCTGCCCCAGAGGAGCCTGCCCCATGAGAGTCTGCCCCAGAGGAGTCTGCCCCAGAGGAGCCTGCCCCATGGGAGTCTGCCCCATGGGAGTCTGCCCCATAAGAGTCTTCCCCAGAGGAGTCTGCCCCATGAGAGTCTGCCCCATAGGAGTCTGCCCCAGAGGAGGCTATCTATGGAATTATATACATCCAAATGTAAGTATAGGAATTTGCTGAATGCTTATATATTTTGGAATGATAGTGTATAAATTACTTATTTTGGTAAAAGCATTTAAAATCACAACACATTATATGATAGTTGTCCACTAAGTTTTATATTTATGGAATATAGACACATGAAAAGAAACTCTCCTCATTGAGGAGACATTTGCTCTTCACAATAAATGGCAGTTATACTTGAGGCTAGCTTTACTAACATACTAACAGTAAAATGACAGATTAGGGAAGGCTGACCCAGAAACCACAGCAATGATTTGTTAATTGAACAACACAGCCGCTTGTCAAAGGAACAAAGGTTGGGTCTCCAAGGAACAAAATATTTAGCTTTTCATCTGTGGTGTTGCCATCTGCTTCTGTGGGTTTTTCTGCTTTTCAGTGCCTCTTGCAATGGATTTGGAGAGAAGCAAATTTCACTATTTGCTTTATTTTGTGCATGGTGCTTGGTTGTTTAAGGTGCTTTAGGTTGCTGGAGGGTGTTTTGCAGGATTATAATGAAAAAAAGACTCATTATGCAGACAAATGTGAAAATTGTGCAATTACAATTCCATGCTTGCTTGTTTGTGTTTCTCTTTCACCCTTTAACGATGTACGCCCCTCAACCTATCTACTGGCACGTACATAATGTTCCTTTTGAATTGTTGGGCTTCGAATTTGAAGCAACTTTTCAGAGCCACCCTTCATTAGTTTTACTTAATGCAGCTGCTTTTCCTTTCTTCTTCATGCAAAATGAGGTGATTTCAATATAATTCTCCAGGGTCGGCCCTTCTGTGCTACTTTCGTATGGTCTGGTAAAAAGGCCCCAGCTAGACTATCTGCCCTGGCGCTGGAAGAGCACCCGATCTGCATTTTCACCTGCCAGTGTTCCACAGCCAAGAATACGATCAACTTATTTTGTCAGCTTAAGTGTCCATTACGAGGCAATCTGTTTCAGTGCTACCACAACAAATGAAAGAGTTCAAGATAACTAAATTTATCCCTATCATAAAAGTTAAAAATACAACTATATTTATCTATATCATAGACCTTAAAATACATGTAAAGTAATTAAAATAAGCTTTCATTTCCATCTAGTGATGTTTGGACTGCTTTATCTCTGCCCTATTACAGAAGGTGTAGTTGTGGTTCTTTTCAAAAGCCAGATCAGGAGGAAGATTAATCACTTCATTGAAGCATGAGCCACACTTTAACAAAATGGGGAGATCACAGTATGACAAGAATTCCAAAGGCATAGTTCTTTCTGAGTGAAGGAATACTTCCCATCTCTGTTCTGAATGGTTGATCGCTTGTTTTGAAACCATGACATTTGGTTCTAAACATATAGGCTTTATGAAGCCCCAAAAGAATTCAGTTCACCTTTTTTTTGCTCAAAAGTGCATTGACCAAGTCCCCATGACCTCTCTTCACATGACAAGCCCTTCAACGCAGGAATGAGTCTGATGAACTCAATGATGAGCATATCATTCACAAGTAGTTAGACCTGAGCTGGTGCACAGTGTTTAAGACATGGCCTTGTGCAATTGGAACATGTATTTCTACTTAACTCTTCTTGCAATAAAGGTCAATGTATTAGTTGTTTACTGCTTCTGTGTTAAATTACCAAAATTCACATGCAGCCACATCCAGATCCCCAGGAAGATCAACACCATTCACTCTCTCACCATTTAAAAAATCCTGTTTTCCATTCTTTCTACTAATATGGACAAAATCATATTTTCCACATTATATTCCATGCCATACCATCTCCCAATAATTCAGCCTGATTCACTGAAGCCTCTCTGTATTTTCCCTGCAGCCTCCACTGCCACCCAAATTTGTGTCATCAGAATCTACAAGGTGTACTAGAGTTATTTGCTTGTTGCTAGTTTACAGTGCTTACTAAATCCATGATCCAATGAAGAAAGACAAAGGCTTTAAGTGTAGGGGAATACCACCACCTACAGGTTTCCCTTTAGGCTGCATACCATCCTGACATCCATCACTGAGTCTAAACCCTTTCCCTCACTACCCAATAACACTGCTTATTCTCCATATGAGAAGAATTAATCAACAGCAAGCCTTGTGATTGATGTCAGGAGCTAAAAGATTAAATGTCGACATGATAGAGGACTGCTGGCAACTCACTCACCAGCCCCTCACTTTAGCCTATCCCATTGTATCATCGACACAGTGACGCATTTCAGTTCTCATTCCAACCTATCCCATGTGCAATGAGTGGGTGAAAGCAGAAAACCTGGGACAGCAGTGACACCAAACAATAAAGTGTGAATAGAGGAGGGTGGCAAAGAGTATGAGAATTAATAGGGAGTTGGCTTTTGGGGTGCAAATACCATGAATGTCTTTTGCTGATGACAAAGGCTCTAAATGCCCTTGACATTCATTATTGCAATGGCATTACTATACAAAGCAGTGTTTGCTTTCTTATTGAGCCCACCAAGTCAGACCTTCAGATGCTCAGTATTCACTGTGGAACTTTCTGTTACCATAAATAATCTGTGAAAGTCAAAGGATCCAAATCTGCAAGATGGAACAAGATATTCGTTTAATATGGAATGAAAATAGGTACATTTAGAGTACTGAAACTGAAAACACAAGAAAGTCTGCAGATGTTGGAAATCCAAAGCAACACACACAAATTGCTGGAAGAACTCAGCAGGTCAGGCAGCATCTATGGAATTGAACTGATAGTCGATGTTTCATGCCAAAACCCTTCAACAGGGCTGTAATTTCACTTTATAATAGTTGATTTTTTAAATTTAGTAATAATCAAAATTATTGGAGTACTTTCTCCACAATTACTGTTACTAGCATAACTGAGTCTGACTTAATATTTAAATGAATTAAATGCACAAGTTGCACTTATTTATTTAATACACATAAGTAAGTATGTTTTTAAACATAGGAGGAAGATCTTTGTGAGTACTGGAATATGCTGTTAAGCATCTCCAACTCTTGTTCTGCACAGTTAAAACTGTTTGATATTCTTTCATCCTTTTTACTAGGTCAATATTATTGGTATTTTGGGAGTTCTATAACGTACCAGCATTTTGGCTTAACAAGGCTGCCACAGCATGATGCCTACAAATTGGCCCATTCTTCTCCGCAGAAGGAATGGGTCTGAAATGTGCCTTTCACATGTGGATGACTTTAGCACTTACAGCACCAGCTGAACTCAACACGGGTCCTGCTGTGCATCTAAACAGCACAAAAATTTGCTAAAGAAACCAGCTGACCGAAGCTTCATTTGGGAAGTTGAAGTGTAAAGGGGCAAGGAAAAGAAAGGAAGGAGCAATAAAAAAAATTGTAAAAGATTCAGCTGTTCTGAGAATAGATGTTGAGAAAAGCAGGAGGTTTGTGCTACACAGCCCCTCTATATTACAGCTGTAAATCGAGCAGGAGCGGCAACACTTTTGTCATATTAACTTAATTCCATATGAATCCAAAACCAATATTTTGTAATGTCTATTTAATGTTTCATTTACTTCACTTCAGTGAAACTTTTAAATATATTGGACAAAAGTTTGTCTTTATTTCACTGTCACAAAGAAAGCTTTCAAAGATCAGTATTTATTGTTTCTATTGGTCATCCCATGGTCTGCCGCCTTCTAGTAAATTATCTCCCCCGGAAGATACCCAAGCAAAACACAGACCCCTACAACGCTTAGCCAAAATTTATATTTTTTCAAGGTCAGATCGCACGGATGTATGATTAATTTTCTACATTTTAATTACAGAGGAAATAGGAACTTTCTCTTTGGCTTGTTTTGTTCACTGATTGAATTTTGGGACATGATGATTGCATTCTGATTTGCAGAAAAACATAAGTTGTTTTCCTTTTGTGTAAAGTTCCACTCTGTTTCATTCTAATTGCACAATTATTCCTATTCAGAAAACTTAGTTATTGATATGATTTTATTAAATTTAGTAGAAAGCTACAGTTTTAGGATATGTAAGATTGAAAAATGAAGTATGCTTTAGGTTAATCCTTTCAGCTCAAATAATGGGCTTAAATTTGTGTTCTGCCTGAAATGTTACATTACTATCCCAATAATATAAGACACCTTTATAGGGAGGTGTGAAACTATGGAACATAGCTGAAACTGGTGCCTTTTTTAATGTAACCAAGAAAAATGTTCAGAACAACTTTCAGTGGGAGTTCCCTAGTAGTGGATAACCCAATTCCTGGAGTGACATCAAGCTAATAAATTCCCTGTGGAATTTCAGCCTATTTAATATCCATTGAGTGAAAGAATGTTAGTGGTGGAGCACTAAATAGTGTAACCTAAAAAAAATTGGCAAGTAATTGCAGCCAGCTCAGATCCTGTCCTCACCTGATGTTCTCAGAGGACTGGTTTACAGATCAGTCAAGATTACAAAAGTAATTGAAAGGCAATTAGGTTGATTCAAGTCCAATGGACTTGGCATGTCTGTATAAACAGTTTAAACCATGGATCTACCCAACATCCATTCAGGAAGGCCCTGACCCCAAAGGTGCTTACTTGTTAAAGTAATGGTCAAAAATTTAAAAAAACAACTAACTTTGAGTACACTGTTATGTTTGAAAGAAAGTGCCTTATGTCTGAACATGCTCAGTTGAACAAAGAGGTCATTAGAGAAGGAAATAACACATTGCTGTAGGACCCACCACCATTTCAAAAAGAAGGGAAAACAGAGGTTCAAAAGGAAAAAAACAGAAGTAGCATTTTATGCACCAATGTGAAATATTATTGTTACAATGAAATATAGCATTGATGTGTAACAGATGCCTTAATAATTATCTCTCGGGAATAATTTATCGCAGCCAGTTAGTAAATCACCTTGTACCATCTGAACCCTTAAGACTGCTGTGAAGATAAAAACTCTCATTTAGTCAGATTAACAAGACTATAGGCAGATGTTTCAGATAAAAGGTCTACGTGGAATCATCATGATTCAACAAATCTTGTTTATTCAGCAAACCTGGCTTCGCTTCCAGATGAACTCAATAACCTCTATGCTCACTTTGACCATGGAAGCACCTTCACGAGCTCCCACATCACTCAATGATTTGGTGATTTCAGTCCCTGAGGCCGATGTGACAGCATCCTTAAGGAGGGCGAATCCATGGAAAGCATCTGACCCAGACGGGGTATTTGGCTGAGTACTAAAAACATGTGCTGATCAACTGGCTGGAGTGATCACTGATATCTTTAACCTCTCACTTTAGCAGTCCGAGGTATCCACATGCTTCAAGCAGGCTTCAATGATACCGGTGCCTAAGAAGACTATTCTAACCTGTCTCAATGACTATCATCCAGTAGCACTTACATCGGGGGTTCCCAGCCTGTAGTCCATAGGCTCCTCAGTTAATGGTAAGGTTCCGTCATAAAAAAAGTTGGAAACCCCTGACTTCCTTCTACTGTGATTAATTGCTTCAAAAGTTCAAAGTTCAAAGTAAATTTGATTATCAAAGTACATATATGTTACCATATACAACACTGATATTCATTTTCTTGTGGGCATACTGAATAAATCCATAGAATAACAACCATAACAGAATCAAAGAAAGATCAATGAAAGTTGTAACAATACTTGTAACCTGCCATCTGGATTCAGGGAATCAAAACAGCTAAACCTGGAGCAATACGCACAAAATGCTGGTGAATGCAGCAGGCCAGGCAGCATCTATAGGAAGAAGCACAGTCGACATTTCAGGCCAAGACCCTTCGTATATTTCTCGGCCTGAAACGTCGACTGTGCTTCTTCCTATAGATGCTGCCTGGCCTGCTGCATTCCACCAGCATTTTGTGTGTGTTGCTTGAATTTCTAGCATCTGCTGATTTCCTCGTGTTTGTGCTAAACCTGGATACCGGGTACTATCAAAGCAATTTTGCAAAGTGTCTTAATGATTACAAATTCACATCTACTGAGCTACTGAAATCTACTTTTTGGTAAAAATTTCTGTAGAATACAATACATCACTAATGACAGTCTATTTACAGGTTTATATTCACTAAAATAAAAGGGAATTGTAATGTATTAGGATTCCTCTTCAGGTTATGAAATACATTTGCTTACCAGTGTATGCCTAAGAATGGCTACTGCAGGTGATTGCTCCTATCCATGCTGCCCCAAATGTAATTTTAATGAGATTTCACAGGCATAATTTTAAAGACTAACAACTAATTTCTCTAGTGGTCCATTTGTGTTCAGATCAGTATATCAAAGATTATTTTTTCTGAATTGTTCGTCAATTGGTCATTTTGTACTGACTAAAATGAAATTTCACATACAGTGGAGGTCCTAAATAGACGCAAGATTTTTATATGGATTTCTAACCGCACAAATGTTACCCATCCACTACAGATACAATAGTTTCTCTAATCGTGTATTGGCTTTGGATATTTTTACACATATCTTTATTTAAACATATCATTACCTCCCATTCCTCTGCTTTTTGCAGAGATAGTTCCCTCCATGATTCCCTTATCCATTTGTCCATCCCCACTGTTCTCCCTCCTGGCTCTTATCCCTGCAAGCGGCCACAAGCAGGACTTTCCAGTGTCCAAACATTTTAATTCCTATTCTGACATATCCGTCCATGGCCAAGATGAGGCTACCCTCAGGGTGGAGGTGCAACACCTTATATTCTGTTTGGGTAGCCTCCAACCTGATGGCATGAACATCGACTTCTCCTTCAAGTGAACAAATCTTCCCCCCCGACTTCCTCAATTCCCCACTCTGACTCTTCACTTCTCACCTGCCTATTACTTCCCCATGTCCACTCCTCCTTCCCTTTCTCCTACAGTCCACTCTCCTCTCCTATCAGAATTTTCTTCTCCAGCCCTTGACATTTCCCACCACCTGGCTTCACTTATCACCTTTCAGCAAGCCTCTTTCCCCTCCCACCAACTTTTTATTCATGTATCGCTCCCTTCCTTCAGTCCCGAGGAAGGGTCACTGCCCAAAACATCGACTGTTCACTCTATTCCATTGATGCTGCCTGACCTGCTGAGTTCCTCCAGCATTTTGTATATGTGGCTTTAAATGTTTTTGTCATTTGGCTGAAATAATAATATTTGAAGATTTGTAGTAATCATTGCAGGGAAGAAACTGTTCATGCTATTATTTCCTATTCTCAAACAAATGAATGTGAGTCGAGTATTGGCAGGAGCAGAGCAGAACAGGAAGAGTGCAAAAATAAAGGGTCACTCAGTACAAATTTCATGGGAGTTGAAGAGAGCAAATGGTAAATTACAGGACGTTGTGAAGGTTTACAGGTCCCATCCAAATAGTGGAGGCAATTTTTTACATTTAAACAGCAGTTATGGTTAACCCATAACAAAGATTTGTTAACGCTAATGGTGATAAAGTTGTACATTATTTTCAACTTCTACGCCCTTGTGTCACTGTAACCCCAGAAAAGGTCAAAAGCTTAGTGTGGGACTAGTGTTCCACCTCCTTTTCACCATCTACAAGGGACAAGTCAAGAATATTCTCCACTTGTCTAAATTCAAGGAAGTTTAACAATACTTAAGTTCAACATTCAAAGTTCAAGATAAATTTATTATCAAAATACATATGCTTCACCATATACAACCCTGAGATTCATTTTCTTGCAGGCATTTACAGTAAATACAAGAACCACAATAGAATCAATGAAAAACCCCACCCATTTGAACAGACAACAACCAATGTGCAAAAGACAACAAGCTGCAAATACAAAACGCGCAAAAAAACAAGTAATAATAATTAATAAATTTGTTAGACATCCATTATTCTCATGAGACCATGGATTTGCACCTTGGAAGGTTTCCGGGGCACAGGCCTGGGCAAGGTTGTATGGAAGACCAGCAGTTGCCCATGTTGCAAGTCTCCCCTCTCCACGCCACCAATGTTGTCCAAGGGAAGGGCATTAGGACCCATACAGCTTGGCACCAGTGCCATCGCAGAACAATGTGTGGTTAAGTGCCTTGCTCAAGGACACACACGCTGCCTCAGCCAAGGCTCAAATTAACCACCTTCAAATCTCTAGACAAACACCTCAACCTCTTGGCCACACGCCAACACAATTAATAACTAAGCAAGAAATATCAAGAAAATAAATTGCAGAGTCCTTGAAAGTGAGCCCATAGATTGTGGAAACAGTTCAATGCTGGGGCAAGTGAAGTTATCTCCTCCGGTTCAAGAGCATGATGGTTGAGGGGTAATAGCTGTTTTTGAACTGGTGGTATGAGTGCTAAGGCTCCTGTACCTTCTTCCTGATGACAACAGTAAGAAGAGAGCTGGAGATCCTTGATCATGGATGCTGTTTTCCAGCGACAGTGTTTCTTGTAGTAATACTCAGTGGTAGGGCTTTTCCCGTGATGGACTGGACTGTATCCACTATTTTTTGTAGGCTTTTCCATTCAAAGGCATTGGTATTTCTATGCAAGACTGTGATGCCACCAGTCAATATATTCTCCACCACACATCTATAGGAGTTTGTCAAAGTTTTAGATGACATGCTGAACCTTCACAAACTTCTAAAGAAGTAGAGGCGTGCTGTGCTTTCTTCATAATGGCACTTACTTACTGGACCCAGGACAGATCCTCTATGATAACATGAAGGAATTTAAAGTTATGACCCTCCCCACCTCTGATCCCCTGAAGGTTCTCCAGTTTCCGCCTGAATTCAATAATCAGCTCTACAGTCTTGCTGACATGGAGTGAGAAGTTGTTGTTGTGGTACCAATTAGCCAGATTTTCACCCTCCCTCCTTTTTGCTGATTCATCACCACCTTTCATTCAGCGAATGGCAGTGGTGTGATCAGCGAACTTACATTTGGCATTGGAGCTCCACTTAGCCTCACAGTCATAAGTATAAGCAGGGAACTAAGCTTACAGCGTTGTGGGGCCCCTGCACAGATGAAGGTTGTGGAGGAGGTGTTGAGGAAATCAAGGATCTAGTTGCACAAGGAGGTAAGAGCATTTTTACGCACAAAATGCTGGAGGAACTCAGCAGGCCAAGCAGCATCTGTGGAACAGAATCAGAAGGAGAGTACCTTTTTTGTGTGTGTGCGTGTGTGTGTGTGTGTGCGCGCGCGCGCGTCTGCATCTGTGTGTGTGTGCGTGCGTCCGTGCATGCGTGTGTGATGTTGGCAGGACAATATCATTTTTCATGCCTTTACAAGGCGCGGAGCGAGAGAGCGACTGTGTGGCACGCCACTCCTCACACAGACATTTTCGCAATATTTTCCCTTTATTTTACGAGGTTGAGTTGCGATCTCGACACTCAACCCAGCACGGATGGAAAGCGTACTCGGGAGCGGCTCCGAGTGGATTCGAACCTGGGAACCTTCGTTCCAGACTCCGGCGCTAATGTTATTGCGCCACCAGCTGGCCCTCAGAAGGAGAATTGAAATAGTTGGCCACCAGGAAAGGAAATCCAGCTCTTTGTGGTGGACGGATCAAAGGTGATTGACCTTACATCATGTTGGAGTCTCTAAACTGATGGCACGAACATCAATTTTTCAGATTGCAGATTCAGATTTATTTATCATATGTACGTTGAAATGTACAATGAAAATACTTCATTTGCAATAACACCAACTCATCCAAGGATGTGCTGGGGACAGCCCACAAATGTCGCCACACATTCTGGTGTCAAACAGCGTGGCCACATAGCTCAACAGAACGGCACAGAAAGCAACACAACACAACAAAATGGAACACACAAGTAAGAATACAGCAACAACATAACAAGGCTCTTCCCTCCCTCTCACCCACCCACATATACAGATACTTCTCCAACTCCAGGAAAGCCCTCCATTCTCCAAAGTCTAGGTTTTGGCCATTGGACTTTGACTTCCATACTTCCAGTTGACTTTTCGGTTTCAATCTTTGATATCGAACCCCAGAGAAGCCAATGACAGGACACCAAACTCCTGGCACAGTGGCTGACCAGCCCTCATGCTTCCTCATGGCTCCTGCTTGCATAGACATCCAATCTGACTGCTCTTCAGGTGTGGGCAGAGGCGGAAACTCTGGATGTCGTTTATTGCCCATCCACATTATTGGACTTCAAGCAGGTTGCAAAGACCTCAACTTTGGATGTCCTTCATCACCCATCCCTGTTGCAGGACTTCAAATGCAGAACAGAAGCATGATCTCGAACTCCTCCACATCTCTAAACCCTAACCTAACACCCAACTGTCCTGCCTGACCATCCATACGAACTTTCCTCCCTCTCTCTTTTTCCATTCCCATTTCTGGCCCTCCTCTTATCCCTTCTCTTCTCTTCAACTGCCCATCACCTCCCTCTGGTGCCCCTCCTTCTCCCCTTTCTCCAACAGTCCACTCTTCTCTACTATCAGATTTCTTCTTCTTCAGCCCTTTATCTCTTCCATCTATCACCTTCCATCTTCGCACCTACCCTACCCATACACCTACCACTTCAGCTGGTTTCACCTTTCACCTGCCAACTTGTACTTCTTCCCTCCCCTTCTCACCTTCTTATCAAGCTTCTTGCCCTTTCCTTCCAGACCCGATGAAGAGCCGTAGCCCAAAATGTTGACTGCTTATTCTTCTCCATGGATGCTGCCTGACCTGCTGAGTTCCTCCATCATTTTATTTGTGCTGCCCTAGATTTCCACCATCTGCAAAATCTCGTGTTTATGATTTAGTGTATTTTGTCTGCAGTATCTAATAGAAACAGAACACACTGCAGTTACTTGTCAAGACTACTCTCAAACTTCAGCCACTGCCCACCAAGAAGGGCTAGGAGATTCAGGACATGGAAACACTATTTTTGGCCATTTCTTCTCCAGTGCACAGTATCCTAGCTTCAAAATTTCCCTGCATTCCTTATTTAGAAATACAATACTATTTCTCCATCATATTTGGTTTAAAACCCTGGAACTCCCTAATCAACAGCATGGTGAAAGAAAGCAACTATTCTGCTGATCGAAGGAGGAGTTATTTCACCATCACACATGTGAGGCACTGGCACCCGGATGGAGTAACCAGTTGAGGCTCTGAAAACCTGTCCCAAATAACTGGCGGGGATGTTCAAGGACATTTTCAATCTCTCATTGCTACAGTCAGAAATTCCCACCTGCTTCAGAAGGGCAACAATTATACCAGTGCTCAAGAAAATAACGGTGAGCTTCCTTAATGACTATCATCCAGTAGCACACACATCTACGGTGATGAAGTGCCTTGAGAGGTTGGTTATGGTTGGAATAAACCCCTGCCTCAGCAAGGACTTGTACCCACTGCAATTTGCCTATCACCACAATAAGTCTATGATGGACATGATCTCTCTGGTTCTCATTGTGGCCTTGAATCACCTGGACAGCACAAATATTAATTTCAGGATCCTCTATATTGACTATAGAAACTGGCCTCTGTATTTACCTCTCCAACTGTATCCTTGACTTCCTAACTGGAAAACAATAGTCAGTGTGGATTGGAAACAACATCACAATCTTGCTGACAATCTACACTGGCACACCTCAGGAACGTGTGCTTAGCCCACTGCTCTATTCTCTCTACACCCATGACTGGGTAGCAAGGCAGCTCAAGTGCCAACTATAAATTTGCTGATAATACAGCCATTGTTGGTGGAATCTCAGAGGTGAATATACCAGCTGGTTGAGTGATGTTCCTGCAACAACCTTGCACTCAATATCAATAAGACGAAAGGACTGATTGTGGACTTCAGAAAGGTAAGACAAGGGAACACATAGCAGTCCTTATAGAGGGATCAGATGCAGAAAGAGTGGGCAATTTCAAGTTCCTGGGTCTTAGTATCTCTGAGGACCTAACCTGGATGCAACACATCAACGCAGCTGTAAAGAAGACAAGACAGTGGCGAAATTTCATGAGGAGGGTAAGAAGATTTGCTATGTCACCAAAGATACTCACAAATTTCAACAGATGTACTGTGGAGAGCATTCTAACTGGCTGCTTCACTGTCTGGTATGGTGGGGGGGTGGTGGGCTACTGCACAGGAGAGAAGTAAGCTGCAGAGAATTGTAAAATTAGCCAGCTCCATCATGGACACTAGCCTCTGCAGTAACCAGGTCATCTTCAAGGAGTGGTGCCCCAGAAAGGCAGTGTCCATCATTAAGGACCTCCGCCACCCAGGACATGCCCTCTTCTCATTTTTTTGCACTACCTACTTAATTTAACTATTATATATATTATATATATTTGGGATGTATGAGGTGGTTGGGTCCTGACTAAATATCAGGAAATGCCAATAGCAATTATATAGCTTCTCCCACCCAAAACAACTCCGCCTTCATGAAGGACTTAGGTCCGGGTGCACCCTGTCTCACTGAAGGAGCTCTGTCTATGGCGAGTGTTTGGCACCAGAAAAATACCCGGACCAATGGTGGTGGTGTCACCTAAAGTCACGGAAGCCCCTGGTAGCAGGGAGATGGATTCCAAGCCTTGGTGGAGGATTGTCTTTGTACAACAACAGCAAAGGTTGGGTGACATTGAGTGTATGATTCCCAATTGGGAACACCAGTAGAGGTCAAATGCTCTAGTTAGATGAGCACTGCAGCAACAGAAGGCAACGGCAAACCACTGTTGAAATTTCTGCCTAGTCAATCATGGAAAGAAGCAAAAGAAGGAAACCAGACAACAGCATGAATGGGGTTGAGTCTAATCAACAGAACAACACCTCACTCGGTAGGGGTAGTCATGTGCTGCAGGTGACACCATCATCTAGTGTCTGTAAGCAATAGGGAAAGGCTAAGGGTAGCATCTGTACACTTTACCAGAATGGAAAGTTGGACAACACATTAAATGAAATGGAAAGGTTGAAATTTGATATCTTAGGCCTGTCAGAAATTAGATGGACCGACAGTGGCAAATTCACTAAGGATAGTTCTCTGATAATGTATTCTGGAGGTCAACAGCATATGTATGAAGTTGGAATTATTTTAAACAAACAAGTATGAAAATGTCTTATGGGATATTGGGCGATATCTGACTGACTGCTTTTAGTTAAATTAAGGGATAACCATTTTAACATTAGCATAATCCAAGCCTATGCACCAACAAATGTTGCAGATGATGAGGATATCAACAAGTTTTATGAAGATCTCAACAGTGCTTATGAGCAATGTAAATCTCAGGCTATAAAACTAGTCATGGAAGATTTTAACTCCGAAGTTGGACTGGGAAGGGTTGATAACATCATAGGACCTTTTGGATTAGGGGAGAAAAATGAAAATGGAGAAAGGTTTATTGATTGGTGTGTCAGAAACAACCAAGTGATCACCAATACTTGGTATAAAAATAATCCACGTAGGTTGTGTACTTGGATTAGCCCTGGAGATAGAACAAGCAATCAAGTAGATTTCATTGCCATCAATGAATGCTTTAGAAATAATATCACACATTCTGAAGCCTACCCAGGAGCAGACTGTGGTTCAGATCACCATCCAGTAATAGCTACCATCAAAACAAAGTTAAAGAAACTGAAATGTGGAAAAAAGAGAAAGGAGTATATGTTGGGAGAACTTAAAAATGATAGCATACTTAAGCGACAATTCAAAACAGTTGTAGAAGAATACTTCAACGAAAACGAAACAACACCTATTTGGAAAAGGTTTACATATGCTATACAGCAATCAGCAGAGGAGATAATCCCAGTACAAGAAATCCAACACACCAACAAGGGGTGGACATCCCAAGAAATTATAGATCTGATGGAATAAAGAAGGTTAATGAAGAATAATGAAGTACAATACAGAGGGCTAGAGAGACAGATCAGACAATTGTGCAATATTGCAAAGGAAGAATGGCTGAATGAAAAATGCAATGAAGTAGAAGGCCATATTAACAACAGCAAAGAAATGCACAAGAAAATTAAGGAAATTACTGGAATTAAGAAAACCTCCTCTACAGGATTCATAAGATCAGCAGAAGATCAGCATACTAACAGATCCAGATAAAGTATGTGAGAGGTGGATTCAGTATATAGAGCAGCTTTTTGAAGATAATAGAGGAGAACCCCAGATATTAAACACCCTAACTCTGGCCCACCTATTACCAAAGAAGAAATAATTAAAGCAATGTAAAGTGTGAAACATGGTAAAGCCACTGGAACTGATGAAATTTCAGTGGAAATGATACAAGCCCTAGAAGATCTGGGCATAGATATTCTTTTTGAACTTTTTAATGGCATATATGAGTCTGGTGTATTGCCTGACGATCTCTTGAAATCAGTATTTACAACTCTGCCAAAAATTCCTGGAACTATTGACTGCGAGAATTATAGAACAATCAGTCTTATGAATCACATAATAAAGATTTTGTTGAGAGTTGTTCCGAGTCAAATTAAAAACAAGTTGAGGCCAGAAACTGCAATATGGGTTTATTGAAGATAGAGGAACTAGGAACGCAATTTTCATATTACGAATGCTCTCAGAAAGGGCAATTGAATATCAAAATTATGTCTTTTTATGTTTTATTGATTTCACTAAAGCATTCGATAAAGTGCAACATGAAAAATTATTTCAAATTCTCATTAAACTAAACATTGACGGAAGGGACCAACAACTGCTTCAAAATTTATACTGGAATCAAGTGGCAGCAGTAAAAATTGATGATAATATAAGCAGTTGGACTAAAATTCAAAGAGGAGTTAGACAGGGATGCGTTGCCTCACTGGAATTATTTAACATCTATGGTGAAATGATTCTCAGAGAAATAGAAGATCTAGATGGGATAAAAATTGGAAATGTTAGTATCAACAATATAAGATATGCAGACGATACCACCCTAATAGCAAGTGCTGCAGAAGACCCACAAATCCTCCTGGACAAAGTAATACAAACAAGTACAGATTTTGGTCTAACCATCAACTGTAAAAAAAACAAATGTATGGTAATATCAAAACAGCAGGATACTCCCAACTGCCAATTGTACATCGGTAACCAAGAGATTGAACAAGAGTCCAGCTTTAATTACCTTGGTAGCTTTATATCACAAGATGCTAAAAGTAGAGTAGAAATAAAAAGAAGAATTGCCATTGCCAAAACCAACTTCCAAAAAATGAAACCCATTTTTACCAACAGACACATTTCTATGACAACAAGGCTTAGGTTACTAAAATGTTACATCTGGTCAATCTTGCTGTATACTTCCGAAACATGGACTATAACACCAGAAATCCAAAGAAACTTAGAAGCAACAGAAATGTGGTTTCTTAGAAGAATGCTGAAAATATCATATAGAGATAGGGTAACTAATGAGACAGTTCTCCAATGTGCCCATACAAAAAGATCTTTAATGAGAACATTAAATGAGAGGAAACTTAAATTCCTGGGCCATGTCATCAGAAAGAGAGAAATAGAATGCCTTACATTACAAGGCCGCATGCCTGGAAAACACGGAAGAGGAAGGCGAAGAAGAAAATATATGGACACTGTGAAAGAATTAACAGATCTAAGTGTGCGAGATATCATTGACGCTGCGTGGGATCGTTCCATGTGGAGTGCCATGATCGCCCAAGCGTGTAACGTGCAAGGCACATGAAGAAGAAGATATATATTTACTGTAATTCAGTTTTCTTTTTTCTCTCTCATGTATCGCATTGTACTGCTGCTGCTAAGTTAACAAATTTCATGACACATGCTGGTGATATTAAACCTGAATCTGATTCTTATGACATCCGGTGGGCAAGGAAGACACTAAAAACTGACATCTTTAAAAGGAAGTGTGGAATAACGTTTTCTTCTCAGGGGCTCACCGGATTGTTTGCAGTGACAGACAGTGGAGTGCACAAATAGAGTGGGTGTGGGGTGGGGTGGGAACCCTGGTAAATGAGACAGCTATTGCTTACCCTTGATGTGGGAATTCTTTCAGAGGTAAAGCAGAGGCAAGGATGGTATGTGTCTATCCCTCAATTACTTTAAATTAATGAATTTAACAAGTGCAGATGCTTATCTCAGTGGAGATCACAGCCTCCTCCATAATGTGACCCGAAATAAAGTTGAAAGAGTTTGGGTCCAGATTGGAGGAAGTTTTTTTTAAAAATCTGTTTGTATTCGAGACTGAGAAAACTGTGTGTGTGTGTGAACGTGTTCATGAATGAATGAATAATGCCAAGGATATACCTTGGGTTTTGACAGGGTCATTGGAGAATGGCTTGATTCACCAGATAAAATCATAGCAAGATTAGAGGCCACAGTTAAGTAAGAATTTCAAATGTCGTTTGGAATAGTGAGTGGCGATGGAGTTCAAGCATTTCACACAAAAAAGGGGAACGGGTCCCTATGTTTTTGCCAAGTTTGCCATGTCTTGCCGGAAAAGCTGGAAAAACAATTGATCGACAAAGGCAACAGAGTCACAGACAGAGCTCAGTGAGACGTAAGAAGGCCTGGTGACAGCTCTGACAATTAATTTATTGTTTCAGTTGCTCTTTCTTTGCATTTCCTCATGGTTAATGGATTGTCCTGTATGTTTACGAACAAACTTCCTGGGGAGGAGGGTGCCTAGGAAATCGTTACATATCTTCCCAATCACTCCCAGTCACCAGGCTGCGGCTGGTTTCTTTCAATTACCTGACTGATGAAAGTTAAAATGAACTGATTAACACTCACTCCACATTTCTAACACCAATGCATTTATCTTGAAGCTCTTTACAAACATCTTGGATAGTCTTCATTATGCCTCTCTCTCCTTTTCTCAGCCAGGAAGATGAAGTGAGTAACACTATGAGCACACTGAGGTCCAGTTCCCCTGACTCTGCACTGCATTTTCCTCATGGGCCTAATTAGTGCTCCATTGTTATAACAATAGTGCCTGTTGTTTACATAAGTGTGTGCTGTGACCAGTGGAGTTGGAAAAAAAAGCCCTCTACTTTCCCAACAAGTGTGATCTAAAGTAGTTTCAGCTGCTCAGTAGTTGAACAGAATCCAATGTTATTTCATTCATTAATCCAATTCCCCAGCTGCTAGATAGTGTGAAGAGAAGTCTGCAAGCCACTGAATTGATTCATTGCTGGAAGCTAATCCGGCGAATGGAGCACATTATTTTGCAATAATAGATGTATTTTTCAAATATTAACAGGCAGAGTGCAGTCAACAAGAGCAGGTCAAGAGCAAGTAACAATGACCAAAAAGACTGTGGGTCACCACATTAGCGTACTGGTTAGGGCAACTCTATCACAACTCGGGCTGTCAGAGTTGGGAATTCATTTCCGGCATCCTCTATAAGAAAGTTTGTACATTCCTCTGTGAGCACGTGTGTTTCCTCTGGCTGCCCCTGTTTCTTCCCAAAACCCAAAGATGTAGCAGCTAGTATGTTAGTTGGTCATTGTAAATTGCCCTGTGATGAGGCTAAGGTTAAATAGCCCAATCACAGGACAGTGGGTTGCTGGGGTAGTATAGCTTATTGGGCCAGAAGGGCCTGTTCTGTGCCGTATTCCTGAATTTTTAAAAAATCAAAAAAGAGGACATCAGGAGCAGGCAGCATTGCCTGGAGACACATTCCTGATAAAGGAAACCATAGATAAACACTGACAGAGTAAAAGTGAATGACTTGGCTATGCAGAAAAGCCAATACCCAGACCTACATAGAGGTTTCTCCACATCACCAGTTGTAACTTAGGTGAAAGGTCAGCAGAAATACTGGATTATGATCCATTTACATCATTCCTCCAGGGCTGCTGCTAATCAGCCATTGGAGTTACAGTAGACACAATCAGAGACATAATCAAATATTACAAAAGGACGAAGCATAAATAAACAAAAAGATAGAGAGATTTAAGATAAAGAAAACAACGAACGTAGGCAGAGAGAGAGAACCGCAAATTCACGGACAGAAAAAGTAGATGAACAGGTGCACAAAGGGTTAAACGGAGAAAGCAGGGTCACAGGCATGCAGATATAGAAATAGAGAAAACCGTAGACACACACTGAGGATAATAAAGGAGAACCACAGATGCACACTGGTTTCGAGAGAATAATACATACACATGAAGACAGAGAGGGAGAAAAATACACAGGCACAATGACGAAAAGGTAGCACGTGCAACAGGTGGCATTGGCGACAAAGAGACCACAAACCCAGACAAGGAAAGGGAGAAAGAACTTGCCATTATATCACCCTTTCATCTCCACAATGTATTTCAAATTGTTTTATAATCGATGAATTTTGGAATAAAAATGCAACTTTAAATGTTTTTGACTTCCAACTTATTCCTCTTCTGAGGAAGGGTCAATAGCCTGAAGCATACAGCTTGTTTCCGTTTCCACAGAGTCTGCCTGAGCTGCTGAATATTTCCACTGTTTAGTGTTTCCATTTCAGATTTTCCAGCATTTGCGGACTTTTATATCGTGTATTCAATTTTTCAGTAATGTTTGAATACTATTGTAAATATATTGTTTGATTAAGCATTCTGTGCTGTTGACATAATTCTTAATCAGTTATATCTAAGAAGTACATGAATGGCATAAGTCATTACACCACCAGGTCATATGTGAATGCCTCACTAAAGAGAAACTAAGTAGACGAACCTATCCCGGTTCCTATATTTTTCTTTTGATTAGTTTCTGGAGTTACAAAACATAACAATGGTAATGAGGATTTTTTAAAATGAACCTGAGATGACTACCTACCTGTTGAAGTGCTGCATGTTCTTTTCTTCAGAAGGGGAAAAGGCAGAAAGTGAACAAAATTCATGGGCTCATAAACAATGAGTACTGGGTGATAATAATAATCAATAAATAAATACCAGAAAGAGCTGGTTACATTGGAAAGGAAGACGTGTTCAGTTGCACAACAGATAACAGGATATTGTCTGCTGAACGAATTGAGCAATGTTTTAAAGCAAACGAAATAGCTGATAAGAAATGAGTACCAGTGTTGCTGAGTGCATTGGGTGGAAAAGCATTCACTTTGCTTGGAGGTTTAACTGTTCCAACTTAGCCAGCCAAAATGAGCTTTGCTGAAATCATGAAAGTAATACCGGGACTTCTAGAACCAAAACCGTTGCTGATTACAGAAAACTCTATGTTTCATTATGGGATTCAAAAGGAAGGGGATTTCATTTCAACTTTCATGTCTGAGCGTCGTCAATTCAGTGATGGGCTTATTGATGTACTGAGAGATCATATAGTTTATGGACTGTTACAAGAAAACATTCGAAAATGGCCCCTAACAGAAGTACGACCCACATTTAAAAGAGCAGTTGGAATTGCTGTATCAATGAAAACAGCAGCTAAAGATACAATTCAATTGTAGTCAGGACTGAAAGTGAGCGTGAACAAAATAACAATGTCCAAACAGAAACCTGCCTGGTCACACAAATTGTGTTACCATTGTGGCAAGGGCTCGCATGCACCTGACCAATGCAGGTTTAAAAGCAAAACTTACAGAAAATGCAACCAAGAAGGACACATACAAAGAGTATGTTGGGCAGACAAAACTAAATGGACAGCAAAGGGAAGATAAAAAGGTAAAAAGTCAAACTACAGTTTCAAAAAGAGCTCTAGTCTGCATGCTATTGATGAAAAATCTGATAGTGATTACAGTGACACAGAACTGAGTAGCCTTGAGATTCACAATGTGACAACAAAGACAAGCAATATGGCTTACATCAGAAGTGAACAGCAAATTAATTAAAATGGAATTGGACACTAGTTTGGCTCTTTCAGTCATTCCACAAAATGACTTTGAATGTCATTTCAAAGATACTGAACTGAAGTTAAACTAAGAACGTATACGGGAGGAAGTATAACTCCTGTAAGAATGACATTCGTAACAGTGAAGAACAACAAGCAACAAGCCATATTGAACTTGTATGTGGTAAAAACAGGAGGTCCAGTTTTGTGGGGATGTGGTTGGCTGAGATGGCTACAACTCAATGAGAGATTCATCCACTACTTGCACGTCACATCCTATGCAATAGAGCCAACTGACAGTGAATTATGTAAGGTATTGGATGATGCCACAGAAGTGTTCAAGGAAGACATTTGGAAAACTCAAACGTGTCAAGGGTGATCGATTTGGTTCCCAATACCATTCATGATAAAAGTAGCCTGTGAGCTAGATCACATGCAAGTTGAAGGAATTTGTTCCAAGGTTGTATGAAGCCTATGGGCAATGCCATTGGTCCCAGTAGCAAGAAAAGTGGGTCTGTCAGGATCTGTGGTGATATTAAGGTCACCATCAATCCACTACTGACAGTAGATCAATACCCTCTGCCCAGGACAGTTGATATCTTTGCAAAGCTTTCCAGAGGGAAACACTCCAGCAAAGTGTTCTTAGCTGAGGCTGACCTACAGATGGAGATAGAAGAAGAGTCCAAAGTGTTTCCCAACATAAACACTCATAAACACTCACAAAGAGCTTTATCACTATTATAGGCTTATTTCTGGTGTTGCAGCTACCCTTACTGCTGAAGTGAAAAATTATGCACAGATTGACAAAGAGCCCTTGAGTCTGGTTTAGGGTGTAAAAAGTTTCAACCAGTACCTGTATGGGAGAGAGTTCACCCTTATAACTGATCATCAAAAACAGAAAAGTTGGTCTAAGATGATGTTAGTGAAGCACAGCGATGACTTGTTGGCAGCAAACAAAACTATTAACTATTTTATTAATCACACCCTTTCTGGAAAATGATTATTGCAACTAATAGTCTGCAACTTCCTCTGAGGAGATGAGCCTGTACAACCTGGCATTGTTGTGGTGTGAACTGGTCTCAAAGGTGTAGGGCGGTTGTGGTATGGCATGTACAGGCCAAATTAAGGCAGCAGAGCCCAGGCCCAGGAGCAGGGAACAAGACAATGTGTGGCCATTGCTGGAGCTGATTTGAGGGCGATTCAAAGTGGCAGAACTGAGGTGAGGCTGTAGATTCCGAGACCAAGGAGCAAGCCAACATTTGACCAACTTAAGCACCAGGTCGGGTATGGGCCAAATTGGATGGCGAGTCCTAGGGCCGACAGCATATTGAAGTGGCAAGGCCTGAGTCCGAGAGCGAGGAATAGCCTGCTTTTTTGCTGATTTAAGCATCGGAATAGATTGGAAAGGTTGGGTACAGGCCAAACTGAGATGGTGGGACCCAGGCCTGAGAGTGAATCAAAGCTCTCAGTCGAGAGGGAGGAATGACCGAAGGTTTGGCCGACTTAAGCATCGAGCCACATTGAAAGGGTCAGTGTGTTGGGGCCAGAGGCAGGAGACGGACCAGTGTTCATCTAACTGCTCTGCGAGTTTTACTCGTCTCTTCTGTGAACTGAGGCTGTGGCCTGCAACCAACGGGCTCCTGGACTGGCTGTGACTGGCTTTAAGGCTATGGACTCACTTTCATTCTGAATGTTATTTGCTTACTTTTATTGTTTGCATGATTTGCCTTTTTCTGTACTTTGGGTGTTTGGCGGTCTTTCTTCTACTGCTTTCTATTGGGTTTCTTTGTCTTGTGGCTGCCTGTAAGGAGACAAATGTCAAGGTTGTTTACAGTACACATACTTTGATAACAAATGTATTTTGAACTTTGGTCAGTCACTGATGTCCACTTTCAGGGTGGGTGTCCCACTAACAACTACAGCATGAATGCAGAGATTAGAAGACATAATTACAAGATCAACTTCAAGAATCATAGAAATGCTGATAGATTGTCCTGTTCACTCTTGGAAAGGAAATACCTAAAACATTTGCAAAAGAGGACACTCAACTTGATGTATTATCTCTATACAAATTGAAAGTCCCTTTATTACAGCTGAGATGGTCCAGAAAAGACCCCATACTGTCTCAGGTCTACATGGCAACACAAAATGGCTGGAAGGTGCAGCAGAAATTCCAGTTTCCCCACTTTTACCTGTGCCGGGATGAGCTCGTCTTTGATGACGGTTGCCATATGTGGGGATTGAATCATCCAAGATGAGCAATACGTTACATATTAGAGTTGTGATGGAGTTTATAGCTGAGTAGGGAGGAGTGCAGTGTCTTTAATATTTCAGTAATATTTGAGTAATATTGTAAGTATATTGTTTGATTAAGCATTCTTTGTTATTTACATAATTCATAATAGGTTACATGTAAGAAATACGTGAATGATACATGTCATTATGCCATCATGTCATATGTGAGCACCTTGCTAAAGGAAAACTTAAGTAGAGAAATCATATCCCGGCCCTTGTGTTTTCCTTTCAATTAGTTTCTGGAGTTACAAAACAGAGCATTTTACATTTTGACTTTTACATTGAAATTGTCTCTCCTTCTTCAAGTGAAAGTGAGATTAGCACTAAATCAATTAGATTGAAAACTAGGAAGTGGACAATGCTGTCTCTTTATGTACACAAAGGCAGACACACAATACATGCTGAAAGGAAGTTCTGCCTTGTGTTCTAACCAGGTGAGTTATCATCAATCTGTGTTTTGGTAGAATGTATTTTCACTGCCAAGATTTGAAAGCTCAAGGTTTGGTCCACCTGGACATTTTTTGGGGACTCTGGTAGGGTGATTCAAAGAATTTATGTTATCATTATGGAATTAGTATTGTTGTTTCTAGGTTAGATTGGATAGGTTAGGAAGAAAAATGAGAGATGATGCCTGGTACACACAATTTGCTCCTGTGGAGGGATAACCCTGACGAGCATTGGCTGGCCCAAATGACCTGTTTCTGTTCAATCATTTTGTGTACTTCAGAAAGGCACTGAGTGATGTAACCGGTAATATTATTTTAACAATAATGACAGTAATTGATTTTCATGCCTGCTGGCTCTAAAATTGTTCCACTTCCCCCTCAACCTCACGAGAGTGCTGATTTTTCTTAAATCCCCTGACAGCACGAGAGCATACTGAAGTAGTTACATTAACTTTCCCATAGCATGACACCACACTGCTAATTGAATATAGTGTGCATATTTACTCTCTGCTCATGCTGACACTGTTACAAATAATCAAATTCAAGGCCAGTATTTCCATTCCATTGTCTATTTTTATCCAGAAATGGAACCACAAAAGCTCGTAATACAGATGGAAATGTCAAGAGCTATCTCCACAAGCCCTCTGTTCAAAGAATGTTCTCACTTTTCAGCCTCCAGATTCCGTACCCAAAGCATTATCCTGCCTTGTTTTCCCTTTTCAGTTGGCAAACCTGGCCTCTGTCTATAACATATTCCGCATGCGTATTTATTTCCTCAATGTTCTTGTATTTGCTGTGTTTTTTCTCTCCTTTTATATGTTTGCTGACAGCATTTAAGCTAATGCATTACCACTAAAATATTGTTATTATTTCCCCTTTGCCCTTTCCCTGCTTTCTACTGGAGCAGAAGAGATTTGCTCAATGTGTGAGCCATTTATATTAATCCTCGACATCACGAATTTGCACAAAAGAAAATTATTTAAAATGAAGGGCTTAAATTGGCCATGTTTATCCTACAATAGGACTATGGCCCAGAAATAATTTTTGGTTCAGAAGTATGTGATTGAGATCGACATTTTTCTTCTGTGCTGTGTGCTGTTGCTTCATGTTTAGCAACTGAAGGCCGCACACGTATGTTTCTGATTGTCTTGCTTCAAAGTCCACCTGTGACCTTTTTCATTACTGGTGCATAGGCAGTCAAGCAGAGTTTTGCTGTGTTGGAGATAAGACAGCTCCAGCTTTGTTATCTCAACCCCTCTAATAGCAGAGGGGCATTTATGAATTCAGACCATCTCTTCACCTGACAGAACTAAAGCATCATTATTTCAACATCATAAATCTGTGATGCATCATAAATTCAACATTGCTTCTGCAAAGGTGCTCATACCAATCAGTGAATGTCACAGCATAACTGATTTTGGCAAATACTCTCCCCGGTAACTTCAAGTCCCTTCCCTACAATTTAACAGTACAAAATAACATCAGTGGTATTGGTGAATTTATTTAGTTGAAAAATATTAAAACTGCTTAAAATATTGTTAGCATCTATTGCACACACTACAAACTTAGCCATTGCTGATGGCAACATTAATTTTGGGGCCAGTATGTAGTTTCGATATTATTATAAGAAAAGTAATATACTGTTTAGTCCAATCTCTGTGGAATTCTATTAATTCCAGATTGATGCTGTGGCTGTATTTTTAAAGTTTTTTGCCAAGTTTGTAGATTTTCTCCTAATTTCCTTCACTTAAATCTGTTTCCTCGCAGTTTCCATATAGAAAATTTTAAATGTTGAGGGTTGATTGATTATTTATTGATCTGGGCAATCAATGATTAAATTTCTCTTGAAAATAAATAGTAGGTATGCATAAACTCTGTGAGGATTATTTTTAAAGAGACTTAAAAATGTTTATATTATTCATAATAAAAAATATCTTTACAAAAGGAGAGCAGAGTGAGAACTGTACATTTATGATCATTGTTTTCAGTAGTATACATACAGCACCTTTGCCACTGATGTGTCCCCTGGGTGATAGACCATTTCATGTCTGATTCAGTAAGGAATATTGTTCCCATTACATGACATCAAATGTCAGACTGATGCAAAGGGTTATTTTTCCCTGATTTCCTTTGGGCTCTCTTTACTTCCCTGCTAACCACACGTGACTTACAGTATATCAAGTTTTGTCAAGTAACTCTGAAATACTTTTATCATTATTTCTTGTCCCAAACATCAGGCACCTCTGAATCAGTCAAGACATTACATATTTTCAGACTTTCCTTTTGATCTATGCATACTAGAACATAAGTCAAAATTGCTCTTACACAGATATTACTTTTATATTTTCTAATGTAGAATGAAAGAAGTGATGCACAGATCTCTACTCAATGTTGCTTGTGCTACTTTGCAATGGGGCAAAAGGTATTTATGATGTGAGATCTTTCCTTGGCAGCTTTTAATAGTACCAAAGGATCTGGTATAAATGCCAGCAGTTGGTCTGGAATGAGTCAGTGCACCATCTACTGGCAAAAGAAGCATTTTATAAAATTCATCACGCACAAAATGCTGGAGGAACTCAGCAGGCCAGGCAGCATCTATGGAAAAGAGTAAACGGTTGATGTTTTGGGCAGAGATCAGTCATCAGTCCTGATGAAGAGTCTCAGCCCAAAAAGTCAACTGTTTACTCTTTTTCATGGATGCTGCCTGACCTGCTGAGTTCCTCCAGCATTTTGTGTGTTTATTGCTTTTGGTTTCCAGCATCTGCAGATTTTCTCATGTTTCTTATAAAATTCATATTGTTCAGTCAAACATTTAAATCTCAGTATTGAGATGGAATCTGACCTGATAACTTTTTGGAATCAATGTCCTATGTGCCACTGCTGAGCTGCTGGGCAACCTTCCACTTACAAGTTCTTGCCTGAAGCTCTAAAACCTGACAAGTTATTCTAATTATATAAAATTGCCTTGCATTTGCCACTGCAAAGATAAAGTTAACAGAGTGTCTCCAAAGACAAATTGTAGGATGAGCAGATTTCTGTGAATGACAGCCAAGGAGTCTATCCAATTAACAGAGCTCAAGCTTAACAAGTCTGGGTTTATCTGAGCAACACACATCAAAGTTGCTGGTGAACGCAGCAGGCCAGGCAGCATCTGTAGGAAGAGGTGCAGTCGACGTTTCAGGCTGAGACCCTTCGTCAGGACTAACTGAAGGAAGAGTGAGTAAGGGATTTGAAAGTTGGAGGGGGAGGGGGAGATCCAAAATGATAGAAGACAGGAGGGGGAGGGATGGAGCCAAGAGCTGGACAGGTGATAGGCAAAAGGGGACACGAGAGGATCATGGGACAGGAGGTCCGGGAAGAAAGACAAGGGGGGGGAACCCAGAGGATGGGCAAGAGGTATATTCAGATGGACAGAGGGAGAAAAAGGAGAGTGAGAGAAAGAATGTGTGCATAAAAATAAGTAACAGTTGGGGTACGAGGGGGAGGTGGGGCCTATATTCTGTCTGGGTAGCCTCCAACTTGATGGCATGAACATCGACTTTTCTAACTTCCGCTAAGGCCCCACCTCCCCCTCGTACCCCATCTGTTACTTATTTTTATGCACACATTCTTTCTCTCACTCTCCTTTTTCTCCCTCTGCCTCTCTGAATATACCTCTTGCCCATCCTCTGGGTCCCCTCCACCTCTTTGTCTTTCTTCCCGGACCTCCTGTCCCATGATCCTCTCGTATCCCCTTTTGCCTATCACCTGTCCAGCTCTTGGCTCTATCCCTCCCCCGCCTGTCTTCTCCTATCATTTTGGATCTCCCCCTCCCCCTCCAACTTTCAAATCTCTTACTCACTCTTCCTTCAGTTAGTCCTGACGAAGGGTCTCGGCCTGAAACGTCGACTGCACCTCTTCCTACAGGTGCTGCCTGGCCTGCTGCGTTCACCAGCAACTTTTATGTGTGTTGCTTGAATTTCCAGCATCTGCAGAATTCCTGTTGTCTGGGTTTATCTGAGTTGATTATTCCTGCCTGCATCTCTAGTGATGGAATGTGAGATAAGTAGGTTCAGGCAGTTGGAGTAATCTCCTTCCGTTGTCCCTTCCCCCTTCCCTTCCAGTGAGTAAACAAGAACTAGTTTGTGGTTTTCAGAAAGTTGATTTATTGAGAGTGACATTCTGGTTCTGGCATTGGTTCTCCTGACCCAATGATTGACAGCTAGCCCTGCAATTTATGAAGCCAACATCTCTGTTTTCCCTCTCTCTTTGTTGGCATAAGTCACAGGAAATAAAACAGCTTGGTAACTAAGGAAAAATAAAAGTTAAAATAAAAAGGAACCACAACAGAAAGCCACCCAAAAGGTGCGAGTGTAACCAGGTCAGACTGTCAAGTTAGCATAGATAACATATTGTGATGAGACAGTGACATTAAAAACACAAGAAAGTCAGATGAAATAAAACAGTCTGGTAACTGATATTAGCTGCTAAACTGTTTTATTCGTTCAAATTTCAGGAAGAACAAATGAACAGCCTGTATACTGTTGATCAACATGCTGATAATTGCATTTTGAGCTGCTAAACTGTTGTTAATCTAAGAACTAAGGTGATTTTCAAGAATGAAAATTACCATTGATATAATGAGAGCTATAGAGTGACAAATATGAAAATATTCTTTTAGAATGTATGTCAAATTTACTCAATGACCATTCATTGATATGAGTAGTTAATATATCTTTATTTAATATTTAATGTTGTACCACAAGAGTTTGCAGACTTTTGTGGACACAGCCCACCACATTTTGAAAACCAGCATTCCCTCCATGGACAATGTCTGCACTTCTTACTGCCTTGGTAAAGCATCCAGGATAATCAATAACTCCACCGCCACCACCCCCCTCCCCGCCACCACACCAACACTCTCTCTTCTCCTAATTCCCATCCAGTAGCAGATATGAAAGACACATATCACCAGGGTTCGAAGACAAATTCTCTCAGCTGTTATAATACATTGACACCTTTAATAGCACAATAAGATGGACTCTTGACCTCACAATCTACCTTGTCATGGCTCTGCACCTCATTGTTGGCCTTCATTTCACTTTCTCTGTAACTTTTATGATCTTGATGTACTGATGCGATAAAATGATCTGCAGGCAGAGCATGTAAAACAAGTGAGAACAGATTTATAAACAAGCTGACTAACAGACTGGGATCCAACTAGAAATATGTATGTTACTAGTCTGAGATTTGCAAGGATTCCAAATTCTTCTCCTCCATCTAATGGATAAGCCTTGTGGGTATGCAATTCAGTAGCATTTCTTAAGTCATTGCTACGACAGTGCTTGTAGTGTGCAACTTCTGCCGCAAACCTGATGAAAGGTGGTAGAGTTGTGGACTTGCTGGTCAACAGAAGTGAAAATAGAATTATAGAAATCGCCAAGCTGAAATAGAACATTAACACAAATCGAAAGTGAAGGTAAAATGTTTTTCAAATTAGTACTAAAATTTCAGTGCGGTATGAAATTCTGCTTCATACAAAGAGTGATGACCATATGGAACTAACACTGAATAGTGTAAAGGAGGGAAAAGCAGAAAGTTGAATCCCCAAGATCGAAGACTGAAATTGCCAAGTCTGGAGGTAGAAGTCTGAAGGTCAAAGACCAAGGTCAGAGAGTTTGAAGGTAGAAGTCCTCAGTTGTCTCTTCCAGAGGTCAGAGACCTAATGTCTATGAGTCTGTGAATCTGGGCCAGGGACAGAAGGTTTAAGGTGTGACATCTGTGAGACTGAGAGTCTAGGGTCAGGGAATGGAGGCCCAGCAGTGGTCTGTTGTGAGTTGGAGAACTGTCTATCTGAGTGAGTGGGTGGGTGGGTGGAAAAGTGGGAAACTAGCTTGTTTTGCTGTGCTGTTGATGGTGCTGTTGATGGTGATGTTGCTCTGGTGAACATTGTGGGCAAGCTAAGTTGGCACCAGAACATGAGGCGACACTTGCAAACTCCCAGCATATTGCTGAGTCTGTTGGTTGCTAACAGAAACGACACATTTCATTGTGTTTCAAGGTACATATGAATCTAAATTAGAATAAGAGAGGCAAAGTTCCTGGAACATTTAAGAAAGCAATTGAATGCAACAGTGCAGATTGGTGATATTGCTTTGGATCAATAAATGAAGATCAACCAATTGCCCACCTTCATGATGTTCATGTTGGGAAGTTCACATTCTCCTCAACATATCACAACAACTTAGCCAATGAGAAAACCATATTTGCTGACAGCTTCTGGTTAAAATTGGAAACTTCTAAAATTTAATCATCACATATTGTGTTTTGTCGTAACAACTTCTGATGTGTTATTCTCAGTTTTCCCCAATTAACTTCAGATATCCAAACTTACAATTTGCACATTTCAGCATTTATAGCTCTCAGTCCTGTTATTTCACTTCAAATGAATGCATGTGGTGTAAGCAGCTTCTTCGGTCCCTCTCTTTCTCCAATCATAGAGCATATTTCCAGGCAGTGGGAATGCTGAAGTACCAAACAACAAACTCATGTGAGTGTTCCAGAATTATAGAACAAATGATAACAAAAAGGTAAATACCTAAAAAGAATAGCAGAAATATATTCATTAGCATAAAATAAATTTATTCTTGTACTACATCCTGTACTGTCAATAGAAATGTATACAAAAGCAATAGCCTGAACTTACTAAGTTAACAGTGCAGGAATACTCTCTTCATTTGCCTCTAGGAAAGTGACTTTCAGTAGCAGAGAAGATATTATCCATGTGACCCACAGTACTGTGCTGCAGATGACCTTTCCAATACCACAGAAGGAAGGCCAAATAATCTGGAATAGCAGCAATGAAATATTAATGAGGCACTTATTATATTTTGGAGTCTTGCTTTTAGCTTCACCCATTTTGCTGACACAGTGTTATGAATAATCAATCAGTAGAATGTCTCTTAAAGTCCTTAAATCTATTTTTGGCTTGTTACCTTTGTGTATTATTTCAAATGCAATCTTTTATCTAGTTCTGCAAGATTAAAAAATTGCAACCTTCAAACTCCAACATTTTTGACGCCAAGGATGGGTCATATTATGAGCTTACTATAGCTAGGCTCCTTCCTGCAACCATCACCAACCATGCAAACACACAAAGTCTGCTTAAATGACCCATCCAAGTAATTTGATATTAGGCTACCATTTTCTTGGAAATAAGCTGCAATTTCTCCAAACTGTCCCCTTCTAAGAACAGAGAAATTTTGAAGCAAGTTTTAAAACATGTTCTGCTTAGAAATTAAATTACATGAACTTATTTTTGGGTACTTCTTGATATGAATTATCCATATTAAGGGAGCATAGTCTGTAAGAACCATCCTGTTGATCATCAACTGCCCACATACCCATAGAAACCATAGAAACTACAGCACAGAAACAGTCCTTTTGGCCCTTCTTGACTGCCTAGTCCCACTGACCTGCACACAGACCATATCCCTCCATACACCTCCCATCCATGTATCTGTCCAATTTATTCTTAAATGTTAAAAAAGAACCCGCATCTACCACCTCGTCCGGCAGCTCATTCCATACTCCCACCACTCTCTGTGTGAAGAAGCCCCCACTAATGTTCCCTTTAAACTTTTCCCCCCTCACCCTTAATCCATGTCCTCTGGTTTTTTTCTCCCCTTGCCTCAGTGGAAAAAGCCTGCTTGCATTCACTCTATCTATACCCATCATAATTTTATATACCTCTATCAAATCTCCCCTCATTCTTCTAAGTTCCAGGGAATAAAGTCCTAACCTATTCAACCTTTCTCTGTAACTGAGTTTCTCAAGACCCGGCAACATCCTTGTGAACCTTCTCTGCAATCTTTCAACCTTATTTATATCCTTCTTGTAATTTGGTGTCCAAAACTGAACATAATACTCCAGATTTGGCCTCACCAATGCCTTATACAACCTCATCATAACATTGCAGCTCTTATACTCAATACTTTGATTAATAAAGGCCAATGTACCAAAAGCTCTCTTTACGACCCTATCTACCTGTGACGCCACTTTTAGGGAATTTTGTATCTGTATTCCCAGATCCCTCTGTTCCACTGCACTCCTCAGTACCTTACCATTAACTCTGTACGTTCTACCCTGGTTTGTCTTTCCAATGTGCAATACCTCACACTTGTCTGTATTAAACTCCATCTGCCATTTTTCAGCCCATTTTTCCAGCTGGTCCAAGTCCCTCTGCAGGCTCTGAAAACCTTCCTCACTGTCTACTACACCTCCAATCTTTGTATCATCAGCAAACTTGCTGATCCAATTTACCACATTATCATCTAGATCATTGATATAGATGACAAATAGCAATGGACCCAGCACTGATCCCTGTGGCACACCACTAGTCACAGGCCTCCACTCGGAGAAGCAATTCTCTACTACCACTCTTTGCCTTCTTCCATTGAGCCAATCTCTAATCCAATTTACCACCTCTCCATGTATACCTAGTGACTGAATTTTCCTAACTAACCTCCCATGCGGGACCTTGTCAAAGGTCTTACTGAAGTCCATGTAGACAAGATCCACTGCCTTCCCTTCATCCACTTTCCTAGTAACCTCCTCGAAAAACTCCAATAGATTGGTCAAACATGACCTACCATGCACAAAGCCAACTTGACTCTCCCTAATAAGTCCCTGTCTATCCAAATGCTTGTAGATTCTGTCTCTTAGTACTCCCTCCAATAATTTACCAACTACCGACGTTAAACTTAGTGGCCTATAATTTCCCGGATTAATTTTCGATCCTTTTTTAAACAACGGAACAACATGAGCCACTCTCCAATCCTCCGGCACCTCACCTGTAGACAGCGACATTTTAAATATTTCTGCCAGGGCCCCTGCAATTTCAACACTAGTCTCCTTCAAGGTCCGAGGGAACACCCTGTCAGGTCCCGGGGATTTATCCACTTTAATTTTCCTCAAGGCAGCAAGGACCTCCTGCTTTTCGATCTGTACAGATTCCGTAATCTCACTACTTGTTTCCCTTAATTCCATAGACTTCATGCCAGTTTCCTTAGTAAATACAGATGCAAAAAACCTATTTAAGATCTCCCCCATTTCCTTTGGTTCCGCACATAGCCAACCACTCTGATCTTCAAGAGAACCAATTTTATCCCTTACAATCCTTTTGCTCTTAATATACCTGTAAAAGCTCTTTGGATTATCCTTCACTTTGACTGCCAAGGCAACCTCATGTCTTCTTTTAGCCCTCCTGATTTCTTTCTTAAGTATTTTCTTGCACTTCTTATACTCCTCAAGCACCTTATTTACTCCCTGCTTCCTATACATGTCATACAACTCCCTCTTCTTCTTTATCAGAGTTGAAATATCCCTTGAGAACCAAGGTTCCCTTATTCCTATTCACTTTGCCTTTAATCCTGACAGGAACATACAAATTCTGCACTCTCAAAATTTCCCCTTTGAAGGCTTCCCACCTACCGATCACACCTTTGCCAGAGAACAACCTGTCCCAATCCACGCTTTTTAGATCCTTTCTCATTTCTTCAAATTCGGCCTTCTTCCAGTTAAAAACCTCAACCCTAGGACCAGATCTATCCTTGTCCATGATCAAGTTGAAACTAATGGTGTTATGATCACTGGAACCAAAGTGCTCCCCTACACGGACTTCTGTCACTTGTCCCAACTCGATTCGTAACAGGAGATCCAATATTGCATCCCCTCTAGTTGGACCCTCTATATATTGATTTAGAAAACTTCCCTGAACACATTTTACAAACTGTAAACCATCTAGACCCCTAACAGTATGGGAGTCCCAATCAATATATGGAAAATTAAAATCCCCTACCACCACAACTTTATGTTTCCTGCAGTTGCCTGCTATCTCCCTGCAGTTTTGCTCTTCCAATTCTCGTTGATTATTGGGTGGTCTGTAATACAATCCCACTAATGTGGCCATACCTTTCCTGTTTCTCAGCTCTACCCATGAGGACTCAGTAGACAAGCCCTCTAATCTGTCCTGCCTGAGCACTGCTCTAATATTTTCCCTAACAAGCAATACTACTCCCTCACCTTTCATTCCTCTGCCTCGATCACATCTGAAACATCGGAACCCTGGAATATTAAGCTGCCAGTCCTGCCCCTCCTGTAGCCAAGTTTCACTATTTCCTATAACGTCATAATTCCATGTGTCAATCCACACCCTCAACTCATCCGCCTTCCCCGCAATACTCCTAGCATTGAAATATATACACCTCAGAAGATTTTTACCACCACTCACAACCTTTCTATTAGCAGATTTGCTTGAACTTTTAACATCATTTATTTTCACCCCAACCACACTGTCAGCTCTGACACTCTGGTTCCCATCCCCCTGCAGATCCAGTTTAAAGCCTCCCCAGCAGCACTAACAAACCTCCCTGAAAGGATATTGGTCCCCCTGTAGTTCAAGTGTAACCCGTCTCTCTTGTACAGGTCCCACCTGCCCCAGAAGAGGTCCCAATTATCCTGAAATCTGAAACCCTGCCCCCTACACCAGTTCCTCAGCCACTTGTTCATCCTCCAGAGCATCCTATTCCTACCCTCACTGGCACATAGCACAGGTAGCAATCCTGAGATTACCACCCTTGAGGTCCTGCTTTTCAACTTCCTACCAAGCTCTCTATACTCACTCTCCAGGACCTCCTCACTCTTCCTTGCTATGTCATTGGTACCGATGGCACCACGACATCTGGCTGGTCACCCTCCCACTTCAGAATGTCATGCAATCGATCAGAGACATCCTTGACCCTGGCACCCGGGAGGCAACAAACCATCCTGGATTCTCTGTCAGGACCACAGATCCTCCTATCTGCACCTCTAACTATCGAGTCCCCTATCACTACCGTTCTCCTCTTTCTCCCCCCTCCCTTCTGCACTGCAGAGCCAGACTCAGTGCCAGAGATCCGGCTACTGCAGCTAGTCCCAGGTAAGTCATCCCCCCCAACAGTATCCAATGCGGTATACTTGTTGTTGAGGGGAATGGCCACAGGGGAACCCTGCTCTGCCTGCCCTTTCCTCTTCCCTCACCTGACAGTGACCCAATTTCCTGTCCTCTGCTCCTTTGGTGTAACTACCTCCCTGTAGCTACGATCTATAATCTCCTCATTCTCCCGAATGATCTGCAGGTCATCCAGCTCCTGCTCCAGTTCCCTAACGCGGTTTGTCAGGAGCTGCAGCTGGATGCACTTCTTGCAGGTGTCGTTGTCAGGGACACTGGAGGGCTCCCTGACTTCCCACATCCTGCAAGAGGAGCATTCCAACATCCTGCCTGGCATTCTCTCTACTCTAAACAATCTGAACAAAAAACTTACCGGAACCTACCCTGGCCTCTGCCTGTTCTCGCCGAAGCCTGTTTGAGCCAAAGCCCAAAATCCCATTTACCAACACTTGGTCTGCAGCCTTGGCAATTCAAGTGTTCATCCAAATATATTTTAAATCTTATGAGAGTACCTGCCTCCAACACCATCTCAAGCAGCATTATGCAGATTGAAACCACCCACTGGGTGAAAAGATTGTTTTCTCAGAGCTCTTCTAATCCATACAGTCAAGATGGCACCTGCAAAGAATGCCTCTTTGGTCAACATCTTCTGGATAGATCATGAAACCATATATTTCACTCCTTTTATGTCCTTTACGTTTGCTTTTCGCCTTGGATGTGAACCTGGAACCGTTGGGGCCTGTGATTTGCTGTTCGGAGATTGTTTGGTTGTTCTGGCGCTCTACAGTCTCTGAGAGGATTTCGGCAGGCAGAGCTGGTTAGCGTGGGAAGGCTGTGGGAGCCGAATTTCAACCCATTTCGCCGATTAAAGCTTCCATTGTTTGCTGATTACAGCTATGAGGGAGATTAAAGCATTGAGATGAATGCGGATTCTTAGAGATAATTTAGATGCTTCCGTGCTCTGCAGTCTCTGATAGGATTCCAGGAGGCAGAGGCAGCACGCACAAACTTCATGGAGAGAAGGCTGCGGAACAGCTGCAAGGTGTGAGCCATTTTTCGATTGTATTTCATGGCTTCCATAACTCACCGTTTAAAGTGGTGACGGAGATTGAAACACTGAGACGAGTGCGGAGGATGAGTGCCAACTACTTGTCTTTTGATCGCTCTGTGCCAGGGAAGCCTACCGCTGTTCCTGGAGAATGTTGCACAGGTTTTCTGCATTTTGGTTATAGACTCAGACTATTGACTTTTCTTCAATCTTATAATTTGTTATATTCTGTGTTTTTTTGCCTGATCTTTTTTTTTGTGTGGGGAGGAGGATTTGGGGTCAGCGTGCCTGTTCCATTTTTGTTCTTTTTTTGAGTGGGGTGGGGGTATTTGGGGTTAATAATCATGCTGCCTTTTCTTTCTTAGTTTCACGGTTACTTGGAGAGGATGAATTTCAAGTTCTATACTTTGATAATAAATGAACCTTTGGACCTTTGAACCTAATCCTCTCACACCTCCCATTTAACCTATGCCCACTAGTCTAGAGGATGTTCAGAAAAGCTTCTCATCATTCAGTCTATCTATGCATCTTATAATTTTGTATACTTCTATCGGATCTCCCCTTCCACTCCTAGGAATACAAACCTATTTAATCCAGTCTCTCTTCAGATTGAAAACTTTTATTTCAGGAAATGTCTTGGTAAATCTCCTCGACCTCGCTGATGCAATTGTATCCTTCATTCAGTGTGGTGACCAAAACTTCAATTAACATACAAATCATAGCTTAACCAAGGTATAAAGTTGTACCATCACCATTGTTCAATATGTGCCAGCTTTTAAAAGTCAATATCATTTCTTCACCACTTTTTCTCCCTGTGCTGCCACTTTCAAAAATCTGGACTTGTACACACTCTGTATCACAACACCCTCTATGAGCATTGATGGGGTATGAGCCAACCAGACCCTCCCCCAAAATGCATCACCTTGCATTTATCTATCTGTCATTGATCTGGATCGACATTGTTCTGTAACCTAGGATTATCCTCATCATTATCTACAGCACCATCAATTTTTGTGTCAACAGTATACCTATCATACCTCCAATATCCATATCCAGATCATTCATATGTATAATGAAGAGGAAGGGTCCCAGCACCAAATCTTGTGGTGCCCACTGATCACAGACTTCCAAACACAAAAGCAACCCTTCAAAATCACCCTCTGTCTCTAACCACTGATCCAACTTTGGATCTTATGGAGTTTCACTTTTTGGACCAGTCTTCTTAGAGGGATTTTGTAAATTCTACTGAGGCCCAAAGTAGACTATGTCAACCACCGTGCCCTCACTAGATATTTTGTTACTTTTTAAAGTAACTCAATCACATTAATTAGAAAGGAATCCATCCTCCACCCACGCTGAGTGACTATCTCTCACCAGCCTGAGATGTTGACACCCAGGAACTTGACACCGATCACTCTTTCCATTTCTGATCCCTCAGTGAGGACTGCTGTGTGTTCTTTTGACTTCCCCTTATGAATCCACAATCAATTCCATGGACTTACTGACATTGAGTGCAAGGTTATTGTTGCAACTCCACTCAGACAGCTGGTATATCTCGCTCCTGTACGCCTTCTTGTCACCTCTGAAATTCTGGCAACAATAGTTGTCTCATTAACAAATTTATGTACGGCATTTGAGCTATGCCGTATTGTGGGTGTAGAGAGAATACAGCAATGGGTTAAACATGCATTCTTGAGGTATGTCAGTGTTGATAGTCAACAAGGAGGAGATGTTATTTCTGATCTGCACAGATTGTGGTCTCCGGTGGGGAAGTCAATGATCCAGTTGCAGAGGGAGGTACAGAGGTCCATGTTTTGAAGCTTGGTGATTAGAATTGAGGATATAATTGTGTTGAATCCTGAGTTGTAATCAATAAGCAGTCTGACAGAAGCAATACGACTGTCCAGATGATCTAGTGGAGAGCTAGTGAGAATGCATCTGCACTAGACCTATTGTAGTGATAGGCAAATTGCAGCGGGTTTAGGTCTTTGCTTAGGCAGGAGTTGAGTTTGACCATGACCAACTTCCCAAAGTGCCTCATCACAGTAGATGTGAGTGCTACTGGACAATAGTTGTTGAGGCTACTCAACCTGCTCTTCTTGGGTACTGGTACACTTGACGCCCTTTTGAAGCAGGTGGGAACCTTCGAATGCAGATTGAAGGTGTCCTTATACACTCCTGTAAGCACAGATTTCCAGTGCCCTACCAGGGTCACCATCAGGGCCTGATGCCTACGATGTCCGACGTCAGCCTTTGAGATAGAGATCACTAGGTCACTAGATGCTGCAGGGATTCACACAGCTGTAGTTGTATTCTCACTTTCAAAACGTGCATTAAAAGCATTGAGCTCATACGGGAGTGAAGCCTCACAGCTACTAATGATGTTAGATTTCACTTTGAAGGAAGTAATGGCCTACAAACTCTGCCAGAGATGATATGCATCTGATTTGGTCTTTAACCTCAATCCACTTAAAGTAGCCTTCCGTATGTCATACCTGGACTTCTATTGTTCTGAATCACCAGTCTTGAATGCCACAGAACTAGTTCTCAGCAGATTGGAAATCTCCTGGTTCATCCATGGCTTTTGCTGTGGGTATGTCTGGGATGTTCTCAAAGGCACTCACTCATCCACACAGATCTTGGTGAAGTTGATGGCATCGGTGCTGTATTCACTCAGACTCAAAGATGGATCTCTGAACATTGGCCAGTCCACTGACTCAAAGTAGTCCTTTAAATGTCCTTCCACCTCTTTTGACCATATCTTCTTAGTCTTCACTGCTGATGCTGTGGTCTTTAGTCTCTGCATATACATTGGCAGTAGAAGTACAGCCAGTTGATCAGACTTTGCAAAGTGTTGCGTGGGATGGCACTGTAAGCATTCTTGATGGTGCTTTAACAGTGCTCAACTGTGTTGGTTCCTCTGGTTCCACAGGTGATCTGTTGGTGGTAGTTGATCAGAGATTTCTTCTAGCCGGCTTGGTTGAAATCCCCCACAGTGATAGGGAAGGCATTGTGTTGCAGAGTTTTGTGTCTGATGATGTCGTTGCTCAGCTCTTCCAGTGCCTGCCCGACATTGGTCTGAGGTGGTATGTACACCTCTACCAGGATGATGGTGGAAGTCTCCGTGGGCAGATAAAATGGACAACATTTGACTTGCTGGATGTTCCAAGTCGGGTGAGCAGGACTGAGACAGGAAACCACGTTTGTGCACCATGATGAGCTGAAGTCGATGAACAACATCCTAGGCATATGAGGCATTGCTTTCTATGTGGGACAGGACGGAGTGGAGGGCCGAGGCTATGACATCATCATTGGATCATTTTGAGTGGTAGGTGAACTGGAAAGGACCCAATGTAGCTGGAAGGTGAGATTTGATACAATCCATTACCAGCCACTCAAGTCAGTGCCACTGAGCGGTAAAGCCTACAGGGACAGTGGATTAATGCAAAGAGTTAATAAAGATGTCAGTAAAGACCCCTGTTCACTGGGTCACACAATCTCTCAGCACCCAACCAGATATGTTGTCCAACCCCATGGCTTTGGGTGGGTTTACCCTGGCTGGGATCGGCCTTGTCCCCTTTCGCAACTGCTGACCACATGGTACCTATGCACAGGTCATCTCGCTGAGCAGCGGCCACTTCCCTAGGACTCAAATCAGGCAACAGCTTTGTCTTCAGAGCAGTTTGGCTACAGTAAGCCTGTGGAATGGAACCATCAGAAGCTCCCAAATGATCTGCCGCTCGATTCTGCCCTTGCCTTCCCTCTGCCTTCCCCGTGATGGAAAACTGGCACATGGCTTTGACTCCAGGGGCAGGAACGCTCTCCCACTCTCCGTCCCTGTCCAGTCCTCCATGCACACGTCGGGACAAAGCATCGACATCAATGTTCCAACTCCCCGGCCGGCACTTCAGGCTGAAATGAATTGAATTGCCTTTATTTCTTACATACTTCACATACATGAGGAGTAAAAATCTTTACATTATGTCTCCATCTAAATGTGCCATGCACAATCACAGTAATTTATAATAATTTATAATAAATAGAACAGTCAATGTCATATAGAGTGCACTCAAATCAGTGTGAGTTTATCAGTCTGACAGTCTGGTGGAAGAAGCTGACCCAGAGCCTGTTAGTCCTGGCTTTTACGCTGTGGTACCATTTCCTGGATGGTAGCAGCTGGAACAGTGTGTGTTTGGGGTGACTCGGGTCCCCAATGATCCATCAGGCCCTTTTTACACCCCAGTCCTTGTAAATGTCCTGAATTATAGGAAGTTCAGAACTACAGATGTGCTGGGCTGTCCGCACCACTCTCTGCAGAGTCCTTCAATTAAGGGAGGTACAGTTCCCATAACAGGCAGTGATGCAGCCAGTCTGGATGCTCTCAATTGTGCTCCTGTAGAAAGTTCTTAGGATTTGGGGGACCATACCAAACTTCCCCAACCATCTGAGGTGAAAGAGGCGGTGTTGTTTCTTTTTCACCACACTGCTGGTGTGTACAGACCATGTGAGGTCCTCGGTGATGTAGATGCTGAGGAACATGAAGCTGTTTACCCTCTCATCCCCAGATCCATTGACATCAACAGGGACAAGCCCATCTCCATTCCTCCTATAATCCACAACCAGCTCCTTTGTTTTTGCAACATTGAGGGAGAGGTTGTTTTCTTGACACCACTGTGTCAAAGAGATGACTTCTTCCCTGTAGGCCACCTCATTATTGTTTGAGATAAGGCCAATCAATGTAGATTCGTCGACAAATTTAATTAGCAGATTGGAGCTGTGGGTGGTGATACAGTCATGGGTATACAGGGAGTAAAGGAGGGGACTCAGTACGCACCCCTGAGGGGCTCCTGTATTGAGAGTCAGAGCGTTGAAGGTGAGGGAGCCCGCTCTTACAACCTGCTGGTGATCTGACAGGAAGTCCAGGATCCAGCTGTGCAAGGCAGGGTGCATCATAGGCAGAAGGCACTGCCAACCACCGATGGCCTGTGGCATCCAATTTCGCCAAGGTCAGGATATAAGTTAATGAGTTGCTCGTCCTTACCTCGAACTTGGCACCATATGGATAGTCACTTAACTTATCTAGCACAGCCCATTTCAATGCCAGGAAGTCCAACTTGTCCATGGGGTAGTTTCGCTCAGAGGATGACAGACCCCGGCTGACAAACGCGACAGGTCTCAACCCTGTGCCCTGATCCTGATACAGGACACCCCCTCAGCCCTCTCTGCTCGCATCCATATGCAATACATATGGCAATTGAGGGTCTGCAAAAGCCAGCACAGACACTTTCATCAGCAGCTCCTTCAGCAACTGAAAGGCCTCTTCACATTTCATATCCCATCTTGTTCCAAAAAGCTCCAAGGAGCTAAGATGATCTTTACCATCCTCTCTTTTCATCCTCATTTAAAGGGTGACTCACTTTACAGTAGTCCTTCACAAACCTCTGATAGTACCCAGGGAATTGAAGAAACAATTGTAGGGCTCTCACAGTCTGGGGCCTTGGCCATGTGGTCACTGCCTCTATCTTAGATGGATCCATAACTTCTCCATTCCGTGAGACCATGTGCCCAACATAGTTAACAGACATCTTGAAGAACTTGCACTTGTCCAGGGAATGTTTTAAACCTTCAGATTTCAGGTGGCCCAGCACCTTTCACCACTTGGTCCATTCTTAATTGATTCACCTCGGCTGTTGGAGTGGCCCCACATGCCACGAGCAGCTCAGCTGTCTCTCTAGCCGAAAAATGTAGTCAGTAAGTTTCTTTTCCTTCCCCTGAAACATGTTCTGAAACCCCGTCATAAGCTCCATTGGGCTTCCTGTCATGCCAAAAACATTTTCTAGCACTTGCATGTAGCCTGCGGAAGTAACCAAAGGGTCCTATGTCTTCAATAATCTCAGTACATCAGCAACCGCCCCTCTCAGACTCCCGACCAGTCGCTGTCTTTTCATGTCGTCAGAGCACTGCCACTCTGAGTGATCTGCTCAGCATCTGAGAGGTTTGTTCCGCCCAAGTCTTATATTCCTCTTCCCCTTCGGGGCTGGCCGTTAACCCCAAGAGCATCCTGAGCCTACAATAACTGGAACTTCCGACCTGGACACTTGGCCATTTATTCATCAGGGAGGTAAGGGCTGATAACAACTCAGGATCCTCACCCTTCATTGGAGGACTCATTAGTCCTTCCACATCAGACCACTCCTTCCCCTCGCTCTGCAGAAATGAGAGAAACTTGTCTTTAAAGTCTCCGCCCTCAGCTACGGGAAACTCGACTTCTGATTTGGCCCCCTCATCTACACTCGCCTCCTCCCAGAAAGTAATGACAACCCACAGACCCCCCTCTCTCAGGGCTCCAATAGTACCAGGCCGATCCACAGCCAATTTGGCACCCTCCTCTACAATTCCCTCCTCCCGAAAAAGATCAGACTCATTATTGACCACAACAGTCATAGTAGCAGCCTCTCTCTCATAATACGGTTTTGTCATATTTATATGACACAGCTGTGTTGCCCTTCTTCTATCTGGGGTCTTTATTACGTAATCCACATCATTTACTTTAGATTTAATCTCATAAGAACCATGAAATTTAGCTTGTAATGGGTTCGTTGCACTGGGAAAAGAACCAACACCTTATCTCCAGGCTTAAATGACCTCATTCTAGCTTCCTTATCATACCAAGATTTTATGTTCTTCTGAGCCAATTTTATATTTTCCTTAGCCCAGCTACAAGCTTTATATAATCTTTCCTTAAATTTTAAAACATAATCTAACAAATTAGTGTGTACCTCTTTATTAATCCGTTGTTCTTTCAACAAGGCCAAAGGTTCCTCAAACTCTATGTCCAAACAAAAGCTCAAAAGGACTAAAACCTAATGATTCCTGTACTGCCTCTCTTACTGCAAAAAGTAGTAAATGTACTCCTTCATCCCAATCCTTTTCATTTTCCACACAATACATCCTAATCATATTTTTAAGGGTAGAATGGAATCTTTCCAAGGCTCTTTGCAATTCTGGATGATATGCAGATGAAGTAATCTGTTTTGCTCCTAGTTTATAAACAATAACTCCCAGTTTGAAACAATTCAGACATAAAATTACTACCTTGATCAGATTGTATTTCCTTAGGCAACCCAAAATAAGTAAAGAATTTTATAAGAGCCTTTGTCACATTTTTATCTGTTATATTCCTAAGAGGTATTGCCTCTGGAAGCCTAGACACTGCACACATAATGATCAACAAATATTGATGTCCAGTTTTACTTTTTGGCAGAGGACCTACGCAGAATACAATGACCTTTGAGAACAGCTCACCAAATGCTGGAATTGGTTGCAGTGGGGCCACTGGAGTAACTTGATTAAGTTTAGCCACAATTTGACACGTATGACACATTCTGCAAAATGGTGCTACATCTTTTCTTAAACTAGGCCAATAAAAATATTTAAAAACCTTGTTCATAGTTTTCTTTACACCTAGATGACCACCCAAAGGAATACTATGAGCCATAGTTAAAATCTCATTTCAATAAACTTTAGGAACAACTACCTGGTGATTAACTTCCCATTCCTCTCTTCCAGGAACTGTAGGTGATCTTCACTCATTAATACTCCCTTTTCAAAATAATATCCTATTGCCATCTTCTCAATTCACTATCTGGAAGAGCTTGTTCCTTTAATTTAACTATCTCAGGATCTCTATCCTGCACTGCTATCATCTCCTTCCGAGATAAAGATAAATCTCCATGGTCAGACTTACCATAAAAATCTTGATCAAATAATGTAGGTAGGAAAGTTTCTGACACATCCTCAAACTTCGAATCTCGAGTTGAACAGTCATGGGTAACAATCACATCCTACACAGCAGTCTTTTTAGCCATAGCTCAAGTTACAACACATGAAGAATCTGTGTTATAATCCCTCTATGGTTCCTCAGAAATAGGCTTTATTGTCAAATGTACATCAGGAAAAACGTGTCCATTAGCTAAGTCATTCCCTAACAATAGAGAAACATCATTCACAGGTAAACTGGGTTGTAGTCCTACTTTAACAAGCCCTGTAACTAACCTTGACCTTAAATTTTCACTATGTAAATGTTCTGGCATAAGGGCACTCCCACCTCCTCTTATATAGTTTACTTCACCAATGTCAGACTCATCACTAAACTTTAGCACACTGTCTAATATTAGTGATTGAGAATCTCCAGTATCTTTAAGTATTCTTATTGGTACAGGATTGGGTCCCTCTTTCAAGTATACAAATTCTTTGGTTATAAAATGTTCATATCCCCTCTTAACTTTGTCAGAATCTGATAAAACTTCATTGGTATTTATCAAACTCTGTGGATTTACAGGTGTTTCAATATACTGCACACAAGCATCTGGGACTACTTCCTTCTCTTTCTTTTTCAATCAAAAACAGTTAGCTATTACATGTCTAGGTTTCTTACAATAATTATAAATAAGACCAAAATGTCTTTCCTTCATCCTTACCTTTCTCACTAACTTCAGGTTTAATTTCTGGTTTACCTTGACTCTCTGTGCTATTTTTCCTTCTAAAAGTCCTACCTGGAGAAAATTTATTCTTATGAATTAAAGTATACTCATCAGCTAATTTAGCAGACTCCTGCAATGTAGCAGTGTCCCTTTCATTTAAGTATGTCCTCACTTCAACAGGAATGCTCCTTTTAAATTCCTCCAGTAAAATCAACTCTTTTAATTTATTATAGTCCCCATTCACATTTTTAGAGGAAACCCATCTCTCAAAACACACAGATTTCTCGTAGGCAAATTCCACGTAAGTTTTTTCCACAGATTTCTTCAAATTTCTGAATCTTTCTCTATACGCCTCCAGGACTAACTCATGCACCTTCAATATATGCTGCTTCACAGTATCATAATCAAGTGCTTGCTCAGTATTTAAAGCTGTATAAACTTGTTGTGCTTTCCCTTTTATTACACTTTGTAACATCACTGGCCATTGCTCTTTCGGCCACTTTAAATTCACAGCAACAGTTTTGAAATGCTGGAAATATTTATCCACTTCTGTCTCGCTAAATGGAGGAGCCAAAATAACCTCACGACTCGCTACAAACTGTTTCTTAGAACCAGAGGGCTGATTCTCGGACCTTAATTTCTCCATCTCTAGCTCAAACTCACTCCTTTTATTTGCTTCTCTTTCCTCAAATTCCCTTTTCCTTTTTCAATCTTTTTATTAGTTTCATAAAATAAAAACATAACATAGCAATAATACAAATAGTAGGATATACATTGTTGTACTTGAAATGAGTAATTATAAGAACAAATAGTATAAATTGACAAAACTCCCAATCGTGTAGGATAACAATGAATAATACAGGACAAAAAAAAACTGAAGGAAAATCATGAAAAAGAAAAAAAAATAGAAAAAAAAACAAACCCCATCCCAAAAAAAACTAAACTAAACAGAATTAGTCAACTAAACTAAAGATTTGGGCAATTCTAACAACTTAAAAATGGAAAAGAAGAAAACCTTAGTGTCGACGACTCCATTCCTCTCAACCAACAATACAGAGAAATAAAATAAGTTTGGAAATGGTCAAATTACATCAAATGAAAATGCTGAATGAATGGCTTCCAAGTTTTTTTCAAATTTAATGGATGGGTCATAAACCACACTTCTAATTTTTTTCCAAATTCAAACACACGATAGTTTGTGAAAACCAATGAAATACAATAGGAGGGTTAATCTCTTTCCAATTCAGCAAAATGGATCTTCTGGCCATTAAAGTAAGAAATGCAATCATCCGGTGTGCTGAAGAAGTTAAATAATTTGAGTCTATCATTGGTAATCCAAAGATAGCAGTAATCGGATGAGGTTGTAAGTCTATATTCAAAACTGTTGAAATAATATCAAAAATATCTTTCCAATATTTTTCCAACAAAGGACATGACCAAAACATGTGAGTTAAAGAAGCTATCTCGAAATGACATCGATCACATATAGGATTAATATAAGAATAATAACGAGATAGTTTATCTTTGGACATATGAGCCCTGTGCACTACTTTAAACTATATCTACACATGTTTAGCACATATAGAGGATAAATTAACCAATTGAAGAATTGAAAAGTGAGATCTGGGTAAGTTATATTTATTAGAAAGTTGATCAAAAGACATGAAACAATTATCCAAAAATAAATCAGGGAAACGTACTATACCTTTGGTTTTCCAATCAAAGTAAGCTTGAGCCATAGTGGAAGGTTGAAAAAGGAAATTAAATATAATAGGACTTGCTAAAATAAATTGATTAAACCCAATAAATCTTCGAAATTGAAACCATATACGTAAAGTATGCTTAACTATTGGATTATTCATTTGTTTATACAATTTAGAAGAAGTAAAAGGAAGCAAAGTTCCTAAAACCAAACCCAAAGAAAACCCTTGTAATGAATTACATTCAAGATTTACCCAATGTGGATTTAAAGATACATCCAAATCTCGTAGCCAAAATTTTAAATATCGAATATTAATTGCCCAATAATAGAATCTAAAATTTCAGAGGGCAAGCCCCCCTTCCTTTTTAGATTTCTGTAAATACCTTTTACCTAACGTAGGATTTTTGTTCTGCCATATATGTGAGGACATTTTTGAATCAACATTATCGAAAAAATATTTTGGGATAAAAATTGGAACCTATTAAAATATATATAGAAATTTGGCAAAATAATCATCTTAGTAGCATTAATCTGACCAATCAAAGACAAAGAAATTGGTGACCATTTAGTAAACAAAAGTTTAATCTGATCAATTAAAGGTAAAAAATTAGCTTTAAATAAGTCTTTATACTTTTTCGTAATTGTTATCCCTAAACATATAAATGAGTCAGTAACCAATTTAAATGGTAAACGTCCATAAATAGGTACCTGGTTATTTAGGGAAGATAATTCACTCTTATTAAGATTCAATCTGTAATGAGAAAAATTACTAAATTGAGCCAACAAAGCTAGAATAGCAGGAATTGACTCCTCCGGATTAGAGAGGTATAACAACAAATCATCTGCATATAGTGATAATCTATGTATTTCGTTTCCACGGGTAATACCAAAAATATTAAACGAGTCAGGGATAGCAATTGCTAAAGGTTCAAGGGTGACATTGAATAGTAAAGGACTAAGAGGGCATCCTTGCCTAGTACCACGAAAAAGACGAAAAAAGGGAGATCTATGATTATTAGTACAAACCGAGGCTACCAGGGAATAATATAACAATTTAATCCAAGATATAAATGTCAAACTAAAATTAAATTTCTCAAGGACACTAAATAAATAAGGCCATTCGACTCTGTCAAAGGCTTTCTCAGCATCTAATGAAATAATACATTCCGGGGTAGTAAGTGAGAGGGTATAAACAATATTCATTAACCTCCTAATATTAAAGGATGAATAACGGTTTTTAATAAATCCGCTTTGATCCATAGATATAATTTGAGATAATACCTTCTCTAACCTAGTTGCTAAAATTTTTGAATCTACATTCAAAAGAGATATGGGTCTATAAGATGTACAATCAGTAGGATCTTTATTCTTTTTAAGAATTAAGGAGATAGAGGCTTCGTAAAACGATTGTGGTAATTTACCTAAACTGATTGCTTCTTTGAATATTCTGGACAACCTCGGAGAGAGAATAGAGGAAAAGAATTTAAAAAATTCCACTGTAAACCCATCCAGACCGTGTGCTTTACCAGAATTCAATGATGAGATTGCAGTTATTATTTCTTCCTCTGTAATAGGAGTTTCTAATGATAAGCAATCTTCAGGTGATAATTTCGGAAAATTCAGTTTACTCAAAAAATCATGCATGATATTTAAATCATGAGGAAAATCAGAGTGATATAAAGGGGTATAAAATTCTTGAAAGGTTTTGTTTATCCCATCATGATCAGTTGTCAAAGTATCATCGTGTTTGCGAAACTTAGTAACTTGACATTTAACTGAAGCAAATTTCAATTGATTAGCCAATAGTTTACCCGATGTATCACTATGAATATAAAAATCACTTCTAGTTCTCATTAATTGATTTTCAATCGAGGATGTTAATAATAAGCTATATTCCAATTGAAGTTCAACTCTGTGTTTGTACAGCTCCTTACTGGGAGAAATAGCATATTTTTTATCGATTTCTTCAATTTTATCAACCAACAAAAAGTATTTCATTCTTAACACGTTTTTTCAAACCAGCCGAATAGGAAATAATCTGACTGCAGATATAAGCTTTAAAAGCGTCCCAAACTGTTCCATTGGAAACTTCTTCCGTAGTATTAGATGAAAAGAAGAAATCAATCTGTTCCTTTATAAACTTGACAAAGTCCGAGTCTTGAAGCAAAATAGGGTTAAATCGCCATTGTCTATTAGTACAAGTAGTATCCATTAACTTGACAGAAAGTTTCATTGGAGCATGATCTGAAATGGCGATAATGTCGTAATTACAATCAACTACAGATGGGATTAATCGAGAGTCAATAAAAAAATAGTCAATTCGAGAATAAGAATGATGAACATGTGAAAAGAATGAGAATTCTTTAACGTTTGGGTGTAGAAATCTCCAAATTTCTGAAATCCCAGAATCAAACATAAAAGAGTTAATAAGAGTAGCTGACTTATTCGGTAAAGCCGGACTACCTATAGATCTGTCCAACATGGCATTCAAGCATAAATTAAAGTCACTGCCCATTATCAACATATATTCATTTAAGTTAGGAAAGGAAGTGAATAGGTGTTTAAAAAATTCAGGATAATCCACATTCGGAGCATAAACATTAACCATAGCAACCTTATTATTAAAAAGTAACCCAGTGATTAACAAAAATCTGCCATTAGGATCTGAGATAATATCTTGATGAATAAATGTAATTGAGGGATCTATAAAAATTGGAACGTCTTTAATTTTGGCTTGGGCGTTTGAGTGATATTATTAGTCCTTCCAAAACTTAAAGAAGTGCTGATTATCCTCTTTCCTTACATGAGTTTCTTGTGCAAAAATAATATGAGCATTCAGTCTTTGGAATACTTTGAAAATCTTTTTCTGTTTTATTGGATGGTTTAAACCATTTGTATTCCAAGAGACAAAATTAATAATGTAAGCCATAATTTAAGATTAACTCTTCGGTGAGTAAAGGGTTAACCATAATGTGAACTCATGAAATCGGAAGAGGAATACATGATCAGAGAGGAAGCGGAAATCTCGACACTGTGGACGTCCTTATAGTTCTAAATCAGCCCAATAGAAAAAATTAAAAAAGAAAAGACTACCCCACCCACCATCCCCAAGAACCCCGAACTAAGCCAGAGAAGGCTGAAGAAAGCACTAACTAATACTAACTCTAACCCCATTTCTGCAGGAGGCAACTCCAAAGATATATGTTATATAGATGACCCCCCGGAAACAGATATATATTTATATATATATATATATATATATATATATAAACACTATACTAAAATAATCTACCTAGTATAATTACTAAAATATATAAATAAGAAAAAGTTAGTATCAATACGCATGATTAGTTAATTATAAATGAGTAAGTAAAATATTGCTTCCAAAAAAAGAAAGGGGATTATGGGAAGAAGAAACATAAGAACATGGAGTCCCAAAAAGAACAAAGGCGATTATGCAAAAAGAAAAACAAATCACCATTTTAATTATACTGAAACAAAAATAAAGAACATATAACTAAAAATGATCGTCAAATCAAATCGTTAGTAATAATATCGAAAAACAAAAAGTTAAGGAAAAATTAACTAAAAGAAAATAACGTTATTCACAAGAAATAACTATTTTATATAAGTTGTAAAGTAATAACTATAGTAGTAAGCACAAAACAAAAATCTTGAGCTTAATAAAAACCTTCTTCGTACGGTAGTGGAAGGTTTACTTTTTTAAAAAAAAGCACCAGAGAAAAAAGCTGGTACTGAGAGCACAGAACATTAACTAAAGGGCGGTGTCTGCCTCAGATGGGTAGTTATCATCCAAAAAGCTTCGGGCGGCGGTTATGGAATGAAAGACACGTCGAGATCCATCAGAAAGAGAAATTCTCAAATTCCCTGTTCCTATGGGCTTCTCTAGGCTCGAATTCCTTCTGTTTATTTTCAGCTTCCAACCGACTTCTTTCCAAATCAGCTTCTAATTGCTTTAACTTTATTTGTTCAATATGTAACTGCATTTCCAGATTTCTCATTGGAAACCTCCCTAACACCTCATCATCAAACTTTCCCAAACTTATATAATGCTCAGCGATTTTTCTCTGAATTATGGGCTTTGTTGTAACCTTCGTAATTCCTTTAAGATCTAACCTTCTAGCAATCTCCGATACAACAGTTTTCCTCGCCGCCACTAAAAAACTCCGGGTCAGGCGTTTCCATAAAGCCGTCCACATTCACAATGCACAAACCAATCAAACAAAAGAATCAGGTATTTCCCTTTTCCAACTCAGAATGATACTTAAACAAGCACTTAAGATCAAAATTGGAACATATCTGAATGAGCCCCCAAATTTATGTCACGTAACCAGCAACAATGAATATAGAATTGAATTGAGTTAGGTTTTATAAAAAACCATCAGTCATTTATTAAACTCTGCTCAATATAAAAAAAATAAAGAAACGAAAATCTTAACCGGAAGTAAACTGCTATGCGGCTATTTAACCAACCGTCACTCAATGCTAGTTCTTAAAGCGGTAAATGCAAAAACAGTTCTTAAAGCGGTAAATTCAAACACAGTTCTTAGAATGGTAAATTCGAAAGTCCAAGAGATTTATACAGTCAATTAGGAGAGACTTTCTTAAAGTAAAGAATTCCTCGAAAACATGACATCATGCCAGTCCCAGCCAGATCCTACCTTGTCCGCAGGATTCACGATGACGGAAATAAAATGGTTTAAAGGCACTGACCTTCCCTCTGGATAATAGATCCTGCACAGCCCTTTCCACCGCTTTTAGCAGAGGCTATCTCATGTAGATCACTCTTTCTTGAACAAATTCAATAATGGTCGATCCTTTCAAACGTTAAATGACTCCTTCAGGTTCCTGTCTTCACTCTCCAATATTACTGAAAAGATACATCAACAAACCTAGCAGAAATTGGTTAAACTGCTGGTCCAGCACTTTTGTACCTTACAATAGAACTTAAAACTCCATTTTAAATCAAAACTGCGTCATAAGGCAAATACGCAACGGAGTGGAGTCTCTGGCTAATGTTCTAACTGGAAAAAACCAACTGCGTCACCCCAGGGCTCTCCTTTTATACCCGTGGTGAACATGTCATCACGTGACCTCATATCAGCAGGAAAATCACATCGTGTGACCTCCAAAAGACCATTCCATCATCCTCATAAGACAGTTACAAGATATCCATAAGGAATGTAACAGCGGTGATAATTTACCACAATTCATTTCAGAAAGGGTGTTATTAATAATGCTTTTAGTCAAATTTCTTGCCATTTGAACTACTAGTAAGCTCATAAACTCTTCTCAGGCTTCCAGATGGGTCCGGGTGTAAATTTTAACTGACGTTTTGATGACAAACTCTGCCATCCCCATCAGGGATGATGCCTAAGCATGTCTAGTCAGGTAGTATACGCACACAGTTTCCGTTATCCATAAGTCCTAATTGGTTAGTCCTCAATTAACTTCCACTGTCCAACCTTGTTTAAAATCAGATTCTACTTCTTTCTTAAGGCAAGACATAGTCTTTGTTGAAATTCTTATTCTCTATTCTTATTTCAAAGGCTTCCTTCACCAGGCGGCCCCAAAAACCATTGGCACAACACAGTAGTTTTGCACAGTCGAAATCAATCCTGTGGTCATTGTGTATGCAATGTTCTGCTACCACCGATTTCTCCGAGTAACCCAAATGGATACACTTCCTGTGCTCCTTGATGTGGCTTTTGGTAGCTTACCCGGTAAACTAGTTTGACACATTTAATGAGTGGTCTGTATGCAGGGATTAGCTTCTGAGGTGGGGATGGTGGGGAGGCAGTGGCGGTATGTGGGGGGAGCGTTGTAGGCTCCACTAACATTGATCCAAGCTTAATATGTTCCCTCATCTAGTTGTGAAGTTGACATGAAAAGTAAACTTTGGCAGGGCTGTTTTTAAGTTAGCATGATTAAAGTCACCCGCAAGGACAAAGAAAACATCGGGGTGAGTGGTTCGGAGGGCACAGGTGGCACAATAGAGCTTTTGCAGTGCTTCCCTAGCAGGGCAAAGGGGAGGGGGCATATAGGCAGCAACAATCACAATCGCAGTAAGTAAAAGTGCCTTCAGTAAGAGCAAAAAGGGAATTACATTATATATATATATTTACACAAAATAGTTACATTAAAAAAGTAATGTAAAATTAGTGATCTTGTAGCTAGGGATCCTCTTGGAAAGAGTGATCACAGTATTATTGAATTTCTCAGACAAATGGAAGGTGCAATAGTTCAATCGAAAACCAGTGTGTTATGCCTAAACAATGGAGACTACAATGGGATGAGGGAGGATTTAGCTAGTGTAGACTGGGAACACAGGCTATATGGTGAGACAGTTGAAGAACAGTGGAAGACTTTCAAAGAGATTTTTATCAGTGTTCAACAAAAGTATATTTGAGTTAAAAGCAAGGACAGTAAGGCTTGGGAGAGCCAGCCTTGGATAACTAAGGAAATAAAAGAAGGCATCAAACAAAAAGCTTGTGCATAAGAAGTCGCCAAGAGTAGTGGGAAACTGGAAGATAGGGAAAACTTTAAAAAACAACAAAGTACCACTAAGCGAGCAATAAAGAATGGGAAGCTAGATTATGAAAATAAACTAGCACAAAATACAAAAACTGATAATAAGAGTTTTTATAATTATATAAAGTGGAAAAGGATGGCTAAAATGAACATAGGTCCCCTTGGAGGACAAGAAGGGGGAATTGATATTGGATATTGAGGAAATGGCCAAGGCTTTGAATTATTATTTTGTGTCACTCTTCACGGTGGAGGACACATCTAACATGCCAAAGAGAGATGTTATGGATGCATTGGGAGGTGAGGACCTTGATATAACAGCTTTCACTAAAGAGGTAGTGCTAAGCAAACTTATGGGCCTGATGATAGATAAGTCCCCCGGACCTGATGGAATGCATCCCAGGGTACTGAAAGAAATGGCAGAAGTTATAGTAGAGGCTGTGGTGATAATTTACCAAAATTCTCTAGACTCTGGGTAGGTCCCGGCAGATTGGAAGATGGCAAATGTCACACCACTGCTCAAAAATGGATGTAAGCAAAAGGCAGGTAACTATAGGCCAGTTAGTTTAACATCTGTAGTGGGGAAAACGATTGAAGCTATCATTAAAGAAGAAATAACGAGGCATCTGGAAAGAAATGGATCCATCAGACAGACGCAGCATGAATTCAGCAAAAGCAGGTCCTGTTTGGCAAACGTACTGGAGTTCTTTGAGGATATAACAAGCACACTGGATAGAGGGGAACAGATGGACATTATTTATTTGAATTTTCAGAAGGCATTCGATAAGGTGTCACATAAAAGTTTATCGATAAGATAAGGATGCATAGAGTTGAGGGTGATGTATTAGCATGGATAGAGGATTGGCTAACTGAAAGAAAGCAGAGAATTGGGATATATGGGTGTTACTCTGGTTGGCAATCAGTGGTGAGCAGTGCACCACAGGGGTCGATACTAGGTCCGCAACTGTTCATGATATACACTAACGATCTGGGACCGAGTTTGCTGATGATACTAAATAGAGTGGAAAAGCAAATTGTGCAGAAGATATGGAGAGTCTGCAGAGAGATATAAATGGGTTAAGTGAGTGGGCAAGGGTCTGGCAGATGAAGAACAATGTTGGTAAATGCGATGTCATCTACTTTACAAGGAAAACGAAAGAGCAGAATATTATTTAAATTGTATAAAATTGCAGCATGCTGCTGTCCAGAGGCACTGGGGAGTGATTGTGCATGAATCGCAAAAGATGTGTTTGCATGTACAGCAGGCTATCAAGAAGGCAAATGGAATATTGGCCTTCATTGCTAGAGGGATTGAAATTAAGAGCGGGGAGGTTATGCTGCAACTGTACAGGGTACTGGTGAGGCCACGCCTAGAGTATCGTGTGCCGTTCTGGTCTCCTTACTTAAGGAAGGATATACTGGCTTTGGAGGCAGTACAGAGGGGGTTCATCAGGTTGATTCCAGAGATGAGAGGGTTAGACTATGAAGAGAGATCGAATCACCTGGGACTGTACTCTCTGGAATTCAGAAGAATCAGAGGAGATCTTATAGAAACATATAAAATTATGAAAGGGATAGGTAAGATAGAGGCAGGAAAGTTGTTTCCACTGTTGGGTGAGACCGGAACTAGTGGACATAGCCTCAAGATTTGGGGAAGTAGATTTAGGATGGAGGAGAGGAGGAACTGTTTATCCCAGAGGGTGGTGAATTTGTGGAATTCTCTGCCCAATGAAGCAGTAGAGGCTACCTCAGTAAATATGGTTCAGACAAGGGTGGATAAATTTTTGCATAGTAGGGGAATTACAGGTTATGAGGAAAAGGTAGGTAGGTGGAGATAAGCCCATGGCTAGGTCAGCCATGATCTTATTGAATGGCAAAGCAGTCTCGAAGGGCTAGATGGCTTACTCCTGCTCCTATTTCTTATGTTCTTATTTAGAATTAAAGATAGTGAGCTAGTGTTCATGAGTTCAATATCCATTCAGAAATCGGATGCAGAGGAGAAGGAGCTGTTCCCAAATCACTGAGTGTGTGCCTGCAGGCTCCTGTACCTCATCCCTGATGGTGGCAATGAGAACAAGGCATGACGTGGGTGATGGATGTCACCTTTTTGAGGCATCATTCTTTGACAATGTCCTGGATACTATGGAGACTAGTGCCCATGATGGACCTGACTAATATTACACTCTGAAGCTTATTTCGATCCTGTGCAGTAGCCATCCCCTCCAAAGCCAGACAGTGAAGCAGCCAGTTAGAAAGCTCCCCATGGTACATCTTTAGAGATTTGCAAGTGTCTTTGGAGCAATCCCAAACTCCCCAAACTCTTGGTGAAGTATAACCACTGTTGCGACTTTTTTGTAGCTGCATCATTGTGTTGGATCCAGGATGAATCCTCAGAGATATTGATACCCAGGAACTTGAAATTGCTCACTCTTTCCACCTCTGATCCCTCTGTGAGGACTTGATTGTTTGGATGGTGTCCAATTCAAGGCCATTAAGTATTACGAGCTGCTGTACACGTGAGTCTGGTAGTATATAATCTGAATGCTCAGTATTAAACTCTATCTATTCATAGTATAATGGATGAATAGTGATTTAGAGTGGGCATGTGGCTTAAATGTGAGCAAATTATAATATCTGGCCTGTGCTCTCCGGAGGCAAAACTGTTGAGTTTCTGAGGAAGTTTGATAATGTGAAGGTGTTTGTTTATTCTCCTGCAGAACTCCACCGCATAATCTCAAACTAAGGAGCAGTTCACAGCAATGGAGTGAGAGAGAATTACTTGTCTCAAAGATTTGTGATGTTTTAAAATTCTCTCTGAGTCAGGAGTTGTTAGCTCATGTATCACCATAAGTGTGGGGCACCTAATGTTAGAAATATACATTACGGTAACTAATTGGGGAGTGATTAAAGTTAATACTAGATTCAAATATTTATTTGTTGTTATAGTATTTAGAGTCACAAGATCGATAGATAACAAAGAATCAATTAAAGAAAGGATGTGCTGACACCGGGGAGGGTTCAGAGGAGGTTTACCACAATGATTGCAGGAATACAAGGCTTATCATAGGAGCAGTGATTGAAGGTTCTGGGCCTGTACTCACTGGAATTTAGAAGAATAAGGGGAGATCTCAATGAAACTATCGTATGTTCAAAGGCCTGGGTAGACTCAATGTGAAGAGGGTGTTTCCTTTGGTGGGGGAGTCTAGGACCAGAGAGCACAGACTCAAAATAGAGCGTCATCCATTTAGAACAGAGCTGAGGAGGAATTTCTTTAGCAGAGTGTGTTGACACCATGGAATTCATTGCCACAGGCGGCTGTGGGGGCCAGGGCACTGGGTGCATTTAAGGTGGAGGTTGATAGGTTCTTGATTAGTCAGGGCATGAAAGGTTATGGGGAGAAGGCAGGAGATCGGGTTGAGAGGGAATTGGATCAGCCATGATGAAATGGTGGAGCAGACTTGATAGGTCAAATGGCCTAATTCTACTCCTTTGTCTTATCATCTTATGATCTAAGTGTCAGGTGCAAACAATGTGGTGTTTAATTTCTGATATCCTACTTCCCAGTCATTTTGCTGAGTGGCACTTAAATTATAATTTACATAGATGTATAAACAATGTTGAGAGCTGTTAACAACTGTTATGATTAAGTTACACATTAATGTGTGAAATTAAATAATTTCCTTGGATTGCCTCAATGACCTTGTAACATCTGCAAAAAAAAAGATGATTCACTCCATCATAATTTCTGGTCAAACATGCATTGGATGACATTTATGTAGACTCTTGGTAATGCAAAATATGCCCATGTGTATCAAGCTGTGAGGAAAATTTGGTCCTCAGAAGGTTAAGAAAACATTCAGTAACATTAAATGTCAATCAGTTTTGCTCTGGACATAAAAATGGAAGGGCGGATTTGTATGGCTTTTAAGTGAAACACAATTGGAAATCTGTACCAGTCTAATGAATGAGAAAAGACTACTGAGAGAACAGATCACACTCTCACAAATGTGTTGTGTGGAGCAGAATACAATAACTCTTTTTGCTTGAATGAAACGGCAAATTGAGATTTCCCTGCTGACTCTTGGCACAGTTTCAGGAATGACCCATATCAACCCTTCTACAAAGAGACAAATGAGTATACTTGGTATGATCTAGCTGTGTTGCCTTGGTATAATCTGTCCAGTTTATCTTGTCACATCATTTACTGACTTGAGAATTTCCCTGTAATGAAGTGCAGGTTACTTCGTGATAGATTTGTAAAAAATGAGCGTGCATCACAGAGATTATATGAGCATTACAAATATCACCATATATCATGTCACTATGCACTGACATTTGCCATCTACTCTGACAGCCAACGCGAGCATCAAATTGGAACCAGCACTGAAGACGTTCAGCTCACTTTATATTGAACAAGATGCATTATTTTTATAAAAATCAAGGATAGTACCCATAAGAGAGCAAAAAAAAACAAACTGTTGGAGGAATTCAGTGGGTTAGGCAACATCTGTTGAGGCAAAGAGATAGTCAGCATTTTTAATCAAATTGCAGGCATAAAGCAATACTTATAAACCAATTACTCTATAGATTAAGATACTGTAAAATGTTTAAACTTTTCTCTGACTTGGCAGTTACACCTACATTAAAATTCTAACTAAAAATAATGCTAGGCCATTTTATGAAGATTTTATACCATTGAATGAAAACCACAAAAATTCAACATGAAATATGACAGGAATGTTTTATCTTGTGGACTATTTTGTCATTTTGAATCTCTTTAATCTTTATTGCAGTAATAAGACCAAATTTCAGGTTCTCATTTATTGGTCAAAATGTTAGAATTTTGGAACTAGTTGAACAAAATTTACAACAAAAATTTGTGAAAATTTAAATCAAAAACATTTTCCATTGAGTATGATTGAGAATGAATTAATTGAATTTTAGATAATTTAATTATAGCAAAAAGTGATGCTGGGTAAGAACGATCATTGGTAAGTATCTGATAGCTACCCAAAGCCTGAATTTGCTTTCTACTAAAACACTGAGGAGCTCTGGAGAGCTGAAGTTGTAGCTCTAGCAAATGCAAGACCAATATATAGGAAGAGTTTCATCTGACATTTTGTTGCTTTAAAACAAATCGTCTGCTTCAAGATGAAGCCTGGCCATTGCTGTAAGCGGAAAAAAAATCCAACAATTAGTCTAAGCACAGCAAGATTCATCAGGGGATACATGTCAAATGTTCTGTTTGATGAGGAATAAATATTAACAAAGAACAGGAAGAAGTCCCCGGTACTCCTTCTCAAGTAATGCCAGTGGATTTTTTTTAAATTGACTTTTAAGTGGGTAGGTATAATCCTAGTTTAACAAATGATCCAAAACAGAATCTTATGGCATAAATTTAGCTTATGTGCTGAGGCCTCAGGATTTGAGCACAAATCTGCAACCTCTTAACTCAGAGACAAGAGAATTACCACAAAACAAGGGAGTCACTCACAAAGCATATGAAAAAAACAGCTTTAATATACCATTTTGTGTCTGTTGGTTGAAATTCCATAAACAACCTGAGTATGCAGAGACTTCCAACTTCCAACTTTGGGAATCTTTCTCCTGAAGACACAAACTCTATCATAAGATTGAAATGCAATAGCAAGAGACTTTTCTTTACTGTCTTTTCCTCCTGCACCCATAAAGGGGTTGAGGCTTACAGGGAGGAGGCAGGAGATTAGGGTTAAAAATAGGTCTGCATCATTGAATGACAGAGCAGATTTGATTGGATGAATGGTCGAATTATTTTCATACAACTATACCGAAAACTATAAACATTCTAAGGAGACAGTGGAAGTGTCCTTTGGAAAATATGGAGTGTGAGTTCATACAAAAGTTACGTGCATTCTTCAAGATTCTTTGGTGATTGATTTAAGTGCTTTCATGCTAATTTTGCCCATATGCGACAAAAGTATTGTTTCACATTTTAGGAGTGCTCTTAACTTTTTAAAATCTCCACAACAACTTTTAGCAGCCATTTATTAGTTCAAATATCATGTGTACTGCAAAAGAAAATTATAAAATTTTAAACTCAGTGTCCTTATTAGAACATCACAACTGCGTTGAACTAATTTATTCGCTATATTCTAGATTACAAATTCTGGTGGTTCATCTGGAGTTTCTTTTAAAATACCATGCACGTTTTAAAAGCAGAATTTGCCAAATTTCAATTGCTGCGTTACTGCAAAGAAAAAAGGAAAATAGAATGGAATGAAGCAGCCCTGGAGATGCTCTTGTAGGGGGTCAGAGTGATGAAATATGTATTCCTTTCAGCCAAAGGAGAAACGATCCCATTCCACCAGCAGCACAAATCCTGGAGAATGAGCTTTAAATTTCTAGGTTGCAGGTCCTAGATACAACCCTAGAATCTTTGGATATGCATCAAGGATGATTTAAATTAACTCACTTCTTCCAGAAATAAAACACTTATCCATCACCAATACATGACAATAAAATAAATTTTGTTCTCTATTTTCACTCTGGGTCATTCTCTCTCTTCCATCAAACGCTGTACTAATCAGCTTAAGGAAATGCTGTGTCACTTTGTTCTCATTCTCACCAACCTCTTCCTTGTCTATTTTGCAGTAATTGCTCACAGGACAGGCAAGCACAGCTTCTGATAAAGGAAATAGACCCTTCTGATGAAGGGTCAAGCAGCATTTGTAGAGGAAGATATTGAGTCAACACTTCAGGTCACTTCCTGGTATAGAAAGATCTTGAGTTATACAGCAACTGTCACATCCTGATGAAGTGCTTCAAAGTGAAGTCTGATTGCTGTTGTAGTACAGGCGAGCACAGTCTTCTGATAAAGGAAATAGACTCTTCCCATGAAGGGTCATTAACCTGAAATGTTGATCCTGCTGCTTGAACTATTGAGTGTCCCTAACATTTTCTGCCCTTGTTTCAGGTTTCTGGTATTTGAAATATTTTGCTTCAGTAGACTTTAGACCATAAAACCACAAGACGTAGGAGCAGGAGTAGGTCATTTGGCCAATTAAGTCTGCTCCACCATTCCATTACGGTTGATTTATCGTCTCTCTCAACCCCATTCTTGTGCCTTCGCCACGTCACCTTTGAAGCCCTTACTAAACAAGAACATATTAACCTGCAATTTTAATATACCTAATGACTTGGCCTGCACAGATGTATGTGACAATGAATCCTACAGATTCACCTGTCTCTTGTAAAAAAAATTTCTCCTCATCTCTGTTCTAAAGGGGTGTCCTTCTACTCTAAGGCTGTGTGCTCTGATCCTAGATTTCCCTACTATAGGTAACATCCTCTCCACATGTATGCTATGTAAGCCTTTCAATATTTAATAGATTTCATTGAGATCCCCCTCTCATTCTTCTGAACACTCCTCATACATTAAACTTTTCATTCCCAGGGCCACTCTCATGAACCCCCTCTAGACCCTCTCAAATGCCAGCACATCGAAAACTATAAACCTTTTTTTATCATGCCCATGGTCTGCTCTTTATCAAATTACTGTATTGTTTTGCACTGTTGTAACTGTATGTTATAATTATGTGGTTTTTGTCAGTTTCTTTTTCAGTCTTGGTTTGTCTTGTGTTTCTGTGATATCATAATGGAAGGACATTGAATCATTTCTTAATGCATGCATTACTAAATGACAATAAAAGAGGACTGCGTGTCCTCATAATCTAATCTAATCCTTTCTTAGATAAGGGGCCCAAAACTTTTCACAGTACTCTGTGTTGTCTGACCAATGCCTTATAAAGCCTCAATATTACATCCTTGCTTTTATATTCTAGTCCTCTTGAAATGAACAGTAACAATACATTTGCCTTCCTTCCTAATGACTCACCCTCAAGTTAACCTTCAGGGAATCTTGCACAAGAACACCCAATTCACTTTACACCTCTGGATTTCTGAATTTTCTCCCCATTTAGGAAATAATATATGCCTTTATCCCTTCTACCAAAGTGCATGACCATACTCTTCTGTGCACTATATTCCTCTGCCACTTCTTTTCCCATTCTCCTCATCTGTCTAAGCCCTTCTGCAGACTCTTTGCTTGCTCAAATCAGCCTGCTGCTCCAGCTATCTTCATGTTGTGCTGCTCCGGGAGGGGGCATGGCTGACAGTATTCCTGGCAACCAGCACTATTTATTGTTCTTATTTTACAAAGCATTCGTGGGATTATGGTGGGATGTTCAAGTTCATTTATTGTTACATTGTAGCCTGGGTTATACAGATATTCACTTGTGTAGTTGTGGGTCACCCTGACCATAACCGGGGTGTGTGATAATCACCTCCCCCGTCTGTTTCAGACTGAGCGGTTCTCTCCCCTGGTCATCGGGCCCAGTCTGTTTTTGTGCTTATCGCAATAAAAACACCAGTTGAGTTAAACGAGTTTCTCTTGTTTGTCATCATGGACAGAATGCTTGCCACGTTGGTGTCAAGAGAGGGATTAGAAACTGATGCTGAGATTGAAGAGCTATGAAGTTGGATATGGCCTGGGGAATTAGTCAAGGGACTGACCTGGAGGGAGGATCTAGGAACCGAGCATTGGGCCTTCCCAGGGAACCCCAATGGGGTAAGCATACACAGGGGAAACAGCAGAATACATCACCCACCTTGCTTGTGGCTGGCACCCCACAGCCATGGGAGGACAGACAACATGGGAACACCACTGACGCTGTCGGAGCAAGAGGAAGACTAATTGGTCTCAGCAATTAATGTCACAAGGCCCACCCTGAAGTTCCCTAGGTACCTTGGTGCCAGCCGCCTGGAGCCTTACCTGGTGCAAGTCAAACTTGCCACATGGCACAATGGCTGGAGCCCCTCCGAGGAGCCGGCACACCTTGCCCTGGACTGGACGTGGATGCCCTATGGGCCCTCCTCGAGCTAACGCCGGCAGAGCAGCGTGAGTCTCATTGAAGTGCTGAAGAGCGTTTTGAGCAGAGGCTATTGGAGGAGGCAAAGAGAGAAGAGCTGGGCAGCAGATAGAGCCATGGGGAGAAAGGCTGGGGGCATTAGCAGCTGATCTCCACCAATGTGCTCTATATGGCTACCTCTCAGTTCCCTCCCATGCCCCAGAAAGAGCTTGCCCTCCACGCCTTTGGCAGCATGGTTACCTGACATCACCATCATCGCTGGAGAGGCAGAGAGGCCAGAAGTGATTTTAGCCCCCCAAGGTGTTCCAGCTTCACTCTGCGTGTCGCGATCCTGGGCTTGTGTCACTGAGGCAGGGGAGGAAACTGACAAGGATCAGCCAATGAGACAGGAATGGACAGCGCCACGCTGAGCCTACTGCATGCCGTGAAGTGATTTCTAATCTCTGAAAGAACATGAAACGAGGCAGGCCATGTGTCTCAGAACTGCCTGGCACCAGTGCCACAACACAACCCAGTGCAGCCATCAGGAAAAACCAAGCGGGCAGCGTGTGAGGGAAGCAACAGGATCTCTCCATTGTCACCTCTCCGGGCGGGCTGTTTGGGTGAAGAGCAAGGCTTGTACGTGGACTGCATGGTGGAGGGCACCAGACTGCGTGCATTGCTGGACACTGGGTCAACCATCACCATCGTCCATCCGGGTGTCCTTCCCAACATAGACCAGCTATCCCCTCCCGGGTGGACAACGATGGCAGTCCAGCTGGCCACAGACACCGGCAACTGTGGCGATGAGCAGGAGGAGGCGGCTGCACATCGCAGCGGGGAGAAACGCAGCAGAGCACGCGGTGTGGCTCACTGACATCTGGGACTCCTGCATCGTTGGCCTGGACCTGCTGACCTGCTGGGGTGGGGGCAAAACTCTATCTCAGTGTTGAAGCTGTGGCACCTGGCAGGCAGATCCAGGAAGTGGACTAGGCAGGCGTGGTGACAACCACCATCAGCCACCCCAGTGCAGCTCACCGTGCCCCTGTTATCAGCAACTGGATTGGCACAGTGCCATGACATGTGCACCACTACTGCAGCAAGTCCAGCGAGACCGTCCAGGCAGTGCGAGGGCTGTGACAGTTGTAGGCCCCTGGTGAGCCTCAGGCTCACTCAACTCGCTTTCGTCTAGGGGGAGCAGCCTTCGGCCCCACCAAACTGGGTAACCAAGTTTGTGTGGATGCTGTGTGATGTACCCCACCACGCCAAATAACAGACAATACACCATATGTGATTAAGTGATTACACTTTATACATCTTACTGGAAATATGTAATTAATAGAGAAAAAATATAAAAGGAAAATAAAAAGCGCCAAATTTATCAAAGTTCAACCACTTCATGCACAACAGTTGGAGCTCAATTAATGGAGTCTTCTTTCCACCATTCAATCCCCTTCGACCCACTCGACCTGCCGCCTGGGACCAACCATGGTGGTCAACCAGACGCTCCACACTAGTTTGTCTTCATCTCCTCTCCTTGCCAAACACTCTGGGCCTTGTACTCCCGCTCAGAGTCCGTCCCGTTGGCCAGCTTACAGCATCGTGCCTCCTCTCTTTGTTCCCATCACGCCTTCTGCCCCAAAGCCCGGGAAACAATAGTTTACAGACACACAAGAAAGAATAACATCTATCCTAATTGGTTAACAAATGAATACAATGCTCTTATCAGTAATATAACCCAAACAAGCTGCTAGAGAGAGAACTTTCTGAGTAGTTAACATAACAAAGACACCATTTTATTCTAACATAACAAAGAAGCCATTTTGATTAACCTCAGTAGTAACATAAAAGAAGAATCCCCTTACACAGTGTAGCAGCAAGGGCTTGGATCAGGAGCAGCAGCGGCAGCTGAAAGATCTCCTGGACCAGCATCTCGACATCTTCACAGCCAGGGACGAGGACTGCAGCTGAATGGGGCATGTCTAACACCAAGTTAACACCAGAGATGTCCAGCCCATCCATCTGCCCCTCGCCAAATGCCAGGCAGCAGAGCAGCAAAGCAAAGAACTGGCAGTGGCTGGCATCATCAGATCCTCCGACAGCCTGTGGGCAACCCCAGTGGTGTTGGTCAGGAAGAAAGACGGGTCGTGGCTGTTCTGCGTAGACTTCGCCATCTCAATGCCGTGACTCCTACCTGCTGCCCTGAATTGAAGATGCCCTGGACAGTATTGTGGGTTCGACCTGGTTCAGCGCTCTCAATCTCCACAGTGGCCACTGGCAGGTTGAATTGGCCCCCGTGGCCCGGCCTAAGATTGCTTTCATCGTTGGTCAAGGGCTGCAGCACCTCTGACTAATGTTGCTTGGCCTGTGTAATGCTCTGACCACATTCGAGGAACTGATAGAGAGGGTGATGAATCACCATGTCATCTATCTGGACGATCTTCTGGCGCATGCCGCCATTTTTGATGATGCGCTGCGGAGCTTGGAATAGGTCTTCACCATCATCCGCCAGACAGACCTGCACCTCAACCCAACAAAATGTTGCCCGCTGCACTGCCAGATGAAGTTCCTGGGGCACACGCTGAGTGTGGAAGGAGTGGTGACAGATCCCAAGAAGGTGGCAGCGGCCAGGGAACGGCCCACTCCCCATGATGTCTCTGAACATCACAGCTTCCTGGGGCTGGCATCATACTACCTCTGGTTTATTAGGGACTCCGCCACCATCGCCAGTTCCCTACACCAGCTCACTGGGAAGGGGAGGCTCCTCGGCTGAACTGACACCTGCGCTGCTGCCTTCAACCAGCTTCAAGCTGCGCTCACCCAGGCCTCGGTGCTGCCGTACCCTGATCCAGCACACCCCTTTATTGTCGATACAGATGCCAGCAATGGGGGGCTCGGCACAGTGCTGTCACAAAGCGCGGGGGGGGGGAGTGGGGGAGCCAAGGAGAACGTGTTGTGGTGTATTTCAACCACACCCTGAGCCGCACTTAATGGAAGCTCCCTGCCAGGAGTTCTAGGCCGTGGTCTAGTCCCTCCTCCACTTCCACCCCGAGCTCTAACTCTTCAGCCAATGGTTCCTGCTTTGCACAGACCATGTATCACTGACCTGGCTGTTGATCTTCCGCCACCCGAGGGGCAGCTGGCACGGTGGCTGGAGGCTCTCCGGGACTACGATTTCGAGACACAGCACCATGCCAGAGGGCACAATGACGATGCTGACACCCTCTCTCGTCGTCCCTGTGAGGCCACCGAGAGCTGCTACTGTCACCGGCTCGAGGAGCAGAGCCAGGGGCAAGCGGCGGTGGCGATGCTTCAGATGGCAGCAGGCGGCCACCTCCCCACCATGGACCAGCGGCAGCTGCTCAGCGAGTGGGAGGGTGATCCCATGCTGGCCTGGCTGAGCGTGGGATGGCAGACGTGGTGGGGGGAGGTCCTCACCCTGGATCCAGAGACCAAAGCCCTACACTCACAATGGGGAATGCTGGAGGTGCGCGACGGGCTGCTGTTCCAGTGGTGGCAGTTTCTCGACATCTCCTGCAGCTGGTGTTCCCCTGGGGGATCTGCGCCACAGTGCTGCAGTCGGTGCACAGGGTGGTGGGGGCCGGCCATTTTGGGGTTACCAAGGCATTGGGCAAGCTGCACAGATACTCCTATTGGCCTGGGTACAGGCAGGATGTGGAGCGTTCGTGCACTGCTGTGACACTTGCACATCCCAGAAGGGGCCGGGCCACCAGTCAAAGGCATTCCTGGAGGCCAGCGCTATTTATTGTTCTTGTTTTGAAATGCATTTGTGGGTTTATGGTGGGATGTTTAAGTTCATTTATTGTTACATTTTAGCTTGGGTTATACAGTTATTCACATGTGTGCTTGTAGGTCACCCTGACTGTAACCGGGTGTGTGATAATCACCTTCCCTGTCTGAATGAGATTGAGTGGTTCTCTCCCTGGGTCATCACGCCCAGTCTGTTTTCGTGCTATCAAAATAAGAACGGCAGTTGAGTTAAATGAGCTTTTCTCGTCTGTCTTCATGGACCGAATGCTTGCCACTGTATCGTTTGCAAACTTGGCCACAAATCTTCAATTCCATTATCCAAATCATTGACGTATAGAATGAAAAGAAGTGTTCCCAACACCAAACCCTGCAGAATGCCATTGGTTACCTACAAACAACCAGAAAAGGCTCCCTTTATTCCCACTCAGCCAATCTCCTATCCATGCTAGGATCTTACCTGTAATACTATGGGCTCTAATTTTATTTAACAGCACCATATACGGCACCTTGTCAAAGGCATTTGGAAAATCCAAGTACATAACATCCTGTGAGTCTCCTTTCTCTTTCCTGCCTGTTAGTCCCTCAAAGAATTTCAATAGATTTGTCAGTCATGATTTCCCCTTAATGAAACCATGCTGACTTCAGCCAAATTTATTATATGCTTCCAAGTACCCTGAAAACTCATCCTTAGTAACCTCTTTTCAACATTTTGCCTCTGACCACTCTCCTGTACTTTTATCTTTAAATCTTCCTGGTCCTATCCCTATGAGTAGATTGTGGCAATTTAATTTAACTCTGTTATCTGATGAGTTTTAAAAATTTATGGAGAATCAAATAACCCTTTTTTTTGAAGAAAATACGTTGGAAGAGACGTCTAGTCTTATCATATGGGATACTTTTAAAGCATATATCTGGGGTCAAATTATTTCTTATACTGCAAACATCATTAAAAAAGTTAACAAAGAGAGAAACGAACTAGCTAATCAGTTAAAACAACTGGACCATAAATATGCTTCAGTACCCGATCCTGAAACATATATTATTATGATTATGAAGACACGTAGTCCTCTTTTATTGTCATTTAGTAATGCATGCATTAAGAAATGATACTTTATTTCCTCCAGTGTGATATCACAAAACACAGGACAAACCAAGACTGAAAAAACTGACAAAACCACATAATTATAACAGATAGTTACAAACAGTGTAACAACACCATAACCTGATGAAGAAGTCCGTGAGCACAGTAAAGTTCAAAGTTTCTCAAATGTCCCACATCTCACGCAGACGGGAGAAGGAAGAAAAACTCTCCCTGCCATGCCGACCACAATCCGACTCTGAGTCATCCGAAAACTTCGAGCTCTGATCAGCTGTCTGACACCGAGTACTGAGTGCCATCTCTGTCCGAACGGTTCGACCTCCTTCTCAGTTGCCAAAAGCATGCAAGGCCAGGAATTTTGAGGCCTACCCTCCAAAAGATTCCCGACCACACAGTAATGACAGCAGCTAACTGGGATTTCAGAAATTTCTCCAGATGTTCCTCTGTGCTTTCACGTCCATTCTCCATCAAATCAGAATTGTCCATGACCCCTATTTAACAGATATGATATCATTTTTCACTGGAGAGCTGCGTACACGCAGGCGTGCTGCCATCTTCTCCTCCCGTATTGAAAGCAAAACTAAATATGATCTTCATTTAATGTATCCAATTGAAAGCCAGCTTTTGAAAGATAGAAGTCAATTTTATATTCACGGAGATAAAACTGGTAAGCTACTGGCTAATCAATTGAAGCCATTTATAGCCAAGTGGCAAATTAAAGAAATACATAAAATTAATAGTGACATGACAACTGACCACTTTGAAATTAATGGCACTTTGAGGGAATTTTATTCCAAACTGTATAGTTCTGATTCTGTTAATGATAATATTGCAATGAATAATTTTTAGATCAATTAAATATTCCTAATCTTTCGATAGATGATCGTAGGCAATTGGATCAACCTATTTCCCAGGAGGAATTTGCTCAGGCTATTTGAGAATTGCATTCTGGGAAATTCCCTGGACCCAATGGATTCTCTGGAGAGTTTTATAAGGCTTTTTCCTCCTTGTTTATACCACACTTATGTTCTACCCTTACAGATTCCTTTAAGGAAGGAAGGTTACCGCAGTCTTCTTATGAAGCTTCCATTTTGCTCATTCTCAAAAAGAATAATGATCCTCCTCCAAAAAGGAAGGCAGTTTAGCATTGCCAAACTTTAGATTTTATTTTTGGGCAATTAATATTCACTATTTAAAATTCTGGACCTGGAATTTAGACACAGTTTCAAGTCCACAATGGGTTAATCTTGAATGTAAATCTGTTTTCAGGGTTTTCATTGGGCTTTATTTTAGGGACCCCGCTCCCCTTTGATTTTTCTAAATTGGATAAACAAATAGGTAACCCAATAGTTAAATATACTCTTCGAATATGGTTTCAGTTTCGAAAATTTTTTGGATTGAATCAATTTATTTGAGCAAGCCCTACTCCATCCAATTGTCTTTTTCAACCCTCTTTTTTGGACCAAGCCTATCTAGTCTGGAAAACAAAAGCTATAATATGATTTTCTGATCTATTTTTGGATAATTGTTTCATGTCTTTTAAACAATTATCTAATAAGTATAATTTACCTAGATCCCATTTCTTTAGATATTTACAGATTAGAAACTTTTTAAAATACTGTTCTTCTTACCTTTCCAATTTCATATTCAATGGATATAATGGATAAAATTTTAGATTTAAATCCTTTTCAGAAAGGCTCAATAGCAATTATTTATAATATGATTATGAAAATAATTCCAGATGTATCGAATACAATTAAGAACAACTGGGAAAGGGAACTTAAACTTACTTTATCTACAGGGAAATGGCAAAAATTTTTTCAATTAGTTAATTCTTCCTCTATTTGCGCTAAACACGCATTGATACAGTTTAAAGTAATACACAGGGCTCATATGTCCAAGGATAAATTAGCTCGTTATTACTCTCATATAAATCCTGTATGTGATAGATGTCACTCTGAGATAGCTTCTTTAATTCATATGTTTTGGTCATGTCCTTGCCTGAAGAAATACTGGGATGACATCTTTGATATTATTTCAACTGTTTTGAATACTGATCTACAACTTCATCCTATTACTGTAATCTTTGGTTTACTAATGATAGAACAACGTCATCTGACCTTCTCAGCTTGTCGGATGATTGCTTTTGTTACTCTAATAGCTAGAAAATCTATACTATTGAATTGGAAAGAGATTAATCCTCCTACTGCATTTCAATGGTTTTCTCAAACTGTCTTGTTTAATTTTAGAAAAAATTAGAAGTGTCATTTATGACCCATCTATTAAGGTTGAAGAGATTTGGAGACCATTTATTCAATATTTTCACATGATGTAATTTGACCCTTTCCATTTCTATTTTGTTACTTCAATACATAAGGAGAGGAGCGGAGTTAATGACACTAATGGTTTTATCTGAGATATCATAATAGCCCATTCTTTTTCTATTTTTTTCTTTAGTTTAGTTTTCTTACAGTTGGTTAGATTAGTTTTTCCTGGAGTATATATATATATCTTTTTTTTTCTCTTGTTTTTTTTTGTATTTTCACTTTATATTTTTCCTATACTATATTTGTACTTGGTGAGTTTTTGGGAGACTCATTAATTGTGTGTCAATTGATTTTATACTTGTATAAACTATATATTAATAATGTAATCCCAATTGCTCTGTATCTATTTTCTGTAATGTTTATGATGTTGAAATTAATAAAAAGATTGAAAAAGAAAAGAAGAATCCTACTGAATGTTCTTCATACAGACCTATCTCTTTACTTAATTTTGATACTAAAATTTTATTTAAAGTGTTGGCTCACAGACTTGAAAATATTATATCTTCTATAGTTTTGGATGATCAGACAGGATTTATTAAAAATCGATATTCCCATTTTAATATACGGTGCTTGTTAAATGTTATGCATTCTCCATCTAAGGAAATATCAGAACGTGTGATTTCCTTGGATGCGGAAAAGGTCTTTGACAGAGTTGAATTGAATTATCTTTTTACATCCTTAGAAAAATTTAATTTTGGACCTAATTTTATTCATTGGATTAAATTAGTTTATTTATTTCCCTCTGCTCGAGTTCTTACTAATCTTCAGAATTCTAAACCCTTTAAACTCCAGCATGGGACTAGACAAGGTTGTCCTTTGAGCCCTCTGCTTTTTGATTTGGTATTGGAACCCTTAGCAATTGCTTTTCGAGAGCCTATTAAGAGATTATTGGTATTTTAGGGAGAGGTTCTATTCATAAAGTGTCGCTTTATGCAGATGACTTATTGCTTTTTATATCTAATGTCATATCTAAGTGATACCTAGAGTTCATATGTCTAAAGACAAGCTCTTTTGTTTCTACGCAGATATTTCCCATTACAGTGATAGATGTACCAATGGGGTGGCCACACTAGTTCATATATTTTGGACATGTCCGAGCCTTGAAAAAATTTGGAAAGATGTATTTCAAACTTTTCCTGTACTTTTCAATGTTAGTTTTAAGCCCAATTCCTTGACTGTCATGTTTGGTATTGTTGAGGATAGTGCTACAAAACTGAAGCCATCTAATTTGCGGGTATTGATCTTTATGTCTCTTCTGGCCAGGAGGGTGATCTTGCTCAAGTGGAAGGAGGCCGCCCCACCCACTCATGTTCAATGGCTATCTGATGTTATGTTATGCCTTGATCTAGAGAAGATTCGTTGTTCGATTTCTGATTCTAAACATGATTTTCTAATGTTATGGGGACTCTTTCTGAGTTATTTACATAATCTTTGAACTGTTATTAAAGTATGGATCTGAGCCATTATTATTATTATATCATATGGTAAGGTTTTTTTTCTTCTCTTTTCTTTACCAGCCAGCTCAATTTGGTAGTGGGGGTAGATTTTTTTTAATAAAATAAAATTATTTTATTTTATTTCATTTCCTAATTCAATCTTTTTTTCTACATGATTGATTTGGAATATGGGATACTGTGATCATATTACTGTGATTTAAATGTAATAAGTTTGTGTTACTTACTTGTATCCTTATGAAATTTGTATTTGTATTCATGCAATTTCTATAGTATAAATAAAAATATTGAAAGACAACATTTTGCCAACCACTGAGGTCAAGCTAACTGGGCTATAAGTTCCTGTTTTTTCAGAATCACCGGCATATGTCATGATATTTTTTAACTGAGCGGTGGCAGTACAATGCAGTACATGATAATAGAGAAAAAAATAAATAAATGAATTACACTAAGTGTGTGTGTGTGTGTGTATATAATAGTTAATTTTAAAAATAGTAGTGCAAAAACAGTAATAATAAAAAAAGTGAGGTAGTGTCCAAGGGTTCAATGTCCATTCAGAAATCGGATAGCAGAGGGGAAGAAGCTGTTCTTGAATCACTGAGTGTGTGCCTTCAGGCTTCTGTACCTCCTTTCAGTGAGGTGAGGTAATGGGGGTCCTTAATAATAGACACTGGCTTTCTGAGGCACCACTCCTTGAAGGTGTCTTGGATACTATGCTAGTATCCATCACAGGGCTGACTAATTTTACAAATTTCTGTAGCTTCTTTCGATCGTGTGCAGTGGCACCCCACCACCACACTGCCCCCAGTCCCCCCGACACCAGATGGGGATGCAGCCTGTCAGAATGCTCTCCACAGTACATCTAAAGAAGTTTTCGAGTGTTTCAAGTGAGAAGCCAAATCTCCTCAAACTCCTATTGAAATATAGCTGCTGCTGTCCTCCCTTCTTCATAGCTGCATAGATAAGTTGGGATCAGGTTAGACCCTCAGAGATATTGAACTTGAAACTGCTCACTCTCTCCACTTCTGATCCCTCTACCAGAATTGGTTCATATTCCCTAGTCTTAGCCTTGCTCATCTCTTGGTCTCACTGATGTTAAGTTCAAGGTTGTTGCTGCAACATCACTCAACCTGCTGATATATCTCACTCCTGTACGCCCTCCCTTCTTCATCTGAGATTCTGTCACAATTGTTGTATCATCAGTAAATTTACAGATGACACATGAGCTATGCCTAGCCACACAGTCATGGGTGTGGAGAGTGTAGAGCAGTGGACTAAGCACACATCCCTGTGACGCAGCATTGTTGATCATCAGCGAGGAGGAGATACTGTAGCAATCTGCAGATTGTGGTTTTCTGATTTGGAAGTCAAGGATCCAATTGCAGAAGGAGGTACAGAGGCCCAGGTTCTGTTGCTTTGTCTCCACCTCTTCTTTTCAATTTGCAAATGTCACTTTACAGAAATATTGTTTTTTCTCACAAGTCCATTATGGAGGTAGCAATTCAGGAAGCAGCTTTAAAGTGTACTAGCCGATATTCATCACAACACCCAAAACTACATCAATTACTTGCTGTTTGTGGGACTCCGAATGAATCAGCTGCACACCTGTTAAAATGACTGACTGACTGCACTGTCATTAGTCATTAACTACTTAGAGACATCACGAGGGTCTGTCAAAGGACCCATGTATCATGTGCTGTTTTTAATGCCATTAACCAGGCAAAGGAAGAAATGACACTCAGTGTTACTGAGGTATGTGATGATTAAGATGAGCGAAAATAGATTAGCAAACTGAATTTGCACTTTTTTGCTGCCTGTAGATTTTGATTGGGCAGTTGTGGAGTTTATGACAGGCTGTGGAATGATATGCCGAGGCATGTTAACTGAGCTATCAAAGTACAAGATCCGTGTAAAAATGTTCAATAAGTAATTCAGCAATGATGAACATTACAAAACCTGGTCTGCATGCAATACATATGTGAGTTATATTACCTAGCACATAAAAAGTACCATGTTAATTAAATTGACTTTCCTTTTTAAAATTAAACATAACATACTTTCACTTGAATTATTCAACTAGAGATAGAACAGCTGCTCAGAGTGGAATCAGTTTGGAATCACTTTCATCAATTCCTTTTAATTTCATAAGGTTCTTTAATTAAATATTTTATGAACCAGATTTCAAGATGAAAATGACACAGAGCCATATGTGTTTGGCTGTCAGTACGTTCTAGAAAGGCAGGTGTTGTAAATCTACTGTTATTAACAATCATCAGGTTATCTGTCACAAGTTAAATTGTTCAGGGCTTGTGTGACCTTTGGCACCACCGTTTCATACAGCTTAAATATCCATTATAATCACATAAGCAGAGAACAGATCCCTGGTTGCACTTGCATGCTATTTGTGCATTACTAGGTGCCAGTTAGCTAGTCTTAAAGTATCTTTTTAATTCAGAATTGTCCACAGTTGCTTGAATTGTGTTCAGATTAATGTAGATACAACAACAGAGGGAAATTGAGCATACAGCAAAGAAACAGGCAATTTGTATAACCCCAATTTCTTGAGATTCCTAGGCCTAGAAGTTTGAAATTTACCTGTAAAAGGAACACAAGAGAGGGCAGATGCTGGAATCTGGAGCAACACACTAAGTGCTAGAGGAACTCAATGGGTCAGGCAGCATCTGTGGAGGGAAATGGACAGTCAAGGTTTCAGGTTGAGATCCTTTCTCAAGCAGAGATTTTGATTATATTACAAACATACAGAGCAACAACAATGGTTACATCAAAAAAAGAAATTATTCTTTACATGAATAATGTGTGGTAATCTATGTAAGAGAATTGAAGAATGATCTGATTCTGGATAAGCTTTCAAATCTTTGGCATACCAGTCTGTGCCTTTTAAAAGTGACAAGCTGCACCTCCTTTCATTGTTCCTTAGGAATAAAGAAGGACTAAAAAGCAGAATTCTACATCCTATACATCTAGCAGAATACTCGCTTGCCTTATGTAAGTGATACGCCCTTTATTTGTGATATTGTTAGCTTATATCAGAGTTGCATACCAGATAACCAAAAGATCCTCAGCCACTGTTATGGAGGCACCACAGAAAGCGTCCTATCCGAATGCAACACAGCCTGATTTGGCAGCTGATCTGTCCGAAACCACAAGAAACTGTAGAGTTGTAAATACAGCCTAGTTTATCACGCAAATTAGCCTTCTTCTTCATTCTAATACGCACAAAATGCTACAGGAACTCAGCAAGTCAGGCAGCGCCTATGGAAATGAACATACAGTTAACATTTCTTCAGGACTGGAAAGGAAAGGAGAAGATGCCAGAATAAAAATGGGAGGCAAGGGGAATGAGGAAAATCTGGAAGGTAATAGGTGAAGCTAGGTGTGGGTGGGAAAGGTAAAGGGCTGGAGAAGAAGGAATCTGATAGGAGAGGAGAGTGTACCTTGAGAGAAAAGGAAAGAGGGAAAGAGAAGGGGCGTCAGGGGGAAGAGATAGGCCAGTGAGGAGAAGTGGTACGAAGATAGAGAGGGGACTAGAAGAAGAGGGAAGGAGAAGAGAAAAAAATTAGGAGAAATTGCTATTCATGCTATCAGGTTGGAGGCTACCTAGATAGAGTATGAAGTGTTGCTCCTCCAATCCTGAGAGTGACTGCTTCATGGTAAAAGAGGAAGACATGGACTGTCATGTCAGAATGGGAATAGGAATAGGAATTAAAATGGTTGGCCACCAGAGAAGAGATACTCATCCTCCAACTTACATCGGTTCTCATCAAGAAGAAGTGAAATCCCAACTTTGAACAAGGAAGATGTCTCTGATGTCCTGGAAAAAAAGCCTGATCCTGGGAACAGATGTGGTGGAGAAGAAGGAACTTCCTTTCATTGAATTAGTCTACACTTCCTGCTGCCTCTGGAAGGCAGGCAACATCATCAAAGGTCCCTCTCACTCCGGTCATTCCCTCTTTACCCCTGTTCTACTGGGAAGGAGAATCAAAAGCTTGAAAACAAGTACCACCAGGCTTAAGACCAGCTTTTATCCAACTGCTATAAGACACTTGAACACACTTTTTGTACAATAAACATTAACTCTTGATCTCTTCATCTACCTTGCCACGCACTTTACCTGCACTTTCTTTGTCTATCAGTATTGGACTGCAACACTATGTTCTTTTATTGTTTTCCTTTTGAACTACCTCAGTGTTCTTAGTATGGAATGATCACTCTGAATACACGCAAACAAAGACTTTTCCATACACATTCCAATAAGATAATTACCACAAATTACTAATATATCCAAATTAAGCAAATGAGCTACCTCTCAGCTACTGGAATGTGTCCCTGTACAACAAATATATTCAAACGTAGCTCAATTTCAAACATGCAGGAGGCATTGGGGGGCGGGGGGGGGGGGGGGGAGTAATCTCTGGTGTATACTGCAAGCCCAAAATCAAATTTAAACAAATTTCTTCCCAAGCGTTTCAGATTTCAGTTTGTTTTCATGCTGCAGAAACACTTCCTGCTCTATCAGGCTTCTGTATAAAGCAGCCAATATCTTATAAAGAAGAATTCAACTTTGAGTGGGTTCTACTAGAAATGAAACATCAAAACAAATTGAATTAAGCAAATTATCGAAGCGTTCCAGCTTATATAAATATAAATATGATTGCATGTGTAATAAGAAAAAATGATCCTTATGTGGATGGTGAAATAGGCTTCACTCCTCATGGCGGCAGGAGATGAAGAGAGCGAACTGTCACATTTTCAATTAAAAACTGTAAGTATGAAGCAGTTCCAGGAAAGTGAAGAAATGACTAATATTTTGAATATTTGAATATTCATTAGAGTATAATGTTTTTTTTATTTTTATTGAATTTTACATATATTTCACATATACAAATAAACAATAATAATAATTAAACTAAATAGTGAAACATGTCCTCATGTTTTTCACAATCATCAAAGGAAAAGAAATATAACATTTCACGTACTTCACATATTTAACAAAGAAATAAAATAAAAACACATCAGGAAAAAAAACCGTAGAAGCACTCAACAGCACACAGCCATTTCAAAATGACTGTGCACCTTGACGTCCAAAAAACTCCAATAAAGGTTTCCACATATTTTCAAATTTTCCTGCTCTTCCTGTGGTTATGTAAGTCAGTCTCTTCAATACAATACAAGATGCCATCTCCTTCACCCATACATGTATCAAAGGTATATCCATTTTTCTCCAAGATAAAGCTATCATCCTCCTGGCCTGCAGGAGTCAAAAGTCAATTAAAATTGACTGTTTCGGACTAACAGTAAAGTTCTTTGGATATATACCTAGTACACACATTTTTGCTTGATGAGGCACCTTTACTCGAACTATCTCAGATATAGTCTGAACAACTGTTTTCCAGTACTACTTAAATTTTGGACAGTCCCATACACAATGGAACAGTACCTTTTTCTTCTAAGCATTTAACACAAGTGTCCGGGACGTCAGGGGACCAATGGTTCAGTTTGACTGGGGTAATATAAGTTCTCATTTTGGGCTTTTAAGCATACCATTTCCCACTCAGTTTCTTGTATGTCCTCTTGAACATCCAATCTCCATGCCTCCAGCCTGTCAATAGTGGACTCCTTATCACATGACATCAAAGCTGTATAGAATAAAGAAATATGACTCCTCCCCTTTAGGTTTAGAAGTGTGAGATTTTCAAGATATGATAGTGGTGGTTCAGATATTAAATCCTTATATTTTGATGGTATGAAATGTTTCAGTTGCAAATATTTAAAAAGGCGTTTTTTAGGAATATGGTATGTCTGACACAATTGATCAAATGTAACAATATTATCATTCACATAAAGGTCCTCTATTTTCTCCACACCTTTGTCTGCCCAGATTCTGAAACCACCATCTGCTCTTCCTGCCCTGAAGCATGTATTGCCCCATACTGGGGAGAAGTGAGAGATGGGAGGAGTATCTTTAACATGCTGATGTGCTTTATACCAGATGTCAATAGTATTTTTGAGGAAAGGGTTCTCGGTTGTTCTTTTCAGATTTCTTGGGTCTGCAGAGTATAGACAGAGCTTTAATGGGAGGTTTGGTACTGATGCCTGTTCAGTATTCACCCAGGCTGGAAGAGCTCCCATTGAGAAATAAAACATTGCAGAACCTAACTGAGCAGACCAATAATACCATTTCAGGTTTGGGAGTCGTAGCCCTGCCCTTTCATAAGGCAGGTATAGCAGCCTAAATCTCAGTCCAGATTTTTTATTATTCCAAATGAATTTACTAAATATGCTATTAAGCTTATCAAAAATGATTTTGGTAGTGGGAGAGGAAGTGATTGAAAAAGGTATAGAAATTTTGGTAATATATTCATTTTGACATGTTTATACAGCCAATCATTGATATGGGCATTGTTATCCATCAATTCAATATCTCCTTCACTTCGCCCACTAGTGAATCATAATTTGTTGGGGCAATCGTTTTAATTTCAGGGGTAATTTTGACACCAGGGTAGGTAAATCCTTCCTTTGTATTTATAAATAGGGTTTTTATGACTGGTTTCAATCTTTCTTCTTTGTTCAAAAATAGTATTGATGATTTTGAGTTGTTAATGTTATAACCAGAGAACGGCCCAAACGATTCAATCTGCTGCATTAAGTTTGGAATACTGACGGATAAACTTGTTAAAAAAAGAACCACGTCATCAGCATATAAGGATATTCTATGTTCCTGTTCTCCTAGTTGGATGCCCTACAAGCCTGTCTGCAAACTTACTGCCATAGCCAGGAATTCTATGGCCAGCATAAACAACATGGGTGACAAAGCGTATCCCTGGTGAGTAGATCGCTCCAAGATGACTGGTTTAGAAACTATGCTATTTGTTAAGACACTGGCTATTGGATTTGCATATAAAATCTGAATCCATTTAAGAAAGTTCTTTCCAAATCCAAATCTAGGCAATACATTGAATAAATATGGCCATTCCTTTCTATCAAAGGCCTGCCGAGCATCCAGTGATAATGCTGCTATATCTTTAGCATCAAATTTTTCATGAATTATGCTAAGAACGCTTCTAATATTATGGAATCCTTGGCGTTTTTGCACAAAACTATTCTGATCATTATGAACTAGATGTGGGTATAAGGATCTAATCTTCTTGCTAAGGCTTTACAAAGTATTTTTGTGTCCGATCCAATTAGACTTATTGGTCTAAAAGAAGGACATTCTGTAGGCGGTTTGTCTGGTTTCAAGATCAGCGTTATCATTGGCAGCCTTAAAGAGGGTGGGAGAGTTCCATTCCGATAAGATTCATCATACGTATTTAAGAGTGCGACTAGTAATTTTTCTTGAAATGTTTTGTGGAATTCAATTGGTAGGCCATCCGGCCCTGGCGCTTTACCACTGTTAATATTTTGGATAGCCTGTGATATCTTCTGTGAGGAATGAAATTCAGTCACTTGCAAGGGGGGACATAGAATCAGGAGATGTAGAGTCAGTATGGAGAGAACTGAGAAACTGTAAGAGCAAAAGGACCCTAATGAGAGTTATCTACAGGCCCCCAAACAGTAGCCTGGATATAGGGTGCAAGTTAGATCAAGAATTAAAATTGGCATGTCGCAAAGGTAATACTACAGTTGTTATGGGGGATTTCAACATGCAGGTAGACTGGGAAAATCAGGTGGGTACTGGTCCCCGAGAAAGGGAGTTTGTGGAATGCCTCAGAGATGGATTCTTAGAGCAGCTTGTATTAGAACCTACCAGGGAGAAGGCAGTTCTAGATTTAGTGTTGTGTAATGAGCAAGATTTGATAAGGGAACTCGAGGTAAAGGAGCCATGAGGAGGTAGTGACCATAACATGATAAGTTTTAATCTATAATTTGAGAGGGAGAAGGGAAAATCAGAAGTGTCAGTATTACAGTTGAACAAAGGGGTCTATGGACCCATGAGGGAGGAGCTGGCCAAAGTTGACTGGAAAGATACCCTAGCAGGGATGACTGTGGAACAACAATGGCAGGTATTTCTGGGAATAATACAGAAGGTGCAGGATCAATTCATTCCAAAGAGGAAGAAAGCCTCTAAGGGGAGTAAGGGGTGACAGTGGATGACAAAGGAAGTCAAGGACAGTATAAAAATAAAAGAGAGGAAGTATAACATAGCAAGGATGAGCGGGAAGCCAGAGGATTGGGAGACTTTTAAAGAGCAACAGAAGATAACTAAAAAGGCAATATGGGGAGAAAAGATGAGATACGAAGGCAAGCTAGCCAAAAATATAAAGGAGGATAGTAAAAGCTTCTTTAGGTATGTGAAGAGGAAAAAATTAGTTAAGACCAAAGTTCGGCCTTTGAAGACAGAAACAGGTGAATTTATTATGGGGAACAAGGAAATGGCAGATGAGTTGAACAGGTACTTTGGATCTGTCTTCACTAGGGAAGACACAAACAATCTCCCAGATGTAATAGTGGCCAGAGGACCTAGGGTAACGGAGGAACTGAAGGAAATTCGTATTAGGCAGAAAATGGTGTTGGGTAAACTGATGGGACTGAAGGCTGATAAATCCCCGGGGCCTGATGGTCTGCATCCCAGGGTACCTAAGGAGGTGGCTCTAGAAATCATGGACGCATTGGTAATCATTTTCCAATGTTCTATAGATTCAGGATCAGTTCCTGCAGATTGGAGGGTAGCTAATGTTATCCCATTTTTTAAGAAAGGAGGGAGAGAGAAAATAGGCAATCATAGACCAGTTAGTCTGACATCAATGGTGGGGAAGATGCTGGAGTCAATTATAAAAGATGAAATAGCAGCATATTTGGATAACAGTAGCAGCATAGGTTCGAGTCAGCATGGATTTACAAAGGGGAAATTATGCTTGACTAATCTCCTAGAAATGTAACTATGAAAATGGACATGGGAAAGCTAGTGGATGTAGTGTACCTGGACTTTCAGAAAGCCTTTGATAAGGTCCCACATAGGAAACTAGTGGGCAAAATTAGAGCACATGGTATTGGGGGTAGGGTACTGACATGGATAGAAAACTGGTTGGCAGACAGGAAACAAAGAGTAGGGATTAACAGGTCCTTTTCAGAACGGCAGGCAGTGACTAGTGGGGTACCGCAAGGCTCGGTGCTGGGACCGCAGCTATTTACAATATACATTAATGATTTAGATGAAGGGATTAAATGTAACATTAGCAAATTTGCAGATAACACAAAGCTGGGTGACAGTGTGAAATGTGAGGAGGATGTTATGAGAATGCAGGGTGACTTGGACTGGTTGGGTGAGTGGGCAGATGCAGTTTAATGCGGATAAATGCGAGGTTATCTACTTTGGTGGCAAGAACAGGAAGGCAGATTACTATCTGAATGGTGTCAAGTTAGGAAAAGGGGATGTACAACGAGATCTGGGTGTCCTTGTTCATCAGTCACTGAAAGTAAGCATACCAGTACAGCAGGCAGTGAAGAAAGCTAATGGCATGTTGGCCTTCATAACAATGGGAACTGAGTATAGGAGCAAAGAGGTCCTTCTGCAGTTGTACAAGGCCCTGGTGAGACCCCACCTGGAGTATTGTGTGCAGTTTTGGTCTCCAAATTTGAGGAAGGACATTCTTGCTATTGAGGGAGTACAGCGTAGGTTCACTGGGTTAATTCCAGGTGGGAGTGTCATATGTTGAAAGATTGGAGCGACTGGGCTTGAATACACTGGAATTTAGAAGTATGAGAGGGGATCTGATTGAAACATATAAGATTATTAAGGGATTGGACATGCTGGAGGGAGGAAGCATGTTCCCAGTGCTGGGGTAGCCCAGAACCAGAGGCCACAGTTTAAGAATAGGGAGTAGACCATTTAGAACGGAGTTGAGGAAAAATTTTTTCACACAGAGGGTTGTGGATTTGTGGAATGCTCTGCCTCAGAAGGCGGTGAAGGCCAATTCTCTGGATTCTTTCAGGAAAGAGTTAGATAGAGATCTTAAAGATAGCGGAGTCAAGGGATATTGGGAGAAGGCAGGAACAAGGTACTGATTGTGGATGATCAGTCCATGGTCACAGTGAATGGCAGTGCTGGCTTGAAGAGCCGAATGGCCTACTCCTGCACTGCACCTATTGTCTATCTCTTCAATTGTTATATCTCTATCTAACTCCTTTTTTGCACGTTCTGTCAGTGTCTGGAATTGAACTGATCAGGACATGTGTCCCATTCTTCTGAGGTTTGGGGGCACCCCAATCTATATATATGTTCATAGAATTCTCTAAAACTGTTATTAATTTCCAATGGGTCTACTGTTAGGCTTCCTGAAGAGGGTATTATACTGTTAATTGCTCTATCAGACTTTTTAAAAATTCTCCATGCCAAGAGTTTCCCAGCTTTTTCTCCTTGATCGTAATAAGATTGCTTCAACCACATTAAACTTTTTGCAGCTTTATCAGCAGATAATTTATTATACTTGACTCTCAAAAGTAGCAGATTTCTTTGTTTTGTTGGATCATCCCTTTCATTTAGTTCTATCTCTGAAGACTTAATTTGTTTTTCCTAAGTTTCCATTTCTATTTTTTGTTGTTTGGCCTTAGAGCTTGTATAACTAATGATTTCTCCTCTAATCTATGCCTTGAACGCCTCCCATGTAATTCTGGCACTAATTTGATCTGTATTTAACTCAAAATAACTATCTATTTTAGTTCCCATAAATTTAACAAAGTCTGGGTTTCGTAGTCATCTCACTTGAAATCGCAAGTTAGGGGGACTGTGAATAAATTTCTCGACATGAATACTTAATGAAATAGCAGCATGGTCGCTTATTAGACCATAAGACCATAAGACAAAGAGGCAGAAGTAGGTCATTCGGCCCATCGAGTCTGCTCCGCCATTTTATCATGAGCTGATCCATTTTATCCTATTTAGTCCCACTGCCCTGCCTTCTCACCATAACCTTTGATGCCCTGGCTACTCAGATACCTATCAATCTCTGCCTTAAATACACCCAATGACTTGGCCTCCACTGCTGCCCGTGGCAACAAATTCCATAGATTCACCACTCTCTGACTAAAAAAATTTCTTCGTATTTCTGTTCTGAAAGGGCGCCCTTCAATCCAGAAGTCATGCCCTCTCGTCCTAGACTCCCCCATCATGGGAAACAACTTTGCCACATCCACTCTGTCCATGCCTTTTAACATTTGAACTGTTTCTATGAGGTCTCCCCTCATTCTTCTAAACTCCAAGGAATACAGTCCAAGAGCGGACAAACGTTCCTCATATGTTAACCCTCTCATTCCCGGAATCATTCTAGCGAATCTTCTCTGTACCCTCTCCAATGTCAGCACACCCTTTCTTAAATAAGGAGACCAAAACTGCCCACAGTACTCCAAGTGAGGTCTCAGCAGCACCTTATAGAGCCTCAACATCACATCCCTGCTCCTATACTCTATTCCTCTAGAAATGAATGCCAACATTGCATTCGCCTTCTTCACTACTGACTCAACCTGGAGGCTAACTTTAAGGGAATCCTGTACGAGGACTCCCAAGTTCCGTTGCATCTCAGAACTTTGAATTCTTTCCCCATTTAAATAACAGTCTGCCCGTTTATTTTTTCTGCCAAAGTGCATAACCATACACTCATACATATCCCATATCCCATACAAAACCCGAAAAAGTCTTTGCTGTCCTGAGTGTGTACTTTTCCCCAGGCTACATAATTTACACATATAGACACTTGAACTCTTGAATTCCCCATCCCTTACTCAGAACAAAAATCTATAGGGCTTGTGCTGATCCACTCTATGGAGGAGCAGCTAAACTATGTGAACCTAACTCCACAGGCAACTAGTAGTGTCCATCAACCATGCACCTTATTATATCTTGAACATTACATACTCAACCCACTTAGCATAAAAATAAAATCAAAGTAGCCACTGAACTGTATGCCAGTATTGCCTATTATAAATGTTCATTCAGATCCATGGAGTTCCATCTCAACAGAATTAAGGTTTCAACAAACAAAAATGTTATAAATAATAAAAATAGGCAAAATAATAAAGCTATTCTGGTGGCATAAACAATCCCTTAAATACAGTATCTTTTCAAGAATAGAATAAAAGAGGCTAAAGTGGCAGTTCTAGTAAAAAAAAGGAAGAAAGGAAAAGATGTGTAGGCTTATACCTGTTAAGCAGTTGGTATCAGCTGATTCTCATGGGTATGGAAGTAAACAAATCTCACCACTGCCTTAATCAGACCCCTCAGATGTGTCCTCGATGGAAATCTTCCGCCTCTTTTGGTGATGAAAACAGGTGTCTTTTCCCATTGTGAAGGACCCTCATCTTGCATGGATTACATTGAAATCCGTGGAAAGTTCCTTTTTCAACAAACACTCTTCTAACCGTGTTGAACTCATTTTGCTATCGCCTGGTTTCAACTGAGAGATCCTGAGCAAAGAAAAGCTTGTTTCCCTCATACATGATACTACGCTATTTAGTGGAGCGGAAAACAAACTCCCAGTCTTGAAATTTCAGGAACCGAATGAGAACCGCTCGGTTCTGGTTTGGTTTCGGCAGTGCTAGATTTCAGTGAATTCTTCCTAGGATGAAGGATCTGTCGGTGTCCAGCTCCAGCCAGCACGGTAGCATGTTTTGCATGAAATCCAGCAGTAGTTGGTTTCCCTCAGCGCTCTCCCGGAGGCCGAACAACTGCAAGTTTTTCCTTCGACTCCGATTCTCCAGATCTTCAGTCTTAGATTCTAGGTAGGTGATTCGTCTCATGGCGTTCGCTAGTTCAGTCTTGTTCTTTTCCATATGCTTCTCTGCTGCCATTATTCAATTTTCAGCCTCTTCCATCTGTGTAGTATTAGAAGCAACATTTCGCTTCACCTCCGACATATTGTTTTCCAAGTCAGCGACAGAGCTGGCCATCTTACCCAGACGGTCATCTATACTGTCCAGTTTAGATCCAAACTCAAAGCGAAGTAATTTTAATTCAACTAGCACTGCCATTAGCTCCGCCACGTTATGAGTAGCTTCCTCATCTTGCTCAGTCAATAGAGTGTTGATTTTCAGTTTTTGGAAGCCGTGTCTTTGGGTGAAAATATCACAGTCCTTGATTGTAGTCATTTTTGACACAATCCGAGTTCAGTTGGTAATGTTAACTTAGGGTTTTGAAGTTGTTTAGTACAAGATTGTACGAAGCCTCCATGTTAAGTTGTCATCTTGGTTCGTGGCTCTATAGTCATTAGAATATAATGTTTTCCTTTATTAGACTCTGATGGGCCGATTGAGCATTTCCTGTGTTTTTGAGCCTTATTTCCCATTTTCAGCTTGAGTGGTTTACTTACTATTGTTTCAAGTTGCTTGCTTCATTCATAAATGTAGACATCAGATTTCACCCACTTTGCTCTATCGAGCCTGCTCTGTTAAAGCTCAAACAACTGCTCTACATTGAAGCCTCTGAATATCATTGACATGTATAGCAGGGTAGTCTGCATGGATGGAGCTTGGGCCGTTGTATAATTCTCTCATTTGGAAGGCCAATGACAATGTCCAAAACCATGCTGGTATGCGTGTGACTCGTGTGGCAGAGCTTTGTTGTTGTGGTGTGATGGTGGAATGGTGCAAGGAAGCAGAAAAGTAGAGGATACTACTCTACAGGAAATATTGGCTGTGGCAGATGTCTAGCAGCCCAACCTCCAAATTGATGACCTCTTCATCGATGCTTCCAGAAACATGGCACTGATCTTCAGCACATTCTGGCAACAATCCATAGCACAGCCCCCTCCACTTTCAGAATGTAGAAATGCTTCCTGTTTTGGGTTATTATTTGAGAGCTTTCATGGACAAATAAGTGAAATTAGTGGCTGGTTTGTGAGAAGTTCACATTGCTGGAAAATCCCAGTGTCCAAGATGCTACTTGTTTCCCAATATTATTAGTAAACAATATAATTGTCCTGCAGTTACAGTGCCTGTATGATCTCTCTGATGGTACTAAGAACAGCATATTTTGGGATATGACAGAGATCTGCTGCAGCTATATTGAAAAGTCCTGTGGTGAGGAAGTTGTGAGTCAAAATGACCTTAACCCCTATGGAAAAAACACCCCAGGCAGGGGAAAATGGCTGAAGATCATCTCATGTCACATATGAGTATAGCCTTAGACAGCCTAAATGTCTAAATGTCTTGTTAACCAGATAAGTCCCAGTAAGAAGTGATGTTTCTGAAAGCTCTCTGGGATAGGCTGTTCTTTGAAGAGCAGCTTCTTTTGTATCCTGCACAAAGGGCCCTGGCTCACCCAGTACAGCATGCCAATCCTCCAATGTGGACTAGGGCCAGAAAGCAAACTTACAATAATTTTATTTTATGCATGATATTTGTTCCAAGGGAATGCTGAAACCAAGGTGAATGAATCCTTGTTCATACGTTTCCTCGAATTACAAGAAAGTTAGCATATTGTAATGGGTTTTTTTCTTTTATGTTACTGCGTAGGTTAATTAAAATGGCTTCTTTGTTATGTTATACTTGGGAATGCTTCTTTGTTACGTTAAGTTCTGAGAAAGTTCTTGCGCTAGCAGCTTGTTTTGGTTAGACTGTGATAAGAGGATGCTATGAACCAATTGGGATAGTTGTTATACTTTTGGTGTATCTGTAAGATATTGTATGCAGGGGGTTTTGGGGGAGAAGGCGAGAGAGAGTGTCAGCGGATGGACCAAGTGCTGTGAGTCCGCTAACGGGGTCGGACTTCGAGCGGGGCGTTCGGTGAGGAGAGGAGACGGAGACGGACTCGTGTGGAGCGTCTGGTCGACCACCGTTGTTGGTCCCAGGAGGCTGGTCGAGGTGGTTCGAGAGGTCGCAGGGTGAAGAAGAAGGGTCCTGAGCTCCAACTGTTTGTGCATGAAGAGATTGAACTTTGATAAGTGTGGCACCTTTTATTTTCCTTTTATATTTTATTCTCCATTAATTATATAGCTCCAGTAATATCTATAAACTGTAAAGCGTTTAATCGTATCTGGTGTATTGTCTGTTATTTGGGCGGGGTGGGGTGCATCACACAACATCCACACAAACTAATTACCCAGTTTGGCAGGGCCGAGGGCTGTTTCCCTAGATGACAGCGAGCCGAGCGATCCGAAGGCTGGCCAGGGGGGCTACAATATTATTTCCTCCACTTCAAGGAAGAAAGGTAAATCAGAAAAAATAATGCTCAACTATTTAGCCACTTCATTTACCAATTACTAACAGATAACGTGTAGAGTTCTATGGGAAATATATTATCTGTTTCCCAATGGCTGTCTGCCACTGTGTTCAGATGTGAAGCAATGTAATAAGTAGGAGCTGCAGTGTGACTAAGTTACTATATAGTTCGACGCACATGTGGAGTTTTTATCTTTGCCACAGTGGAAGACTGGAAAACTATTAAAATGCATTGTATAATAATTTCAGTCCTGAAGCTGGCAGCAAATTATTGTCACCCAAAGATGCAAAATGACACAAGGATATAACAGAATAAAGGCCTTTCTTTCAGGAAAAAAAAGTTTTGATTGAATTTGAATATTAGAATCTCTGACAAGCAATCTTTATGCAGCTCTTCTCATGCATAGGAAGGACAACGTATGGGTGCTGAATAGCTGAATATAGTGAGAGATGATAATTAGCAGTTAATTTGACAATTATCCTAAAATGAGCAGACTGCATATTTTGTTATCAATAATGTAAAGAATGAATTGTGATATTTCATTGGTATTGGTAGTGGTTTATTACTGTCACATATGCCAAGATACAGTGAAAAATTTGTCTTGCATACTGTTTATACAGATCACATCATTACACAGTGCATTGAGCAGGAATAAGGTAAAGCAATAACAAAACAGAGTAAAGTGTAAAAGCTACTAAAACAGTGCTGTGCAGATAAACCATACAGTGCAAGATCATAATGAGGTACAGTGTGTGGTCTAGAGTCCATCTTATTATACTAGGGCACCATTTAATAGTTTTATAACTGCAGGGGCAGAAGCTATCCTTCAGCTATCCTTCAGTAGATGCTTTCAGGCTTTTGTATCTGCTGCCCAATAGCGAGAGGGCAGAAGAGAGAATCTCCAGGGTGGGTGGGGGTTTTTGATTATGCTGGCTGCTTTACTGAGACAGTGAGAAGTATAGACAGAGCCCATAGAGGGGAGGTTAGTTCTTGTGACGTGCTTACCCAATTACTTATCGCTTTACTTAGCCAGTTATGGTTCAGCAACTTATTATTTAATTTACTGTTAATTCTCATGGCACAATGAAATCACTCCACTCACTGCGTGAACCAAATTCCATTTGTCTCTGTTATCTTGATCAGCTCTCCATCCCACCTGACTTCCTTTGGACCTTAAAACGTGTCTTATATCACACCTTCCCATTTTTGACAAAAGGTCATTGACGTGAGTTTTTAGCTGTGCATTCCTCTCCACACATGTTGCCTGACCTGCTGAAATTTTTGGAGCCTTTTCTGCTTCATTTTGATTTCCAGCATCTGCAGTATTTTGAGTTTTGCATGAATCATTTCAAACAACTGTTGAAGCCCAAGTTAGCACAGTGGCTTCTGGAAATCAAGATGACATATGATTTGTTAATTTTAGTCAAAGTTGCATTTACATCAAGGAAGAATGCTACTCACTAGCTATCCACTTTAAAGGTGGTGTCATCTTTACCCAGTAATTAGCTACTCTTAACTGAAGCAATAGGTAGGTCTCCTCAAAAACAGTGTACACAAAAAAAACTTCATTAAAATATTAACAAATCTCAAAAATACTGTAAAATTGAAAAAATATGAACATTCAGCCAAAACGTTTCAGAAACTTTTAAGACCTCTGTCAACCATAGGACTTCCATTAAATATACAGCGACATGCGAAAGTTTGGGCACCCCTGGTCAAAATTTCTGTTACTATGAATAGCTAAGCGAATAAAAGATGAACTGATTTCCAAAAGGCATAAGGTTAACGATGACACATTTCTTTAATATTTTAAGCAAGATTACTACTTTATTTCCATCTTTTACAGTTTCAAAATAACAAAAAAGGAAAAGGGCCCGAAGCAAAAGTTTGGGCACTCTGCATGGTCAGTACTTAGTAACACCCCCTTTGGCAAGTATCACAACTTGTAAACGCTTTCCGTAGCCAACTAAGAGTCTTTCAATTCTTGTTTGGGGGATTTTTGCCCATTCTTCCTTGCAAAAGGCTTCTGGTTCTTTGAGATTCTTGGGCCATCTTGCATGCACTGCTCTTTTGAGGTCTATCCACGGATTTTTGATGATGTTTAGGTTGGTGGACTGTGAGGGCCATGGCAAAACCTTCAGCTTGCGCCTTTAGTGGTAGTTCATTATGGATTTTGAGGTGTGTTTAGATTCATTATCACACAATACTGAAATGAAGTGTCATCCTAGAATTTTCTTCTCATGTTCCAAGAGTAGAATTTGAACCAGCAGTTTCCTGCATGTGCATATCTCATGATTATCAATGGCATTCGCAAGTAGCAAATCACAGCTTCAGCCCCAATGGCACCAGTGGTGATATATTTTGAGTCCCATTCTGTATAACTGTATACCTGCCTAGTGAATTCCAGCTTCCTTCAACAGACCCATCTCCAAAAACCACCTGCCCCCTCACTCCGCTCTAACTTCAGCACAATTTCAACTCCTCATTAATTTATTTAGAAGCTAATAGATGAGTTATTTCTTAAAGCCAGAAATAAGTGCATTTTAGATGTTTTTCATATTTGGTAAAGACTCGGTAGTCTATAAATTCAAGTTCAAATTCAAACTTTATTGTTGTCAAAGGCATACATACCCAGAGTATAAATGCTATGAAAATTAGCTTTTTGCAGTAAGTACATTATAACATGACAAATGTAAGTTAACATAAATTTCAATTAGCATAGTTCATACCGTGGGGCTCCTCAATAGTGTTGGGGTTTCCGAGTCACTATTACAACTTGGGCATCGGAGTTCGGAGTTCACTTCCAGTGTCCCCTGTAAGCAAGTTTGTATGTTCCTTTCCAGGTGTGCGAGGGTTTCCTCCGGGTGCTTCAGTTTCCTCCCACAGTCCAAAAGTATACCACTTAGTAGGTTAATTAGTCATTGCTAACTATCCTGTGATTAGGCTCAGGTGAAATAGATGAGCTGTTGGATAGCATGGTTTGAAGGACCAGAGGGGCCTGTATCTCTGTATCTCTAAATAAAAATTAAAATAATTAGGAATATGTAATTTATATGTATACAAAAATTAACAAAATAAGGCTTAGTGGCACTAGTGCATAATTCAGAGAGAAAAAAGAAATCTAGTCTGAGATTATGTTAGAGTGTTTCGGGTTGGTTCGTTGAGGGGTTGGCAGTGGAAAGGGTGAGCAGCCTGAAGTTCCTGAGCATCAGCACCTCAGAGCACCGATCCTGGTTCAGCACGTCGATACAATCACAAAGAAGGCACATCAGTCACTATACTTCAAGGAGTTTGAGGATATTTGACATGTCACTAAAGACTCTAGCAAACTTATACTGGTGATGGAGAGCATTCTGACTGGTTGGCAACTCCAATACACAGGATTGAAAAGGCTGCAGAGGTGAGGGGCTCTTGACTCAGACAGCTCCATCATGGGCACCGCCTTCCCCACCATCGAGAACATCTTCAAAAGGTGTTGCTCTAAGAATCAATAAGGACCCTTACCATCCGGGCCATGCCCTCTTTTCATTATTACCATCAGGGAAGATGTACAGCGGCGTGAAGACCACACTCCACATTTTAGGAACAGCTTCTCCTCAGGCCTCAGATTTTGGAACAGTCAATGAACACTAGCTTGCTATTCCTCGTTTGCACTATTAATTTATTTATTTTTGTAACTTACAGGAATTCTCATGTCTTACACTCTGCTGCAGCCACAAAGCAAAAAGAAATTCATAACATACATGAGTGATAAAAGCATAATTCTGATTCATATTCTGACTCTGCACAAATAAGAAATTTCTGCCTATGCTCTGAAGCAAACAGGATTTCAGTTCTCTTCCAATCTCCTGCCTTGAACCTCATCGGCTATTTAATGCAATTTTTAATCTCAAATTCTACTATAGACGGTCAATCATAATTTCAGCAGCTTTTGCTGACAGAGTTCAATACCAGCTCTGTCTGAAGTGATGGACGAGCAGTGCACCTTGGTACGTCATCTGTAGACCACTCCCACTCCTCCTTCTTTCTGGGAAGAGCTGATGTAATCCTGGCTGTTCATTTCCATGACTGATAGATGCAGCCAGTATTTTCATCCCAGGTGTCATGCAGCAGTAACACCACCTTTCTATTTGGCTGTATGCTGACTTGGACCAGTGATGGAAGACATCCTTGTTTACCTCTTTGCTGCTGAATTTTCTGAGTAATCTCCAGCATCATCCAATTTGAGTTCTCTTCAATAGTGTTCATACAGTCATGCCTGCAAGTGTGATTGGCACTATCAAGGTGGTAAAGGAGGGAGGAAAGGGGTTTGTTTTGCTGTTGTTATTTTGTTGCTTCTTGTGTTCAATTTTGTTGTGTTCTTGTGTTGGCGTGTGGCCAAGCGGTTAAGGTGTTCATCTAGTGATCTGTAGGTCGCTAGTTCGAGCCTTGGCTAAAGCAACGTGTTGTGTCCTTGAGCAAGGCACTTAGCCACACATTGCGCTGCGACGACACCAGTGCCAAGCTGTATAGATCCTAGTGCCCTTCCCTTGGACAACATCGGTGGCATGGAGAGGGGAGACTTGCAGCATGGGCAACTGTTGGTCTTCCATACAACCTTGCCCAGGCCTGCACCTTGGAAACCTTCCAAGGCGCAAATCCATGGTCTCAGGAGACCAACGGATGCCTACAAAAGTGTTGTTCTGCAAAGCATTCTGGGCATGGGCATGCTATGTTCCCGTTTCTACCTCCTACTCAAGATCCACAAACCTGCCTGTCCAGGTAGACCCATTGTCTCAGCTTGCTCCTGCCCCACCAAATTTATTTCTGCATACCTCGACAGGGTTTTATCCCTTCCCACCTATGTTTGTGACACTTCTCATGCTCTGAATTTTTTCAATGATTTTAAGTTCCCTGGCCCCACCACCTTATTTTCACCATGGATGTCCAGTCCCTATATACCTGCATATCCCACCAGGAAAATCTCAAAGCTCTCGGCTTCTTTTTGGATTCCAGACCAAACCAGTTCCCCTCTACCACCACTCTCCTCCGTCTAATGGAATTAGTCCTTCCTCTTAATAATTTCTCCTTTGGCTCCTCCCACTTCCTCCAAACTAAAGGTGTAGCCATGGGCACCTGTATGGGTCCCAGCTATGCTGACTTTTTGTTGGCTTTGTGGAATAGTCCATGTTCCAAGCCTATACTGGTATCCGTCCCCCACTTTTCCTTCGCTACATGGGCTATTGCATTGGCGCTGCTTCCTGCACGCATGAGGAGTTTGTTGACTTCATTAACTTTGCCTCCAACTTTCACACTGTCTTCAAATTTACCTGGTCCATTTCCGACACCTCCCTCCCCTTTCTTGATCTTTCTGACTCTATCTCTGGAGACAGCTTATCTACTGATGTCTACTATAAGCCTACAGACTCTCACAGCTACCTGGACTATTCCTCTTCCCACCCTCTCTCTTGCAACAATGACATCCCCTTCTCGCAGTTCCTCTGTCTCCACCACATCGGCTCTCAGGATGAGGCTTTTCATTCCAGGATGTAGGAGATGTCTTCCTTTTTTTTAAAGAAATGGGCTTCCCTTCCTCCACCATCAACTCTGCTCTCTCCCATTTCACGCACATCTGCTCTCACCCCATTCTCCCACCATCCCACTAGGGATAGGGTTCCCCTTGTCCTCACCTACCACCCCACCAGCCTACGGGTCCAACATATAATTCTCCGTAACTTCCGCCACCTCCAACGGGATCCCACCAACAAGCACATCTTTTCCTCCCCCCACTTTCTGCTTTCCGCAGGGATCGCTCCCTACATGACTCCCTTGTCCATTTTTCACCCCCATCCCTCCCCACTGATCTCCCTCCTGGCACTTATCCTTGTAAGTGGAATAAGTGCTACACATGCCCTTACACTTCCTTCCTCACCACCATTCAGGGCCCCAGACAGTCCTTCCAGGTGAGGTGGCACTTCACCTGTGAGTCGGCTGGGGTGATATACTGCATCCGGTGCTCCCGATGTGGCCTTTTATATATTGGTGAGACATGACACAGACTGGGAGACCGCTTTGCTGAATACCTACGCTCTGTCTGCCAGAGAAAGCAGGATCTCCCATTGGCCACATATTTTAATTCCACGTCCTATTCCCATTCTGATATGTCTATCCACAGCCTCCTCTACTGTCAAGATGAAGCCACACTCAGGTTGGAGGAACAACACCTTATATTCCATCTGGGTAGCCTCCAACCTGATGGCATGAACATTGACTTCTCTAACTTTTGTTAATACCCCTCCTCCCCTTCTTATCCCATCCTTTATTTATTTATTTATTCCTCCTTTTTTTCTCTCTTTGTCCCTTTCACAATAACTCCTAGCCTGCTCTCCATCTTTCTCTGGTGCTCCCCTTCCCCTTTTTTTCTCCCTAGGCATCCCGTCCCATGATCCTCTCCCCTCTCCAGCCTTGTAACCCTTTTGCCAATCAACTGTCCAGCTCTTGGCTCCATCCCTCCCCCTCCTGTCTTCTCCTATCATTTCGGATCTCCCCCTCCCCCTGCCATTTTCAAATCTCTTATTATCCCTTCTTTCAGTTAGTCCTGACGAAGGGTCTCAGCCCGAAACCTCGACTGTACTTCTTCCTACAGATGCTGCCTGGCCTGCTGCGTTCACCAGCATTTTGTGTGTGTTGCTTGAATTTCCAGCATCTGCAGATCTCCTCGTGTATGTTATGTTGGTGTTGGAATATGTGGAAACGTTTGCAGGCTGCCCACAGCGCAATCCTAGCTATGTTGATTGTTAGTGAAGACAATGCATTTCACTCTAAGGTTTGACGTACATGTGATAAATAAATCTGAACCTGATTTTGAATCTGAATCAGTTCTAGAACTGCTCATTCAAAGTTCCAGTGAGTCGAATTTCACGCTAAACCCTGATGTCGTCTGTGTGGAACTGGCATGCTCTGTCAAAGATTTCTCAAAAACATTCATCTTGCAAGATGAAATGGCCACTGTAAATTCCCTCAAGAATGTAGATGAATATTAGAATCTGGGAGAAATTGATGGGAATGAGGGGAGAATAAAAATGGGATGAGTGTAACTGGGTGTTTGAAAGTCATTGCAGACTAGGTAAACCCAAGGGCCTGTGTGCAATGGATCTATGTTACTCACCCTGACACCTTTTCTTTTAGTACCTGCTATTTACAAGCTCCATCCCAAATTACATGAGCAAGATTATTTAAACACTTAAATCAGTCACCAGCTATTTTAGATCAACAACTCAATCTGATCCATATCAGAAAGGAAGGGACCAAACTGATAAATTGGTAACACACATCAAAGTTGCTGGTGAACGCAGCAGGCCAGGCAGCATCTCTAGGAAGAGGTTCAGTCAACGTTTCAGGCCGAGACCCTTCATCAGGACTAACTGAAGGAAGAGTTAGTAAGAGATTTGAAAGTTGGAGGGGGAGGGGGAGATCCAAAATGATAGGAGAAGACAGGAGGGGGAGGGATGGAGCCAAGAGCCGGACAGTTGATTGGCAAAAGGGATACGAGAGGATCATGGGACAGGAGGCCCGGGGAGAAAGTCAAGGGGGGGGTGGAACCCAGAGGATGGGCAAGAGGTATATTCAGAGGGACAGAGGGAGAAAAAGGAGAGTGAGAGAAAGAATGTGTGTATAAAAATAAGTAACAGATGGGGTACAAGGGGGAGGTGGGGCATTAACAGAAGTTAGAGAAGTCGATGTTCATGTCATCAGGTTGGAGGCTACCCAGACGGAATATAAGGTGTTGTTCCTCCAACCTGAATGTGGCTTCATCTTTACAGTAGAGGAGGCCGTGGATAGACATGTCAGAATAGGAATGGGATGTGGAGTTAAAATGTGTGGCCACTGGGAGATCCTGCTTTCTCTGGCGGACAGAGTGTAGGTGTTCAGCAAAGCGGTCTCCCAGTCTGCGTCAGGTCTCACCAATATATAGAAGGCCACATCGGGAGCACCGGATGCAATATATCACCCCAGCCGACTCACAGGTGAAGTGTCGCCTCACCTAGAAGGACTGTTTGGAGCCCTGAATGGTGGTAAGGGAGGAAGTGTAAGGGCATGTGTAGCACTTGTTCTGCTTACAAGGATAAGTGCCAGGAGGGAGATCAGTGGGGAGGGATGGGGGGGACGAATGGACAAGGGAGTCGTGTAGGGAGCGATCCCTGCGGAAAGCGGGGGGCGGGGAGGGAAAGATGTGCTTAGTGGTGGGATCCCGTTGGAGGTGGCGGAAGTTACGGATAATAATATGTTGGACCCGGAGGCTGGTGGAGTGGTAGGCGAGGACCAGGGGAACCCTATTCCTAGTGGAGTGGCGGGAGGATGGAGTGAGAGCAGATGTACGTGAAATGGGGGAGATGCGCTTAAGAGCAAAGTTGAGGAAAACACCTCCCTCGCCCTAGAATGAAAAGCCTCATCCTGAGAGCAGATGCGGCGGAGACGGAGGAATTGCGAGAAGGGGATAGCGTTTTTGCAAGAGACAGGGTGAGAAGAGGAATAGTCCAGATAGCTGTGAGAGTCAGTAGGCTTATAGTAGACATCAGTGGATAAGCTGTCTCCAGAGACA